>NC_081409.1:331000987-331350154 GCF_030272615.1 Cryptomeria japonica
ATGTACCTGCCAGAGAGAGTCAAACGATGGTTTGGAGAGAGGCAAGATGTACCGAGGAGGACTGCACACTTTGCCCGATCTCACAGAGAGACGAGTCAGTGGGGGAGTATGATTCAGCCACACATAGCATATGCTGACTTCACACAGCTACAATAGAGATAGTGGGATTGGAGATCAGATGTGGAGGACACCGAGATGACAGAGGAGTATGAGAGATGGTTTTCACGATGATGGCCAGTGCCATTGACAGATCTTGATATTCCAGTACCGAGGAGACAGGAGGATTTCCCACTCGCAGGAGAGGAGGAGGGAGATGATGAGGACGAGGAGGATGAGGGTGGTGATGAGGATGAGGGGGATGACAAGGATGGAGATGATGAGGATGACGACTATGAGCCAGATTCAGCTGATCAGGAATCATTGCAGGATATACCCATAAAGCCGGAGACAGCGAGGATAGAGGAGATGGAAATGTGCAGGGCGACCATAGCGAGTCAGCATGATCACATTGTGACTTTAGAGAGACAAAATGCCATCTTGAGGATAGAGTAGGATTAGTTCAGAGTGGAGATAGCTAGACTTATAGCGGCTCGAGATATAGCAGTAACTCAGGCACAGTGAGAAGAATAGAGAGTCACTGAGTATATTGGTTGATTAGGGATGCCAGTGCACATGAGATGGCATAGATGTTGGTAGAGACCGGAGATATGCCATTGGAGGACACTATATGAGAGTGCAGTCCCACCAGAGCAAAGAGCAGCTTCATATCAGGCACGATCGAGGATAGAGAGTAGGGCACGCTCTCAGAGGTCAGTGAGCAGCATGGGGGTGAGTGGACCTATGAGACCACCACAGCCAGGACTAGGAGGGACATCATCCTTGAGACATGGCAGGGATGAGGAGGACAGAAGGAGCACCCAGTGATAGAGGCACATGCTCCTTATGATGGACAGATGTAGTTTGACATTATGTAGTTAGCCTGTGGGCCATACTTAGGACAGACAGCCCAATTTTTGTACTCCGATATTATTTGGATATATGATATGATATGCATCGATATGATGGGATGCAATGTGTTATGACATATGTTATTTTCCATGTATGGATGACTTATGCATTGTTTATTATGGAACATGTATGGATACATTTTGATGTGTTTTTGATGCATTTATAATATGAAATGGATAAAATGCTTGATGTGATGTTTGATATAATGCAAATGTACTAACCAATGAATGCAGGATGCAACATATGTGTTTGGGGAAATCAGAGCACTAGACCAAACTGACTATTCAAATGGACAGAAGAAATGTTAGTAAGAAGAAAATGAGACAGAGGACAGTTAGAGACGAAGAAAAACTTGCTTTCAGTAATGCACTTTGTAGGTGAGTACCTTTATTTTAATGTAGCAAAATGGATGCGTAGCATCATGGCATTGAAGGCCAGAGCTGAAATGCAACCCTTTTTGCAAAAGACAGACACATCACAGACAAACAACAATCACAACAAAAAAGAAAGGGACCATGAACCATCCCAGTCACTCTAAATCACTCAGTGACATCGTTGAGCAACATAGGAACATGATCAAAGCCAAAGATAAATCAGTAAAATGATAAGATGCACAAATTCCAACAAGTCAAACAAACATCTTGATCTTCATTGTCAAAAGTTGAAAGTGTTGATAGGACGATCATGCTGTCTGGTTTCAAGGAATGTGGTACCCCGTCTAAGATAGGACATAGTCTGGTTTCGAGTATACCACACCCTGTATAAGACCCATGATAGTAGTGACAAGGACAAATGATATTGATGTTGATTGATTGATATGACAATTGTGATCAGGTTGAATGTTTGGTTTGAGTGAAAAAGTTCATCTGTTAATGCATGATTGCATTAAAGCGCAACATTGTGATTAATTTTTGTTGGATGGATGCTCAGTGATCTGTCTACGAGGGGTTATTTATTGCAAAATGCTTTTCAAGTTTTTTACAATTTTTTTGTGTTCATTTTTTTAGGACTTTATTTGACTTTTTAGGGATTTTTTCAGGACATTTTTCAAATTTTTAGAGATTTTTTTCAAGACATTATTTGATTTTTAGGGATTTTTTCAGGACATTTTTTCAATTTTTAGAGATTTTTTCAAGACATTTTTTGAATTTTTAGGCATTTTTTCAGGACATTATTCAATTTTTAAAAGTTCTAGTGATTGATCATGACAAGGGGAATGCACTCAATGCACGTTTGAAAGACATATGTACAAGAAACCAGAGTATGCAAGACAATGATGTTGACCAATCACAGGCCTGGAGCAGAACATTGGGTCAAGACAAAGATAGACATGATAAACCGGCCGAGAGAAAGCATAGCTAGAGGTCATGACAGATGACAGAGCAATGATCTCGTTAGACATGGTGCCTGATTGCCAGGTTTTCACCATGGTACTTGCCCAAAGCACCTGTTTGCCAGGTTTTCACTAGAGGGCGAATCATTTTTCTTTACTTTTTTGCTCTTTTTCTCTTTTGTTTTTTTTTTCACTTTTTTTTTTGTATTTTTTTGCTTTTTTTGCTTTTTTTTGTTTTTTTATGCTTTTTTTGATTTTTTTGTATTTTTTCAAGATAATACTTGAAGAAGTGCTGATAGAAAATTATGCCCAGTACTTGCGAAGGTGCATGCTATTTACAGGATTGGACAAAGGTTCACCTTCTGGAGTGGCAAGCTGATATGCCCCCGAGCCATAGGTTGCGGTCACTATGAAAGGCCCAACCCAATTAGGTTCAAACTTACCTTTGATGATGTCAGTAGACTGTGCATTCTTAGGGTTTGCCTTTAAAACTAGATCTCCCACTTCGAAGTGTCGCCCTTTGACCTTCTTATTATAAGAGCGACGGAGATGATTTTGATATGCTTGCAAATGTGTCAGGGGCTGTCTGACGTTTCTCATCTAACATCTCAAGCTGATGCAACCGAGAGACTCTGTGCATCTCATCATCAATTAGATGTTGCAAGGAAACATGCAAGGAAGGAATCTCCACTTCCAAGGGTAAAATGGCTTCCACACCATACACCAAGGAATAAGGTGTTGCACCAGTAGGTGTGTGGATAGAAGTGCGATAGGCCCATAGTGCTGGATTCAACTGTACATGCCAATCTCAACCAACATCATTGACAACCTTTTTCAGGATCTTGATAATGGTTTTATTTGATGCTTCGGCTTGACCATTACCTTGTGGATAGTATGGACTGGAGAAACGGTGTTGGATATGAAACTTTTCACAAAGTTCCTTGACATCTTTATTCTTGAAGGGACGACCATTATCTATGACTATGGCAAGGGGAACCCCATATCTGCATATGATATAATTCAATAGGAATTTTGAAATTGGCACACCAGTGATATAGTTCATGGGGATAGCCTCGATCCATTTTGTAAAATACTTTGTGGCTGTAATGATGAACTTGTGTCTATTTGCAGATGTCGGGTGAATCTTGCCAATAAGATCCAATCCCCATTGAGAAAAGGGCCATGAAGATATGATAGAATGAAGCTCTTGGGTTGGTGCATGAATGTAGTTTCCATGGATCTAGCATTTGTAGCACTTCTTAACAAAATCATGAACATCCTTTTCCAGAGTGGGCTAATAATACCCAACACGAATCAACTTTTTGGCTAAGCTCAGACCATTGAAATGGCCCCCACATATACCATCGTGAACCTCATGTAAAGCCGTTTGTGCTTCGTTAGAATCCAAACACCTAAGGAGGGTATGGTCAAAGGAATGATGGTAAAGGGTGTCGGCAATGATGACATATTTGGCTGTCTGTCAGATGAAGGCTCGGCATTGGCTAGCAGAAAGGTTAGGTGGTAAGGTTTGGGATTTCAAATATTGATATACATCATTGTACCATGGGGAGTTAGGACCAACAAGAATGCACATCACATCTGCTGTCGGAATGTCAAAAGAAGGAACAAGCAACTGTTTGACCAAAAATTCACATTTGTCCATATTGTGGGGCATATTTAACATGGAAGCGATCGTAGCCATCGCATCTGCCGACTTGTTTTGCATTCTTGGAACTTGACTGAAATGGACAACCATGAATTTTGTCTTGAAGAAATCTACCATATGCTTACAGGGAATAAGCTTTTCATCTTTTATTTCGTAGTCATCATTCACTTGTTGGATGACTAATTGAGAATCTCCATAGACTTGTAAATGTGTGATGTTCTAGTGGACCTCTACTCGGAGTCCTGTGACCAGTGCTTCATACTCTGCAATGTTATTGGTACAATGAAAAGTGATTCTGTAGGACTTGGGAATAGCATCACCTTGAGGGTTGACAAACAAGATGCCTGCTCCAGACCCGAACTTGGTATGGGATCCATCAAAGTATAACTTCCATTCATTAGAAGATGTGAGAGCAAAGACTGATTCATTTGGAAAATTGGTCAACATGGGATGATCATCATAAATAGGAGCCTCTGCAAGTTTATCTGCTATGACTTGTCCTTTTATCACCTTTCGCTCCATATACTCAATATCAAATTCACTGAGGATCATAACCCACTTTGCTAGGCGACCCATTAAAGCTGCTCTGCTAAGCAAGTATTTTAGGGGATCAATTTTTTGCAACCAACAATGTTTGGTGATTTAACATATAGTGTCAGAGCTTCTATGTTGCAAATACCACTGCTAAGCATGCCCATTCAATAGTTGATTAATTCAACTCATAGCCTACTAGTGTCCAGCTGATATAATAAATAGCTCGCTCTTTGCCGTTCTCATCCTGTTGGGCCAAGAGAACTCCTAGTGCCATTTCAGTTGCCGAAGTATACAATATAAATGGCTTTCTTTCTATAGGAAGCATTAGAATAGGCGGCGACAACAAATAGTCCTTGAGAGCTTGAAAGGCTGATTGACATTGCTCAGTCCATTTAAAAGTGACACCTTTATGCAATAGATGCTAGAATGGATGACATTTGTCTACCAACTGAGCTATAAAGCGGCGGATTGTTAGTTGACGAAGATTAGAAGGAGGAGGCATATCCATTATTGCTTTAACCTTGGCAGGGTCGACTTCAATGCCTCTGTGAGAAACAATGTACCCTAGTAATTTGCCAGCTGTGACACCAAAGACACACTTCTTTGGATTGAGTCTGAGCTTGTAGGTCTCCATTCGATCAACGATTGGGCCCAGGATGGCTAAATGACTATCTCTTGTGACAGATTTGCATAATAAGTCATCAACATAGTCCTCCATCAAAGTATGCATGAAATCATGGAAAATTGTCATCATCGCTCTTTGATATGTTGCGCTTGCATTTTTAAGACCGAAGGGCATCACATTCCAATAGTAGGTACCCCAAGAACATGTGAATGCAGTCTTATGTTGCTCTTCAGAAGCAATGCGAATTTGGTTATAGCCTGAGAAACCATCCATCAATGAGAGCATCTCATATCCAGCAGTCATGTCAACTATGAGGTAGATATTTGGTAGTGGAAAATCATCTTTAGGGCATGCTTTATTGAGATCCCTAAAATCTATACAGATTCTGATGCCCCCAATTACTTTGCTAACTGGTACTAAATTTGAAATCCAGTCTGCATAATAGATGGGTCTGATAAAGCCCACATCCAGTAATTTTTTCAGTTCTACCTTGACCAAAAGAGCCACCTGGGGATGCATCTTTCTAAGTTTCTGTTTGATAGGCTTGGCATCTATTTTTAATGGCAAGTGATGAAGGACTAATTCTAGATCGAGGCCAGGCATATCTGCATAGGACCATGCAAAGCTGATCTTCTTCTCAAGAAAGAAATTGACAAAATCTATCTTTTCCTGTTTTGATAGAGAAGCAACAAAATGAATGACCTTAGGGTTGTTAGGTGTCCCCAAATTGATTTCTTTGGTCATTTCCACAAGCAATGTTGATTTATCCTGACTTGATAGGGGTATGTCCACTCTTCCACCTTTGGGCACCTCAGAGAGGTTTTCACCCACAGGTACATCTTTTATTTTTACTTTTGTATGATCAGAGAGTGCCTTACGGTTTTCACTCAAAGACCTATTCTTTTGATTCTTTACTTTTTCTTTTCTTTTTTCATTTTGATGACTGGAAGATGGAGTTGACTCCCCAAAATATGCTGTGGAATCTAGGTCAATAGAACATCCTTCCTTATGATCACCTTGTGGTATGCCTTCCTGTAGTCCAAGGAATTTTGCAATTGCTTCGTCATTTTGAAAACAATCCAATGTGAGTGGTTCTTGTTGGTCATGTTGGATAAGCTAGGGATAGATGAGGGGCATGTCATCATCGGTTTTAAGGAGAGAGAGGACTAAGATGGTAAAGATGTAAACATCTATGGTATCACTGTCTAAACTACTTGTATCTGATTCAGAGCTTGGATCCCAGAATGACTCTATCCAAGCTTTAGGACATGTTTTAGGAAGAGGAGTTATTTCATGTTTGTCTTCCATAGGCAAATTATCAGGGTCAAGGAAAATATTGTCAAGGGCATAGGAGCTAGAAGAAAAAGAACTCCACTCCCATTCATTGGAATTAGTTTTGGGTCGGGTATCCTCAGGTGTTATTTCATCATCAGAGTCATGCCCTTTTCCACACATGGTCACTTTGGTAGATGAGGATCCAATTCACAATGGTACAAAACCTAACCCTAAAGTTGGAGGTTGCATCTTGGGTATAACAGGTTCTAGCCTTCAAATTTTTGTTCAGGCCTAAGCCACTGCAGCCGCCATATCCTTTCTTTTGCAGCATAGTAAATCCTTTGCCGTACCGTTCCACTAGCAACCTGATAGGTGGGGTCTTAGTTGGATCCTTATAAAGCCAATCTATGACATCATCATCTAAAGTTTCTTTGTCAAGTTCACCCCATCTTGTAAATGTAGTGGGAGGCTGATATTGAATAACTACCTTAGGTTCCTTTAGCAACAAATGTGGTTTGCCATATGATTTTGGAGATATTGGTAAATTCCCAATGAGGAATGTTTGATCCATTGAATATTCTCCGCATCCTTGGTCCTGTATCTTCAATTTTCCTTTGACAACATCTAACAATTCATTAGGATCCACATAACTATGTGAGTGGGCCTCTCTATTGACTGGGACTTGCTGCTGAGGGGAATCCTTTAGAGTAGCACAAAATTGAAATGGATTAGGATCTCCTGGAATTGTTATCTTAGTTCCATTGTAAGGATATTTTAAACATTGATGATAGGTGGATGGAACTGCTTTCATTGCATGGATCCATGGACGGCCAAGAATCATATTGTAAGGGAGATCAAGGTCTAAGACCTGCAAGAAAGTGTTTTCCGTCACTGGACTGACTCTGATAGGTAATGTAATTATCCCTTTAGATGGGCACTCAGCATCATCATATTCTTTGATTGTTATTCTTCTGGAAGCATCAATGTCATTTTCTGTATAACCAAGGCCAATGACCACTCTCAAGGTACAAATATTAAGACCCGCTCCGCCATCTATCAAGACTCATCGGATTTTGCAATTATGGACAAAGACTTCAAGGTGTAAAGGATCATTATGAGGGAGCTTATCAGGTGAGATATCATTATCAGAAAATGCGACATTTTGGGAAACAACTAGATGTCCAATTCGGGCTTGAAACTGGTCAACATCAATGTCTGTCGAGACAGTGGACTCAATTAAAGCTTTATCTAGGACTGCACGATGCATGGGGGACATTTTCAACAACTCAAGGATTGATATTTGTGTAGGTGTCTTTCCTAGATGATCCAAGAGATTATACTAACTTGCAGGAGTTGGTTTGGGAGGAGCTACAAGAGCTCCTTTCAGGACTATTTTGGATCGATGAGTGGTGACTGCGCAAGAAGGATCTTGTCCCTTTATTCTTAGGGTGGAAACATACTCATTTGACACTCGAAAACAATTGATGACATTGTTATAACCAGTACTTGCATAATTTGTTGTTCGGGTAGAGTTTGAAGAAGATGCTTTACCCTTGTGATGATCAAGCAAAGGAGTTTTGAAAATGGTATGATTAGTGTTAGAGGTCACATTGGGCGGATCTACCTCAATTACTCCTTGCTCTAACAAGTCTTGAATCATATGTTTCAATTAAAAACATGACACAATTTTATGTCCTTTTGACCAATGGTACTCACAGTATGCATTATCATTCCACCAATGCGGTTTTACCACTGGTTCTGTCTTGATATCTGGTAGTTTAATAAATTTTGCTTCTATTAATTGTTTCATTACTAACTCAATAGGCTCTCCCAATGGCGTAAACTATCGAGGAGGCCCATCCCTCGATCGGAAAGGTTTGCGTTGCTAGTTTTGTTGCTGGCCTTGTTGTTGATTATATTGTTGAGTGTATTGTTGAGTATGCTGTTGGTATTGTGGCTATTGAGTAACATTGTTCATTGGTGTTTGATTTTGTTCCATAGTTGACATATTAGGAACACTCAATTTCTTAATTGTGAACGGGGGTTGATTTGCATTCACTGCTCTTGCATCAACAACTCCATCATTAGTGACATTCTTGTTTTTATACCAAAATCTATTTCTGTCCCCTGAATTGTTTGTGTTGTCACTATCTTTGTTAAGCTTAATGATTCCCTTGGCTACAAGAGCAGTTTCAATGTACATCCCTTTCTTAATGAGTTTCTCTATAGTACTAGGACTTTTCAATTTTAGTTCATACATCATTTCTGGGACCAAATTTTGGATAAACAGATTCACTTGTTGTTCTTCAAGTATATCTAGGGAAGAACGACTATACAAGCTTCGCCATCGTT
This sequence comes from Cryptomeria japonica, assembly GCF_030272615.1. Classification (NCBI taxonomy): domain Eukaryota; kingdom Viridiplantae; phylum Streptophyta; class Pinopsida; order Cupressales; family Cupressaceae; genus Cryptomeria; species Cryptomeria japonica. Next base: position 331,009,781 of record NC_081409.1, read on the forward strand.
GCAAGAAAGTCACTAATGGTTCGCCTTGCTTTTGCTTGGTGTTGCATACATCTGACATGGTCATGTCACTATCGATGTTGATTGCAAAGTGAGATATAAACTTTTGAGCCAATTTAGACCAAGTCTTTATATTTCCTGGCAGATGCGAATACCAATCCATGGCTTGTCCCGTGAGACTTCCTGCAAATAAGTGCATTAAATATGTTTCCTCATAACTCACTTTAGTACATGCTGCGAAAAATGCTCGAATGTGATCTTTTGGATTGCCATTCCCTTTATATTTCTCAAAATTAGGTGCTTCAAAATGCTTAGGGAATGGAGGCATGTATAAGCTCTTGTCAAATGGATTAGGACATAAATCCTGATCTGTATACAACTTCTTTGTTCCTTTAGTTTCTAGTGCTTCAACTTGTCGTTGCAACTTCTCAAGCTGTTGTGCAATTGTATCAGATTTTGGAGGTCCATCATTAATCCCGGTGGGTACTCTTTGTCGATACATCGTGTTTCCGATCGGTTGTTGATGCTCTGAAATGGCCATTTTTGGTGTCTCTGGCATATAATGTTCTTGGTACATCTCTTGTTGTTGTGGTTGTGCCATGCCTTGATATTGACCTTGTTGCTGTGCTTCTTGTAGCCTAGGTTTATATTGCAATTGAGGGTGTTGTTGATATTGCATAGGCACCAATTGCGGTTGTGAAGTATGATAGCTTGTTTGTCTTGGCACATATTGAGGCACATGTTGTTGTTGATGCTGACGAATCGAAATTTGCTGACTTTGTGCCAATTGTTGTCGCAGTGTAAATCCCATCATTTGTAAAAAACTTTGTTTGGGTGGTTTTTGTTGTTTCTCCTTAAGATGGGGTATGGCACCTGCATTAACTTCTTGTGTTGTTTGTCAAATCCATTGTGATGGTTGCAAGTTTGCATTAACTTGTAGTGGGGTAGAAGGCGCTGCAATTTGTTGTTGAATGCGATATTGTTGTTGTTGTACATTGCTTGTTTGCACATTTGATTGTACCTTTTGTGTATTACTCAATTGTTGCAACAATTGTTGTTGGTGCAAACCACTATCCATAGCTCTTTGTGTCGCCATTATCGAAGGATCTGTCGCACTAGTGTTTGGCAAATATATTGAGCTTAATGGGACATAAGAACTTTGTTGCATCATGGAATTGTTTTGGACATTGGTGATATCAGGCATTCTAGTCGTGAGGCTTTCTTGTATCTTAGATTTTGATCCAATTTTATGCATGTAAGGAACCACTTCTTGTTGAGGGATAGTTGTCAATATTTGCGTGGTCTTCATTTGATCTTGTGTTATAGGTGTTGTGTTGAATAATGGATTATTTATTGTCTCAAATGGTGACTTTTGAGGAATAGTCACTGTCAATGCCTTTGAAGCACGTTTACTCATCAAGGTAGATTGAGTTTCTTATTGCGTATTTTCTTCATTTGGATGCGGAGAGAAACTTAATAGTGCACCACCTTGTTGTTTTTGCACATTGATTTGCTCACTTGAGGAGGTCACATTACTCATCATGTTAAGATATTTTTGTGGGAACATCTTAAAGACCTTGTTCAAGAATTTATCCATCTTTTTTGTCAACTTTGGATCTTGAAGGAACATATCAACATCATCAGAAGCATCAAAATCTGATGAAGAATGTAGTTGGACATTTGGATTCTTTCTTGTTGAATGCCTTGATCTGAACCAAATCCTTGTGAAAGAGTTTGTTCCTCATGTAATGTTTGAATTTCATGTTGCAGGTTTGGTTGATTCCAATCGAAAGGCGCATTTCCTCTTGGTGTTGGTGGAACACTCCCATGTCCTGGTTTCATAGGTACAAACACTGGTTCATATAATGGAGGTCGTCCAAGTTGAACCATTCCATATGGTGGTAGTGATGTGTTTGATAAACCTTCAATTTGTATTGTTTGACTAGTTTGAAATTGTGAATTTGATATGTTGTCAATGGGTTGATACGTTGGTTTGCCCATCTTCTTAGATTTTGACCTTGTTTCAACAGGCATGTCACTTATGCAAATGCAATATTTTTGGAAATTTTCAAGGACAATATATGATATGCAACTAAATGCAAACTAAATAAATGAGAATGCAATCTATGGCAAGAATGCAACCTATGTTTTTGGTTGTTTTTCAAGATTTTGACAAACTTTTTGGAATGCAAATCTAAAAGAGACCCTTAGGAAATTGAAATGATTTGTAGACCTCAAAGGACAAAAGGACCAGGTGACAAAAGGACAAAATGACAATGTCTCCCCTATATGCTTGGATACTAAGCTAGGTTTGACCAAATGACAATAATGACAAAAAGAGAAAAGGTTTGATAAGGTCTAGACTTCCTAATAATGACTTAGGGTTTATCAAAGATTTTGATTACTCAAGTATGACAAAACCTAGTTTTGACACTATATGCAAAGGGACAATTACTATGCAAATAACCCTAATATGATATGATAATGACCTAAACTTAATAAAGAGACCTAGGGTATGCAAATATGAATGTATGACAATGGTATTACTCTAATGCAAGAGGACACATGCAAATGGATGACCCTTATTGATATGCAAAGGAGTATGACCTAGGTGAAACCTAACCTTGGTAGTTGACAATGACTTTGCAAAATGCAAACCTAAGATGAACCTAAATCTAAGTGACATGAATGTTGAGACAAGATTTTGAAAAATGTTTGACAACCATGTTTGAAGGTGTTTTGAACTTTTTTGGATGAAATGTTCTTGTGTTTCACCTTGTTTTGAATCAATTTGTCTTGTTTTTGAAATGAGATGCAATTCAACTTTTGACAAGCAAAGAAGACAAGATATTTTAACCTAGACTCAAGACAATCATGCTCATTCACACATTTCTTATGGTAGGCAAGGACATTAGGTACTTGACAAGTAGACTCGTTATGGGATTCAAGGAGAATACATAGATGCTTGACCCCACGGGCTCCACTCCACAACACTCACTTCTCAGGGCAGCCAAGCATCAATCCCCATGGAAATCTCCCCATGGTGAACTTAGTATCTCTTCCAAGTATCCGAACTTGTCCTTCTCAAGCAACTAGAAGGATTTTTGGCCTCTAAATACAAGGTGTTTAGTCAGGATTTCTGTTAAGCGTTACTCCTTGGTGTCACGCAAGAGTGATTGAGACATTAATCCCACCAAGATACCAAACAAATGTAGTCACGCAAGCATGATTTAGACCATGAGGTCCTACTTAGATGTTGATATGAGAAAGAGTTCAAGGGTCATCACTTCCCAAGTAACTACAATTCCCATGTAACCCTTCCTTCAAAGCTTTCGCCCATCAGGTATTTGTTTATAGTGAGTTAGAATGCCAAGGTATTCTAGCCGTACTCACTTTGGGTCATTCTCGTGTCATGATTGTCACTTGCTTGCAAAAGCAAATGGTCAGGAAGGTAGACCCTCTAAAGGTGACACACAATCAAAAACATGAGCATGGTATCAAAGATCTGGATTTCTGATCACCCTAAGAAGGATGAGAGCATACTCTCCTACTCCAATGTCAAACTCAACAATCAAAGCAAACATACATTCATTCCATCCTATTTAGAAATCATACTAGGTGCCTAAATATTAATTACAAACACAAAGTTTAGTTGTAGTCCAAGGCAACCTACAAAACCCAAGTCAGAAGTTTGATATGTTTAGTCTTTGACTATCGAACCTGCATAAAACATGTTAGTAGTTTCATTTGTTGTCTTTGCCATGTGTAATGCCAAGGTGCTGCACAAAGAATCAGTACCAAAAACCAAAAAGCAGAAACAAAATGCAAAACAAAACAATTTGCAAGTAAAAACACTGCTTTTTTTACCTCTGTTTCTGGACTTACACAGGTGCAGAATGCTTGACACAGGCACAAAATGCTTCACACAGGCACAAATTGTCCTTGACATAGGCATAGAATGCTTGACACAGGCGCAGAAGTTCCCAGAAAACCTTGCATTACCCTGTTTCTTGGGTTTTTAACCTGCAAAAGCACTCAAAAGCATGATTAGGGGGTTAGTTCATGTCGGGTTCACCAATTAATGTAGATAGGAAATGTGGAAATCATCAAAGCAAATCAATATTAGTAATCTAGCTCAATCATGAAAGCTCAAATGCAATGATCAATCCTAAAAACACTCAAAAAAGACATCAATTCAAGATTGAAAACTAAGCAAACCAAATGTAGACTTGGATGTCTCCTTCATGTGGCTCCATTGTCCTTCTTTCTTCTTCAAATAACTTTGTTTGTGGCTCTCACCTACTAGTGCATAAGCATGATGTGAAAGCAAGTAGACAAGATTGTAGCGCAAGAATACTCGAAGCGTGATTGATTCGACCAGGTAGGGATCTTGATTGAAGAAAATCATCCAATTTATAGACAAATTGGGGAAAAGATAAAATTAGCATTAAGAGATTGGAATGGAAATTGCAAATCAAGAATGTCAATTATGACAAATTATGACAAATTTGCACTTTCTATGCAAGATTAATTGATTGATAATTATGACAAAATTATGACAAATTTCTATGTCAAAATTGATTGATTGTCAATTATGACAAATTATGACAAATTGAAATGTCATTCCCATGAAATTAGGAGAAAATTGAAAATTAGATGAATTAGAAATTAGGAAATTAGGAATTAGAAATTGATGAAAAATTAGGAAATTAGGAATTAGGAGAAATTAGGTAAATCAATTAATAATTTGTCATTTATTAATTAATTCACAAAAAGAGGAATAATTAGTTAGCCAATTAAATAAACATTTAATTGTGACATGAAGACTTAGGATAAATAAATAATTTATTAATCCTAGAGGGGGAAATGACAAACAGGGTTAAATGAATAAAATCATGAAACCCTAAAAGATGAATTAGAAATGCAAGGATGACAATTAGGTCCTGACAAAAGATAATTGACGTCGATTCGATTTGATCATGATTCTGACTTGATAAATGACCAATGCTGATAAGTGATTTGATTGATAAATGCGCCAATTGACAAGGAACAATGACTAATTGATCCAAATTGACATAATTGAGAAAGACGACGATCAATGACAAATCGATCGCAGAATGACAAAATTGACAAGAAGACAAGGATCGATGACAAAATAGATTGCAAAATGACAAGATTGAAAATGACCATGATCGATGACAAATCGATCACAAGACGACAAGATTGAAAATGACCACGATCGATGACAAATCGATCGCAAGATGACAAGATTGAAAACGATGACGATCGATGACAAATCGATCGCATGACGACAAGATTAAAAATGACAACGATCGATGAAAAATCGATCGCATGATGACAAGATTGATAAGAGGACAAAACCCTAATTAGGATTGATGATGTCCAAATATGACAATTGAGCACACACATTGATGTGACAGGATAAGATCGATCAAAATCAAGACTGAAGTTTGTTATCGACAAGACCAAAATCGAAAACGAGATAAATGAAAAAATGCAGAAGAAAGACTCGATGCTCACAAATGATAAAGACCAAGTGCGAATCATAGGAGAAATGTTAATGAGATGCAAAAACCCTAAAATAAGGCAATGCGCAAATGTTAAAGTACGACTTTGCAAGCGTTGACCATTTTTAGACGTCTACACTTATATACCTCACATTGATGTCCTTAATGTCATTTACTCTAAGTGATTTGTTGTCGGATGTTGCTCTGGTTAGGCTTGTCACCATTTTGTTGGGAATCTTCTTTGTCTTATCAGGTCTATTACCGATTGAGGGTAAACCAATAACTGCCCTAAATTCTTGTCGGGTTATCTTACAAATAGAATCCAACCATAATAATTCTCCATGTGCTCTACTCAATACAATCCTTACCACTTCCTCTAGAAATTGAGGGATATTCAGTATCTCCACAAAACCTAAAGTTTCCACAATCTTATGTTCGGGTTTAATAATTCCATATTCATCACAAATGACCTTATTAAATACTCTGATTAACTCCTCGGATCCTAGGTCTTCTATATTGCAATGTATGTAAATCTTAGGGTCTTCTGTAAATGCTACACCCTTAGGTATTTTTGAAAAAGCTCCTACAGAGTCATCTTGCTTCGCAATCTCAGGAATTATTTTGAATATGGGCCTAGGTTGTTTCACATTCTCCACAATGGTAGGGTTTGAAATAAATTCAGGATTATAAGATGAAGCAACCATTATGAAAGATACCTCTTATTCAGATGTTTGCTGAATTCTTGAAAAACACTTCTCAAATTCGCCTTGGATGCCTTTGCTTGATTTTGCACTCATAGAAAGTTTGAATGCTCGGTGAGTTTGAAATGAGGGTTTCCTAATAATTTATAGCCAAAAAGTTCTTTAAATAGCATTAAATGCTCGCTGGTTAAGTGAAAACTTAACACACCTATCGGTAAAGAAGAAATGTATCTTCTCACCATCAACCGAGGGTAGAATGCATGATCTTCAACTTGCTGCAATACCCCCAAGGGATTATTCATTAGTTAGATGAAGAATCTCCTGCCGATGGAGGATTACTCTGTTCTACCGGTGAAGATATAGTTTCATCAATTCTCTGATCACTCTTCTTGATCTATTATTTTGAAAATTCTTGCTTAACTTCATCTATATTTTCTTTGCCTTTCAAACTAGATCCTTTGTTGTTTGTTGGTGCATTCTTGCTTCTACAGAATTTAGTAATATGTCCAATCTTGTTACAAGAATAACAAGTTACATTATTCCTCTAAATAGCCTTTCCATATCCTTGATCGGTCTGTGATCTATATTGATTAGATAAATGTCCAAATCTTCCACAAACATAGCATTTTACATTCATTCTACAATTTTTTGAATTATGACCAACTTTGTTGCATTTGGAAGATTGATTGGTGGGTGAGTTTGTGTTGTGGTAATTTCTAAATCTACACTGTTTTGCTTTGTGACCATATTTGTTGCAATTGATACATTTGCCATTAAATTTATAAGCATTAGGTTGTCTTACTAGTTTGTTCTGATCTTGATTGTTTGCAGTACCAGAACTTTCTCCATGTTCAAATCCAAGTCCATTAGTATCTCCATTAGGTTTCTGTTTCTTTAGCATGTCATCAAGTTCTTCTTAACTTTTCTTGAATTTGTGTCTATGTTTATTTGCAGTAGCCAACTCATTTTCTAGAATTCCAACTTGTCTCATAAGCTCAGCTTTATCATGTTGCATGTGAATCAAGTCTGTCTTCAACATATCATTTTCATGATTAAGTCTCAGATTTTCATTTCCAACATCATTAAGTCTCCTAGTCAAGTCTTCTTCATTCTTATTCATGTCTTCAATATCTTTACATAGCCTGATAGCCATATCTTGCATTTCATTCTTCATATTATTATTTTCTTGTCTCAACTTGTTTACAATGTCTCTAAGAGTTTCCTTTTCATCATCATCATCATTCTGCATCTTCCCATGAAGTTCTTTTCTTTTATTGTGTTCTATGGAAAAGTTATCCTGGAGTCCTTTAATGAATTCCTGTGCAATCCTTAGATCATCTTCAAGTTTGATATTCTTCAATCTTTCTACATCATAATCTTCAAGAGCTCCTTCCAACTATTTTCTTAAGTTCTCTATCTGTACCGATGTCAGAATCTTCCTCAAGCCGTTAGGCTTTTGAAAATAGAGGACTAGGATCTGATACCAATTGTTAGATTCAATGACAGTCCCAAAGACACTAAGAGGGGGGGGGGGGTGAATCAGTGTCTAACCGGTTTGCATAATATTTAAACTTATTAATAACTTTGTATCCCAAAATAGTGTATCGGTAAATAAGAATTATTGCAATAAACAAATATAATAGAGACAACATAGAAACACACCATAACACAAGATATTTAACAAGGAAACCCGGTGTGGGAAAAACCTCGGTGGGATTTGTGACCCACAATATTTAATCACTAGCCAATGAATAAATACTACCTATAATGAGGGGCTGCACATGCAGGGAGGCCAAGAACCTAGAGCTCACTTCTCAATAAAGAGTCACACTGACTACAAAATGAATTATCAAAATCCAATACAAAGTACTGCTCAAAACAACATCTCTCATGTCGGGTTCAGTACTAGTTTAAGCTCAGTCAATAACCAAAACTGTCGCTGCCAACTATATCACCTTATACAAAAAGTATACATCATATCTCGCTCTTCTCTATCTATCATATGCCATACCATATATAAAATGACCTATAAGATCTCATACATATATGAGTCTATTACAATGGACCATGTCGGCTTACAAAAGATATTTGTATTAAAATACAATAAACAAAAGTTTATTCCATGTTAGCCTAAGTGCCGATATGCATTGTTGCCGATGTTGGTGAAGTGCCTGTTGGTGTTGGTGTCTACCGGTGTATGTACAAATCTATTGCCGGTATCTGCCGATTGGCTGCCAGATGGTTGCCAGTTGGTTGCCATCAATGACAACATCAACTATTCTCATAAGAGGGTATAATTCCAACATGGGCATCATAGACCTGGTATTATAGGTTGAAATCAATGTTAGTGTACAAAGGATTATGCTAAACTTTTGAAAATGGCCATGGGCTGAGCACAATAAGGCATGAATTAGGGGAATGAGGCATAACTACCATATTGAGCCCAAAATGAGTGTGAAATTATAGAGGGATACAATTTATGACACTACAATAATATATACTTACATATTTACTCATTAACCTAATGTAATAAACCTAATTATAATTACAAACTAAATTTTATATTATGGCAATCTACACTCTTGGTATCTACCCTTCAAACCACAAATTTTGACCATTTAAATCATAGGATTCCCTTGGAAGGCCATCATCATCTACCTTAAAAGAAAATTAAAACTTTCTCTAAACTTAGACCACCTCCTTTAATAATTAACTCAATAATTTACTTGCATTGTGTGTAGTTGGCATAAAATGCCTATTGTTATATTTGATAATATTTGTTATCTGCTAATTGTAAGGAAGTTAAGTAGCAGAACAACTTCCTACACTAACCTTGAGAGGAGAGTAAAGAATTTTTTTTCTAAATCATTACAACAGTTATAAAAACTTAACAAAAATAAACATAATATCAGGCATACCACAACACAACAACACAGTGATTTACATGGGGAAAACCCTTTTGGGAGAAAAACCCACACTCCAAAAGTAGCTAAATGTATTATTAAGCAATCAATAACATATTACAATATACTTTAGAGAAATATCTTCACAAGAGTACCACTAATCAGGGGTTCAAAGGTATCTCAATATCCATAAGACTCTTACACACAACCTCTATCTCGCGCACCTCATACATAGGAGATACAATACAAGAAACTGTCAAACTATATTACAAAACCAAGGGCTAAAACCACCCAACAAAGTAGAGCTAACCTTATCTCCATTCTAGATTCCCTATGATGTGTAAAAACACACATCAACACATGTTCCTCCCTTTTACAGCTCATTTATGTGTCCGATGTAATTTATATTTCCTATTTACGGAGTCTAAACTTCCAAAGGCCATAATTTGTGAACTGGGTGTCCGATTGATGAATCGTTTGATGCGTTGGAAAGCTTGCAAGGTGCTCTATCACCTAGAAACCCACTATGCTAGTTATGTACACTATTTTAAGAAATTTTAGAATATCTAAAGTCTTCAAAATTAGTTTTAAACCTTTCATAGCACCCTCCAAAAACAAAAACTTTAATATCTTCAAAACTATCTATGATCTTGCGATGGAAATTTACTGACATGCTTATCTAGCCAATCCAAATCTTTGACGAGAATTTCGCACCATTTCATGCTCAAAAGAAAACTTACTATAAATAGTAACCTCATGGAAATGCAAGGTTGAGACACCATTTTCCCAACATCCTCCCACTTGTTGAACACCTTGCAAGAGAAAAGAGAGTATCAACACAATAAATTAATTGCTAGGGGCCATAGGGCTCATAGACTACGAACACCATTTGAACTTCTCTATGCTTACAACCTTAGTTAAATAATCTGCAACATTCATCAAAGTCTCTACTTTAACCAACTTCACCCTACCATCTTCGACCATATCTTTAACAAAATGATATTGAACATCAATGTGCTTTGTCCAGGTATGAAATGTTGGGTTCTTAGCTAGGCAAATTGCACTCTGTCTCTCACAATAAATTGTTACTACACCTTATTTTATTTCAATATCTGAACACAATCTCTTAAGACAAATGGATTCTTTATAAGCATGAGTAGCTACCATATACTCTACTTCTGTATTGGAAAAACAACCATGGCCCGTCACTTACTCATCCAGCTAATTGCACCACCAAATAAAGTAAACACATAAGAACTGGTGGATATTCTTCTATCAATATGACCTACCCAGTTTGAATCCACATAACCATGAATATCAAGGGAATGTTAGCATTATGTTATATGTTGACATTGATTTCAAATCCTGTGGTCCGCTTAGGTCTAGATGTGGTATATTGAGCAACAGTGGAAGATTGGTATGTATGTGATGTTGATGTTCATTTGATGATGTCTTGAAAGAATTGGCTTCTTAGAAGATGTATTGCTAATGTTACTCAATGCTATTTTTGGGTCCGACTTGATCTAGAAGTTGAGGTGTTGATTAGGAAGTCAAGGGTGTGTAACAATATTTTTATTTTGGGTTAGACATTGGTAATATATGTAACATGTTGATATGTCCGATGAGTAATATTGTGATGTGGTCTACTTCTCATTCCTTCCCACCATCGAACTATTTAGTATTGACCTTTTCTAGATCTCTCTTGGATTACTTGGAAGATTATGTTTTTCTGAAGACAGTATAAATGTGTATGATCTAGATGATTTTGTGTGACATTTTGGTGAATGTATAATTGTGTTGAAGATATGTGAGATTGAAATAATCTAGTTGTTGTTGTGAAGTGTGTTGCAGATAGTTACCGGAAGTAGTTCCGATAGTATAGACAATGTTTTAGTGATGGATTTTCTTTTTTATCTTTCTTTCTTTGGTAGTGAGCCCTCTAACAATGAGCCTTTCTAGGCAATGAGCCCTCCTATAGTTAGCATTCTTGGCAGCGAGTTGTCATTTGTAAAAATTACCTTAACTAGTGTTTTTATATTGAGAATTAGCATTCTTCATGGTTTTTCCCTTCTTGGGTTTTCCATGTAAATTCAGGTGTTCTTTGTGTCTAATTTATGCTTTCATATTTTATTTGTCTTGATTAATTCTGCTAGTTGTTGCAGATTTGTGAATAAAGCTTTAAAGAATAATTTAATTGTCAACTGATTCATCCCCACTCTCAGTTGCCTGGATATTCAACAAGGAAATCATGTCTCCAACCAAATTACTATGATAACACAAAGAATACTCTGAGGCACCCTTAAAATATTTGAAGACTCTTTTAACTACATCCCAATGAACTCTACCAGGATAGACATATATCTGGAAAGAACTCCAACTGATTGGGCAATGTCTAGTCTAGTACAAAGCATAGCATACATCAAACTTCCAACTGCACTCTAGTAAGTCACTTTTCTCATGTCTTCCATCTCTGATGGAGATGTAGGACAATCTAAAATAGGTAGTTTCATTCCAACCATAAAAGGAATACACAATGACCTGCAATCTTGCATATTGAACCTCCATAATAATGAATTAACATACTTACTCTGGCCTAGCCATAGCTTTCTGTTTACTCTGTCTCTTCTAATTTCCATCCCAAGAATGTATTTCACTACACCAAGATATTTCATTTCAAATTTAGTAGCAAGCTGAGACTCTAGTTTTGAAATCATACCTTTCCCTTTACTAATGAATAATATATCATCAACATATAATGCAACATACAGGAAGTGATCACCATCAAATCTATAATAAACACAATGATCTGATTTAGAATTGCACAAATCCCAAACTCAACAAATATATATCAAATTTCTAGTACCACATCCTAGGAGTCTGTTTGAGGTCATACAAAGATTTCTTCAATTTACCGACCAAATTACTTTTACCTTTCACTACATAGTGCTTTGGTTGTCATATAAATATCCTCCTCCAAATCACCATGAAGGAAATTAGTTTTCACATCCACTTTCTCAACCTCTAAATCATAAGCAACAACAATAGAAAGAAAAAATCTAATGGATGTCATTTTTGCAATAGGAGAAAATATCTCACCATAATCAACACCCCAACCTAAGAGTAGCTTTTTGCAACCAACCTTGTTTTATACTTATCAATGCTTCCATCTGAACCAATATTTTTCTTGAACACCCATTTACAACCAATAGGATTTCATCCTTCAAGCAATGGTACAAGATCCCATGTATCATTCTTTTTCAAAGCTGCCATTTATTCTTCCATAGCAATCTTCTAGGATTTTGCATCATTCATATCTAATTCCTCTTCTACAGATCTAGTTTCATCTACATTAGTATTCAAAGAAAATATATATCTCCAATCATCAGGTGAATACCTTTCAAGTGGTTGTCTATGTCATGTAGACCTTTGAACAAGCCGAGCTGGAGGTTCTTCATCTTCTTTTGAAGCTTCAGAGCTAGCTGAGCTCTTCTCAACTTCTTGCCTATCAAGTGGTCTCGATTCAACTCTTTCGGACATAGAAGAGAATTGAAACTCATCTTCCTATTTAGTCTATTTTGGCTATAATGTAAAAAAAGGACACTTAATTTCTATAAAAATAACACTTCTACTATGAATTAACTTTTGTGCAACAAGATCCCAATGCTTGTATACTTTCAAACCATAACTATAACCGATGGAGATACATTTCACAACCTTGTTCTACAACTTTATTCACTTCTCCCTTGGCACATGTGCATATGCCTCACAAGAAAAAACTATAAGATGTATCAATGAAGACTTGTTACCTAACCATGCTTCTATAGGTGTTTTATCAACAAGAGTTGATGTAAGAGACCTGTTAATCAGCTAGCAAGTAGTGGCAATAGATTCAGCCCAAAACTTTGTGATGTACAGCCCTACCCACACACCTAAGGACAAGCCCAAACAAGGTTAGAATAATGACCCCTCAAGTGATCACCAGGGTCCTGCAAGGAAGGACTCCATACCTTGGATGAAACTACACAAACATTCACTAGGCTTGGGCCTACACAAGATGAGTAATTTCCTCAATACCTATCCTACAACATCCTATGACACCCTACTCCTAGGGTCTTAGGATTTGGTTCATTTATGGCTATTAGAAACTAGTCCAAACATTGGTTTTGAGATTAGGCTCCAATTCCTTATATCTCCTTTGGAAACCTAACCCCTAGGCTTGTAGTCCTATTTGGCGATAGAATGGACCTTAACCCAGAAATGTTCCACATACCCATGCAAACAAATTACCATTCAAATACCCTTTTGGAAGTTGTACTGATCCCCAAAATGGTTTGACCAGGTCTGCAATTACAAGGTCTGATCCCTTTAGAGGCTAAGAGACCTAATAGGGGCAATTAGCCCTATTTTCCAAATCAACTACCAATCAATGAATCAAAACTGGGAAACCAACTCTATGGGCATGTGGGGGATGGTGAATAACCTTTAATTCCAGAGTTGCATGCCTGGAATCCACTCCTATGACAACTTATGATGTCTGTCCTAAATCTTGTCCTAGGTAGTCACATAGAGATGCCTACCTAATTTTGCTCCTTTCTCCACACAACCAAGTTTCCCCTACAAAAAACTATGAAAAAACTAAAGTAAAGAGGATTATCCTGCATCCCTCCAAAGGAAGAGTCTTCTAATGGACTAGAATGCAAGATAAGGCCATTTTTGTTCAAAACCCTCTCCAAACCCTCAATTTCTGGGTGTAGTCAGAAGAATGGAGGGTTCTCTCTACTCTGAAATAGTTAGGACATCAGACCATCACAAAAAGAAATTTATTTCATCTCTATATCTACTCCATGGATGGTGGGATTCATATCGATCCGTACAGGAAAGTGCAACTCCTACGAACTCAGAATTTCTGGGAAAACTAAAGTATTTTGTGTATTATTGCTTTACAAACTCCAATTACATCAGCAACAACCTTGGAAATCATGTCCAAAAGGCTTATAAAAATATCCAATGGTTTCCCAACAAATTTGAAGTAGGTTGGAGCCATTGAAAGGCTTCCCCCAAATGAATTTCAAAAAGTTGCATTTTTGCAATTTTGCACAAAAAGTTGTCATATTGGATAAGGTTGGAATCCACATACATGGATCAACCAAACACTCATGAAACATGTCTAAAAAATATCAATCACAAATCTAACCATCTACTACCCCTATTGACCACATTGTCCCAATTGGCTTCTCAAAATGCCTAATTGGTGACATGGGCTTACATGAAACACAAGACACACTAAGAGACCCTAATGATCCTATTCTTAATCCTTAGGGTCATGAATATCTTGTTGATGAGGTTCTCCTACACCATACTCCCCAGGAGAAGAGATCTCAAGCCCACTTGAGATTAGAGTTTGTAAATTTGCACCATGATTGGATATTTGCTCACTTGTCATCCAAACTACCTCAGAGTCTGGTTTGTCCTGCCAAGCCACTAGGTACTCAATGTACTCCTTGTTCCTTGTATTCTTTGTGACTCTAGTGTCTAATTCTTTTCTCAACTTAGGTGATTCATGTCTTGGAAGGTCATTGTCTGCTACAACCTGCATTAGTTCCTCCCCTTCATTGTCACTACCTTTGAAAAGTGTAAGATCACACACATTAAAAATTGGTGATAATCCAAGATCAGGAGGAAGTTGGATCTCATAGGAATTTTATCCACACTTCTTCAATATTTGAGATGGTCCAATCTTCCTCTACATGAGCTTGGTATATTTTCCTTTTGGGAGTCTCTCCTTCTTCAAATGTACCCATACCATATCCCCAACACTAAACTGTACATCTCTCTTCTTCTTATCAACATGAGCCTTATACTTCACTACAGATTTTTGGAGATGAGACTTGACTTGGTCATGCACCTCTTTGATGGCTGATACAAAAGCTTCACCATCTACACTAATGGGCTCTTCTTTGGGTAAATCCCTTAACTCCAACATTCCCCTTGGGTGGATACCATATACAATCTGGAAAGGAGACTTCCCTGTGCTTCTATTGATGGTATCATTGTAAGAGAACTCTGTCTATGATAGTATATTGTCCCATTTTTCTCCATGTTGCCTTGTCAAACACCTTAGTAGGTTTCCCAATGACCTATTGAAAACTTTAGTTTTCCCATTCGTTTGAGGATGGTAGGTTGATGAGAAAGCTAGGTTAGTCCCCAACTTCTTCCAAAGGGTCCTCCAAAAGTGACCTATGAACTTCACATCTCTGTCTAAAACAATGTTTAGGGGCAATCCATGTATCCAAACCATCTCTTTGAAGAATAGGTCTGCAACATATGATGCATCAGAAGAAGTCTTACATGGCAAGAAATGAGCCATTTTACTAAACCTATCCACCACTACAAAGACACTGTCAATTCCCCTCCTTGTCCTAGGCAGACCTAGTACAAAGTCCATACTTATGCTCTCCCATGGCCTAGAAGGAATGGGTAAAAGCTGATACAAACCTGCATTAGTGGACTTCCCCTTGGCTTTCTAACAAATTACACATATCTCCACAAACTTTCTTACATCTGCCTGCAATTTAGGCCAGAAATAATGTCTCTTCACAAGGTCTAGGGTCTTGTCAAGGCCAAAATGACCTTCCATGGATCCACAATGCTTCTCCCTAATAATATTAAATCTCATGAAACACTTAGGAATACACAATTGCACTCCTTTGAACAACAATCCATCTTGTATCAGAAATTCAGAAAACTCAATATGGTATCTCTCACTAAAGGTTTCACATACCTTTGTTGGCATATGTGCAGAGTCTGATGACATGATGATATTGTATGTTGTCATTGATGTCAATATGCTGAAGCATGAACCGGTATATTGATGTAAGCAAACGGGCAAAGTGAACCGGTATATGTGAAAAAGTGAAGCGGTATGTTGGAATGAGAACCGGTAAATGAGAAGTTTTGTATCGAAGTTTTAGTTGGCATGACTACTGGTTGGTAGTCTTAGCTTCAGGGTTTCTGGTTGAAACATTCCAAGCCTGTGTGATTCAATCAATAACATCTTGTAATGAGTTAGCATTGTTACGAAGATTAGACCATGTTGCCATGTCAGCATTGTGCACATGAAGAATCTTTCATGAAGAAGATTGATCCTATCTACCTTGGGAATGTGTGAAGTCTCTGTAAATGATGGAGAGCACGTGATGGGTTATCAGCTTCCTGAAGTAGAAAAGAATGAACATTGGAGAGTGACTTGAGATCTGTTCAAGACTATTATATTCAATGCAGTGTGATTAACGGTCAGGATTGAACCGACTGAATTGATAAACCTAAATGTTTAGGGTTTAGGGTTTATGCTACTTACCTATCTATTTTCTATAAGGTCTATGATGTTTTTCATTTTGAAGTTATTGGCAAATTCTATGCGTGCATCCAAGCGAAGAGATACCTAATTCTTGCCAGACTGGAGAAGTGTGTGTATACTTGCAGAGTGTGATTGCAGAAGCAAAGGAGCTAAATAGGATCTGCCTTGGCATAGTGTGCTATTTTCAGATCAGTGATTTACTTGTTGTCTTCTAACCATTTTAGCAATTGGAAAATCCCTTGACCGGGTAGCTTTAACAGGATTTTGTGTAAATCCTTTAATAGGGTGACTCAATTCAATGAGTTCTTGAAATCCTCTTGCAAGGTAACCTTTAACAGGGTTCTAACCTTTAACCGGGTATTTAAGCCATCCCTTAACCGGGTGATCCCTAGCAGGATCGGTTCCTAGTAGAACCTATTGTAAAAGTCTTTAACTGAACTAGGCTCCTAACAAAGCCGACTTTAGAAGAGTTTAAAGAAGAGCTTTTGGGTATTCATCCCCACCGTGGTTTTTCCCAGTTGGGTTTCCACGTGAAAAATCTGTGTGTCATGTGTGATGTTTTCATGTGATGCTTCAATATTTTTTGTTAAGTGGTAATGCATGTTAGTCCAATGGTCATTAGATTTCTAATGATGTATTACTTGTTTATGCATATGGGTGAATTGAAAAGAAGATGTTAGGAGAAGTGAAGATCTAAGTGTTAACCGGTTTATGCTTGTCACAGTCATTCTATGTTTAACCAGTTGTACCCTATCTTAGATCGGTGATACTATTTTCCGGTTAGTGCAGTTTTTGTTGTTTGAGTTATTGAGAAAAGTTTTTGCCTATACTGATTCACCCCCCCCCCCCCCCACTCTTGGTTTGGTACTAAGTGTTCATCATTATTCATCAATTGGTATGAGAGCATCCTCCAGGTCCTCTATGTTGTAAGCTTAACCACTTGAGGAAAAGATCCTAATCTAATGATGAAGAGGGAAGGTCCAATGTTTAACAAAGATAACTTTAAGATTTGGAAGGATAGAATGAAGATCTACATTAGAAGCATGGGTGCTCAAAACTGGAGCTATGTTGAGAATGCTTATGTTATCCCTATCGGTACTCTCACCGATGATCAAAGAAGAGAGATTCAGGAGAATGGGAAAGTCATGGAATCCCTAATCAGCAGTCTATCTGACATTGAGTTTATTGATGTTTAGGATAAAGACAGTCCCAAAGAAGTATGGGATACTCTGGAGAATATCTATGGCAGTGATGAGCATGTAAAACAAGCCAAGGAAGAGATCCTTAGGGGAATGTTTGAAGACATGCAGATGGTTGAAGGAGAGAAAATTCAACAATATGGAATAAGAATCAAGACTGTTGTTGGAGACATCAAGAGTGTAGGAGGTAAAATAGATGATGCCACTGTTGTTAGCAAAGTCTTGAGATCCTTGTTACCAGTCTATGCAATAAGGGTTGTTGTCATTTAGGAGCTAAGGTCTATAGACAAGACAAAGGTATCCCTAGACTCCATCATTGCTAAGTTGACCGCATATGAGCTAAATAACTATGATGGCAGTATTCAGAAGACTGAATCAGCCTTTAGAGCATCTGCTGCACCATCTAGAAAGGGAAAAGAATCTAGTACCAGTTGTGAACCAAGACAAAGTAGAGAAATGGATGATGAGGAGATCGTAATGGAATTTGAAGCTCTTATTGCCAAGAGACTTCCTAAGGAAACCGGTAAATACAGAGGTAAGCTCCCTTTGAAATGCTTCTCTTGCAATAGGATAGGACACATTGTTGTAAACTATCCTAATGGTGATAATAAGGACAAACTGGAGAAGTTCAAGAAGTTCAAAGGAGGAAATAGGAGAAACTATTTTGTAGTAGTTGATGAAGGTGTCATTGATGAGGAATCAGAAGATGAAGAAAGTGAAGACATTGTGTCCATAGCAGTGAAGGAAGATGTGTCAAACAAGAAGGCTCTTGTCTCCCGCTTTGATAATTCCAATGAGTGGATTATTGACAGTGGTTGTTCTCACCACATGATTGGTGACCGGAGTAATTTTCTATCTCTAGAAGAGTATGATGGTGGTGTGGTTCGATTTGGTAATGATGCACCATGTATGGTAAAAGGCAGAGGGTCCATCTCTCTAAATGGAAAAAGCAGTGCTGATAATGTGTATTGGGTAGAAGGTCTCAGGCACAAACTTTTGAGTGTTGCCTAGCTGAATGATAATGGACTCACACTAGAATTCAAAAATGGAGTGTGCAAAATAAAAGGAAAGAGTGGTGAACCGATGGCCATCAGTATGCAGACTAGAGGTAACTTATTTTAGCTGAATGCAAATATCAGTACATGTCTAATGGCTAAGTTTGATGATAGCTGGATATGGCATAGGAGACTCTGTCATGTAAACTTTGATAATATTGTGAAGGCCAGTAAGATCAAGGTAGTTAGACGATTGCCTATGCTGAGAAAAATAGAGAATCCTTTATGCAGAGAGTGTCAACTGAGGAAAATGTCTTCCTCAACCTTCAAAGGTAAATCTTGTTGAATAATGATGAATAGTTAGTACCAAACCGGTACTAAGAGGGGGGGGGGTGAATTAGTACAGTCAAAAACACTTTCCTACAACTAGTTAGATAACAAACATTGCAGATGACTGGCAAACAATAACACTAGTCTGAAATAGAGTTCAACCGGCAAAGCTAAGAATGAATATGACAAGCATTAACTGGTTAATCACTTAGCTTTCCACTCAACCTAATACTACACTTCCATTTCACCCTTATGCATGAACAGGTAATCTATCATCAGAAATATAATAACAACTAGTTCAACATGATTTACCTTCAGACACAAATCATTTAAACCATCACATAAAAAAAACTGTTGGCATTTTTTATGTTTGTGTTGTGATTGTCATTGATTGACACACACTTGTATTAAGATCCCTTTTATATATATGAGCTAGAGCTCAACCAGTATTTGTTCCAACTGGTATGTTGTAGTCTAGTCTTTAGACTAATGATGTTGTAGAATGTGTTTCCCAGTCTGAAGTGGCATAACAACCCCAAGAGGTTCGTAGATCTCAACCGGTACAAGGGAGCAAAGCGGCATAACACACTCTTACTAGTTTTAATTTTCGCCAAACCGACAACCAGTATTTTGTATGAATCGGTAATACTCTATGATGAGTTACCAAACCCACCGATTAATTGACGGTGTCGACACACTGACAGTGCTTTTTGTGTCGTGTTACTGAGTATGTCTAGATTCATTGAACCTAGGAAATTGTAATGTAATCCTATTGGACTGACATGAAATCAGATTCCTTTAAAAGGACATCATGTCTAGGGTTTTATGTTGTTGTAACTGTTGCTGAAAGGGTTTACATTGTGGCTAGGGTTTAAGGTGATAGTTGAGTTTTTGTAAGAGCGATCTTATCTGAGAAGATCGAGTTGAAAATAGAAAGAGACAGAGAAGACTAAAGTAATGCTGGAATGCATTAGCAATGAGCTATACTTGATCTAACCAAGTACTCTCTGCTATAAGATAGATCAAACACTTGTTGATTACTCACATCTTTGACAAGTCTGTAGCCCTTAACTGGGTAGGCCTCAAAGCCTTTGTAAAATCCTCTAACAAGGTGGTTCACTTCTATGAATCTAAAATCCTCTAACAAGGTAGTCTTTAATCAGACTTATCTTCTAATAGAGATTGAGATTCCTAATAGGATCTATTCTGGTGAAGAACATTGTAAGACCTTAACTGGTCTAGTTTCTATTCTGTAGATAGTGACTTGTGAGTTCCATCTCATCGTGGTTTTTCCCAATTGGGTTTCCATGTCAAATATCTTGTGTTATGGTTGTATTGCTTTTGTGGGTGAATGCTTTATTCGTATTTTGGTTTGCATGTGTGATAACCAGTCTATCTGTTAGATAGTTTTACCAGTTTATATTTAGACTGTGTAAGTGTTTAAGTATATAGATTTTTGGCATACTAATTCACCCCCCCTCTTAGTATTCATCAATTGGTATTAGAGCCAACCTTTCTATAAGTTTAACCACTTGGAAATAGATATGGGGGAATACACCTTGAGGGAACTTACTCAATGGCTCACTCAGTCTGAGCAAGCCTATGATGATCTTATGGTCAAATACAAGGCATCTCAAGCAAAAAGGAGAGAACATGCAGAGAGGCTAATGGAGCTATCTGAAAGTAGTTTTGAAGATGAAGCTAATATGGAAGCCATGATTGAAGAAGTAAATAAACTAAATGATTCAAACTCCAATCTGAGAAATGAGTCAGAAGGACTAACTATCCAGTTTAGTCAAGAGCTTGAGAACCGAAGTAAAGTTGAAGATCTGGTAAAGGACAAAGATCATGAGATCTCCAAGTTGAAACAAGAGATTAGTGCACTGACTGCTTGCCTTCATGAGAGCAGAATGGAGAAACAATGAGTACAAGATGAACTAAACATAGCCATCTCTGAAAATGCAAGCCTAGTGGAGGCAAATACTGCTATTTCCAAATAACTCTCTGAGTCATAGGAAATACTTGCTAAGTTTGGCAAAAGTACTGTCAAGCTAGAGCAAAAGATTGAGTCATCTAGACCGATAAAGAATACCAATGGTCTTGGGTTCTCTGGACATGAGGAAGGAGAATCCTTAGGAAAAAACACTAAAGCATCAAAGAAGCAACCGACACTCAAAGGAAAAGGTAAGCAAAAATTCAAACTTGTTTACTTTAACTGTCTTAAAGAAGGACACACTGCCAATGTATGTAGGAGAAAAGCCTACAATAATTTTCCTTACTTTATCAACAATGTACCTAGATCCAATAAGTTCAATGGTCATTGTTATGCATGCAACAAGTTTGGGCATAGAGCATTTGAATGCAGGTCCGAAATCTTTTATAAACTAGAACCCTAACTAGTTCAATGCCTAAAATTATCAGTCAAGCAACAATGGTTATCAACCGACAACTGAATGGAGAGAAAATTGTTGGATTTGTCATGGACATGGACACACTGCGGCTACATGCAGTAGAAAGAATGGAAATATGAACAATGGACCTTGGAGAGCACTTGGATTGGTTTGTTATCACTGCAACAAACCGGGTCACATTGCAAGATTCTGCAAAAGTAGAAAGAGTATATCTGATGATATAACAGTCACTCAGAAAGGAGAAGTTGATGTTGAAAAAGTTCAAGAGGACATGAACAAAACCTGGAGGAAGAAACCAACAATGTTGGAAGAGGAACCGGTTTTTGCACCTAGTGTGGAAATATCAGAACCAATAAACTAAGCTTCAAAGAGGCTTAGGGGGAGCTAACGGCGATATGATTGTGAACCCCTGGTTACACCGATAAAAGACCTTAACCGATACGTAATACCTATCACTTGGTAGAAGACCAAAAATGGTAAAGGAGGCAAATTAGGGTTTTCACCCTAATAGAGGAGTATTAATGGCGGTAGGTGAGAGGCATGTATAAAAGCACATTTCAAATCATTTCTCAGTATTTGTTTTCGAGTGAAGAAATTTTTTTCAAGTGCAGAGCGAAGAAAAGGCGATTTGAGCGAAGATTTCAAGAAGTTGATAAAACTTGAAGGAGATTCAAATCCAGTTTGCAAGCGGTCATGAAGAACACAAAGCAGTGATTTGGAAACTAACGGAGAGTGGAGTGAAGTAGAATCAGGAAGCCCTAAATTCGTGTTGTAAAGGTATTTTTCATGTTCTTGAAAATACTCAACAATGGCTTCTGTATCTCATACCAGTTCCAGTACATACATTGAGTCAAAAAGTTTTATTCAGAGGAAGTCCAAATATAATGCCTTATCACAAGTTCCGGCTGGAGTCATAGTTGAAGATGGAATTTTTGATTATATTGATTGCAAAATAGAGGACCTAGGGTCTTTAGCTATTCACACCTAGTTAGGTTTATTTTGCGGTAAGAACAAGAAAATCAAACCGGAGTTTAGTATCTTAGAAAAGAAGAAACTCCATAATGCAGTATACTTTCTAGAAGATTTTTCGGAGGATCACACCAGGATCATTTTGAGCAGAGTCCACGGTGACAAGATGTACCTAGAGAGGACGCATGATATCATGCCTCAGGCAATTCATGCTGTCACCAGTTTTTGGAACACAGGGGAAGTGCCAGCCCTAAGAATGGTAAGCAAAACCAAAATGGCCAAGCTCACCAGTTCAACAAGTGACTCACAGGGTATGACAGTTAATCCTATCAAGGATGATCTGGTGAAATACGCCTACATGGTGATAGGCTATAGAACATTTTTAGCTAGCAAGATTAATTCTGTATCTGCTACAGCGGTAAATGTCGCTTACTGGATGATTAAGGAGGATGCATCTTTTGACTTATGCACCGATATGCAGAGGCAACTCCTATTGAATCTAAAGGCGATCAAACAGGACAATGCACTAAGGTTTAAGTTTGGACAATTACTGATAGGGTTATTCTTCTATTTCCAAGGCTACTTTCCTGGAGTAGGAGATGTCCATTGGTCTCCTAACCAACCAGTAACCAAGCAGATCAAGGAAAGTATAGAAGCCATTAGAGCTGGTTACCCTGAAGTACTGAACAAATATTTTGATGAGTTCAGAAGAAAGATGAGTCAAAGGGTAAGGATATCAGGTGATATAGTTAATAAATATGAAGATGACATCTGTTTCACCATTCAGGTGGACAAATGCTTAATGGAGGCTGTTGAGCCCAAAATGGAGGAAGTGGAGCCAATGGGCTATAAAGTTATGTATGATATGTTGGAAGGGTATGCCTCAACCCTTATTGCCTCGCCTCTTGATCCAAAGGCTAAAAGGACTAGAACCTACTTGGAGAGGATTGTACCGACTGAAGAACCATTGGTTAAGAAAGGAAAAGAACCGGCAGCAAAGAAAGCCAAAGTAGTGCCTGCAGCATCGACACCAACTACCACTGCAACTCCAAGAGTGACCAAGTGGTCACCGGCAAAGAAGAAACCAGAGGAGACATCGACAAAAGTCTTTGAAAGAAAAAGGAAGATGAAGACAAATGAACCAGACTCTAAAGAGACCGAGTCTGATGAAAAGCCAAAGAAGGCCAGACAGATAAAGAAGATGAAGAAGAATGAACCGACAACGTCTACACTTGTAAATATTGATATCTCCTCGTATAAACCTTTGACACATTGTCAAAGGATAGTAAAGAATGTTAGGAGAAAATTACTTCATGATTTAGTAGATTACTATGATGAGTTTAATGATGAGGAGAAAGAAGAAGTACTACAAGAAGTTATTCTTTATTTATGTAAGAATGATCAGTCGCCTTTAGATATTATATCTCAAACACTAGATTCATTATATAAGGCATTAGATAATAAATGGCACATTGCCATAGAAAAAGAATAGGAGATTAGGGAGAAATTTTTTGCACAGTACTTTCCCAACCTCTCAAACTCAAAATTATTTGATGTGATGGACCAAAATAAAGGATTCTTCTTCACAAGGAGAAGAAGACTCTGGCTATTAGAGGGAAGAATTGATGATGTTGAAAAAGACACTCATCAGCCTATGCATCATGCCATTCAAGCTCACAAAGTTCGCATGACCAACCTTCAAGCGCAAGAAGAACCGGTCTTATCCAAACTGGATGAATTTTTTGATGAAGAAGGAAACCCGGTTGTCGAACCGGCCGACACTATTGATGTTGATGCCCTGGACATAGAAGATGTCACTCAGGACATACCTTCTGAGGGAACAGAACAGGGGCAACGAGCCAAACAAGGCGGTGAGCAAGCCAAGGACACACAGGAAGTAACTGAAGAATAGGCAGAGAAGAAGAAGAGGGATGCAGAGGAAGAGAAGAGGAAAGAGGAAGAGAAGAGAAAAGAGGATGAGAAAAAGTAGAAAGAGGAAGCGGAGAAAAGAAAAGATGAAGAGAAAAAGAAGCAAGAAGATGAAAGGAAAAAGAAAGAAGAAGAGGATAAGGAAGAGAAGAGGAAGAAAGAAGAGGAAGATAAGAGGAATAAAGAAGAGGAAGAAAAGAGGAAGAAAGAAGAGGAAGAAAAGAAGAAGAAGGAAGAGGAAGAGAAGAAAAAGATGGAAGAGGAAGAAAAGAAGAAGAAGGAAGAAAAAGAGAAAGAAGAGGAGAAGAGGAAAGAAGAAGATAGGAAAAAGAAAGAAGAGCAAGATAAGGAACAAAAGAAAGAAGCCGAGAAAAGGAAGAAGGTAGAAGTAGACAAGGCAGCAAAAGCAATGGAGAGCACTCAGATGGAGACTCCGAAGGCAACTGGGAGTCAAGCCAAACCAACTGATATCTCTAGTCCTATCGATCTCCAATCTACAAGTGAGTCAGAGCTTATGCAAAGCATCAAGTCTGCTCAAGAGCACCTTGAGATCATTTGCAAGAAAAAGGAACAAGACATAATTCAGGCGGCTGTAGACACCCTTACTGGTTTGACCACTGGTACCAATCTTCCCACAACTGAATCATCACTAGCACAACTCAAACTACTATGTACTGTAGTGGATGATCAGGTGCAGAGCCTAGAAGAAGTAGCTGAGGCAAATGTCAAGAAAGAGCACCAAAAGGCTCTTAACATTGCTCTAGTAAAAAGGATGAGTGAGCTTAGGAATGAACTGTTGAAAGACCAAAAGGACATAAGGAATGCTTTGGATGAGGGAAACTTGATACTAAGCAAAATCTGTCAACCTCATCTATTCTGCGATGATGTGCTAGCCAAGAAGCAAAAGCTGCAAACGGACTTACAGTCCTACTTGGGCACATTTAAGACACCTTATGATTCCTTTGCAACATATGGGCAAACCGTTCACCAGTTCTAGATCCAGTCAGCCAAAATAGAGCAAGAGATTAGTACACGATCTAAAGATTTGCAGGAGCTACAACTGGTTTTACTTCCACATCTACAAATTCTTCAGAAGTGTTATCTGAACCTGGATGCCTTGACAGTCATGCAGGAGCTGAGCACAGTTGATGCCATGGAGGAACAAGTATCCCAGATGCAAACAGAGAAAGAAGTGGCAACCTCCCTACTTGAGTCTTGGTCTCTATCCACGAAACAATTTTTGCAGGACTATAAATCAATTTTTGACAAGTATTATTCCTTGTTGTCATAAAGTCTTATTCTTTTTTGGAAATAGGGTTGTTCAGTAGTACTTTGTCATTGTTGGAAAAGGGGGAGAAGTATCTATTTTTGGTTTTAAAATTTTGATCTTCTGATACAGGGGGAGAAGTACTCTATCTATTTTTAAGACAAATAGGGAGATGTATCTATTTTTCAAATTTTGATATATGCTATATGCTCTGATGTCTCAATGATTATGCTCTATATGCAAAATTGCTATACATTGTGTTGATTAAGGGATAGTCTATATGCTTAGGGGGAGCAATTTTGTTAATGGCAAGTTTTTGTTGTAAAGCACTTAGATGTCAAAATTTTATTTTCCTAAGAGTTGCCATCAATGCCAAATGGGGAGATTGTTGGCATTTTTTATGTTTATGTTGTGATTGTCATTGATGGACACACACTTGTATTAAGATCCCCTTTATCCCCTTTATATGTATGAGCTAGAGCTCAACCAGTATTTGTTCCAACCGGTATGTTGTAGTCTAGTCTTTAGACTAATGATGTTGCAGAATGTGTTTCTCGGTCTGAAGCGGCATAACAACCCCAAGCGGTTTGTAGATCTCAACCGATACAAGGGAGCAAAGCGGCATAACACATTCTTACCAATTTTCATTTTCGCCAAACTGGCAATCGGTATTTTTTATGAACCGGTAATACTCTGTGATGAGTTACCAACTGGCATTTTGTGATGAGTTACCAAACCCACCAATTAATTGACGGTGCCGACACACTGACGGTGCTTTTTGTGTCGTGTTACTGAGTATGTCTAGATTCATTGAACCTAGGAAATTGTAATGTAATCCTATTGGACTGACATGAAATCAGATTCCTTTAAAAGGACATCATGTCTAGGGTTTTATGTTGTTGTAACTGTTGCTGAAAGGGTTTACGTTGTGGCTAGGGCTTAAGGTGATTGTTGAGTTGTTGTAAGAGCGATCTTATCTAAGAAGATCGAGTTGAAAATAGAAAGAGATAGAGAAGACTAAAGTAATGTTGGAATGCATTAGCAGTGAGCTATACAGGATCTAACCAAGCAGTCTGTGCTATAAGATAGATCAAACACTTGTTGATTACTCACATCTTTGATAAGTTTGTAGCCCTTAACCGGGTAGGCCTCAAAGCCTTTGTAAAATCCTCTAACAAGGTGGTTCACTTCTATGAATCTAAAATCCTCTAACAAGGTAGTCTTTAATCGGACTTATCTCCTAACAGAGATTGAGATTCCTAACAGGATCTATTCTGGTGAAGAACATTGTAAGACCTTAACCGGTCTAGTTTCTATTCTGTAGATAGTGACTTATGAGTTCCATCTCATCGTGGTTTTTCTCAGTTAGGTTTCCACATCAAATATCTTGTGTTATGGTTGTGTAGCGTAAAAATTAGGATTCATCACAAGATATAAGTAGATCAATCAAAACACTAAATATGATAGCTCAATCAAAGAAATACTCATTGAAATGAACCTAATTCTAAGCACATTCAATAGAGGTATGAAAATGAAGCATTCAAAAGAAAACATTATGCAAAACCAGATTCAAGATTGAATACTCCTTCCATGCGGCTCCATTGTTGTTCTTTCCTCTTCAATGGGTTTGTGGATCTCACCTACAAGTGCTCACACAATTGAAAGCAAAAAGGCTCAAGAGTACTAGAAATGAAAGTTCGGTAAAAATTCGAGATTCATGAAGGATTTGAAGGGTTCAAGGATTCGAAGGGTTATTAGAAGAAAATTATCCAATTTATAGAAGAATTGGATAAATGACAAGATTGGCATGATGCAATTCAAATGGAAATTGCAAATCAATATGTCAATTATGACAAATTATGCACTTTCCATGCACAATTTGATTGATTGAGAATTGATGACAAATTATGACACATTTCATGTCAAATTGATTGATTATCAATTATGACAATTTCATGACAAATTGAAATGCCACTCCCATAGAATTAGGAGATGAATTAGGAGGGAAAAGGAATTAGAAATTTGAAAATTAGCAAAATGAAATTGATGACAAATTAGGAAATTGGAATTAGAAATTGATGAAAAATAGGATTTAAGAATTAGTGAATTAATTAATAATTTTTCATTTATTAATCAATTCACAAAGAAGAATAATTAGACAATTAAATAAAGATTTAATTGTAATAAGAAGACTTAGGATAAATAAGTAATTTATTTAATCCTAAAGGAAGAAATGACACATTAGGTTAAATGAATAAATCATAAAACCCTAGAAGACAAATTAGAAATGCAAAAATGACAATTAGGTCTTGATTAAAGATAATTAATGTCATGATTCTGAATTGATAAATGACCAATGCGACAAAATAATTTGATTGATAAATGCGCCAATTGACGAGGAACAATGACAAATTGATCCAAATTGACATAATTGAGATAGACAATGATCGATAGCAAAATTGATCGCAAAACGACAAGGTTGACAAAATAGATTGCAAGACGACATAATTGGAAATGACCACGATCGATGACAAATCGGTCAAAAAATGACAAGATTGAAACGATGACAAATAGATCGCAAAATGACAACATTGCAAATGACCACGATCAATGACAAATTGATCGCAAGATGACAAGAGGACAAAACCCTAATTAGGATTGACGATGTCCAAAATGATGACAAATAAGCATGCTCATTGATGCAACAAGATAAAATCGATCAAAATCATGACTGGATAGTGTTGTCGACAAGACCAAATTCGAAGACGAGATGATTGAAGAATATAGAAGAATGACTCGATGTTCGCAAATGATAAAGACCAAGTGCGTGACATAGAAGAAATGTTAATGCGACGTAAAAACCTAAAATGAGGCAATGCGCAAATGTTAAAGTATGATTTCGCAAGCGTTGACCAATTTTGGGTGTCTACAGGTTGTATTGCTTTTGTGGGTGAATGCTTTATTCGCATTTTGGTTTGCATGTGTGATAACCGGTCTGTCTGTTAGACTATTTTACTGGTTTATATTCAGACTGTGTAAGTGTTTAAGTACAGAGATTTTTGGCATACTAATTCACCCCACCTCTTAGTATTCATCAAAAACCACACATGACACACTAATTTTTTCACGTGGAAACCCAATTGGGAAAAACTACGGTGGGGATAAATACCCACAAGCTATTTTTGAACTCTTTTAGATGTCCGCTTTGTTAGGAGCCTAGTTCGGTTAGAGACTGTTACAACAGGTTCTATTAGGAACCGATCCTATTAGGGATCACCCAGTTAAGGGATGGCTAAATACCTGGTTAAGGGTTAAACCCTATTAGACGTTACCTTGTTAGAGGATTTCAAGAACTCAATGAATTTGAGTCACCCTGTTAAAGGATTTATGGCAAGTTGGGTAAAGCTACCCTATTAAGGGATTTTCCAACTGTTGAGGTGGTTAGAGATCAACAAGTATTACAATGATCTGGTAATAGCACTCAATGCCAATGTAGATCTACTTTAGTTCCTCTTCTCCTTTTGCACTCACACTCTGTAGGTATCAATCCTCTTATCTAGTCTAGCAAGAATCATGTATCTCTGCACTTAGATACACACACAACATTTGCCAACAACCTCAGAAAGAAACACAACATCGACCTTATAAGAAATAGATAGGTTGATAGCATAAACCCTAAACTTTTTAGGTTAAGCAATTCAAACAATTCAATCCTGATCGTTGGGCATATTGCATTAAATGCAATAGTCTTGAACTGATCTAAAGACATTCTCCATCATTTTTTCTCCATTGAATTCATGGCAGCTGATAACCCATCACGTGTTTTCAACGTTTATAGACTTCGCACATTCTTGAGGTAGATAGGAGCAATCTCCTTCATTCAAGATCCTTCACGCGCACAAGGCTGACATGGAAACATGATCTATTCTTCATTACAATGCTAACTCATCACACAATGTCATCGGTTGAGTCACATAGGCTTGGAACACATCAATCAAAAACCCTGAAGTTGAGACTACCAACAGGTAGTCATACAAATCTTTCATGTATCGATTCCCATACTAACATACTGGTTCACTTTGAACAAACATACCGCTTCTCTTTAGCACATATACCGGTTCACAATCATACCACTTCACTTTAGCACATATACTAGTTCACAATCATACTACTTCACTTTAGCACATATACCAGTTCACAATCATACCGGTTCTCTTGCCAATTGCAAACTTCAATATACCAGTTCACTCTTCAACATATTGACATCAATGACAACATAAAATGTCATCATGTCTTCATATCGGTTCACATAATACCAACAATCTCCCCCTTTGGCATTGATGGCAATATACAAAGATATCTCTCCACTTCACATCTTCTCCCCTAATTTCTGCAGATATCTTCTCCGCTACACATATTCTCCCCCTTTGACAACAATGCCAAAGTGGAGGCACAAGCTTCCCAAATCCATTATGCTGCTCCCCTTGAGGAGTAGCATCCTTCAACACATCAATCCTAATAAGATTTGACAATGCAATACCTGACTGATGTGGAGCACATATCTTAGTTCACCTCCTGAAGGGGCAGGACCCCTAATTCACCTCTTAAGTAGGTAAATGTAGCCTTTGGGAGAGGCTTGGTGAATATGTCTGCTAACTGCTCCTTGCTGGAAACATGTTCCATTGCAATCTCTTTGTTCTGAACCTTTTCCCTCAAGAAATGATACTTAAGCTCAAAGTGCTTGGTTCTAGAATGCAAAACTGGATTCTTTGAAATATTGATAACACTTGTGTTATCACAAAATATGCTTACTGGTTCAGATATAGGAACTTTGAAGCCATTTAGTACATGCTTCATCCAGATTGTCTGAGGGCAGTTCATGAAGGCTACAACATACTCGGCTTCTACTGTAGACTGAGAGATACAACTCTGCTTCTTACTCATCCATGAGACTAGTCTACCACCGAGAAAGAATGCACCATCGGTTGTGCTCTTCTGGTCATCAACATTACTAGCCCAATCAGAATCTATGAATACTTTCAAGTTGAAATCATTTCTATAAGAATACCACAATCCATAGTCAACAGTTCCCTTTAGATATCTAAGAATCCGCTTGACTGCAACCAAGTGGGATTCTCTTGGGCTTTTCTAGAACCTTGCAGTAATGGCAACTGCATGTGCAATATCCGGTCTATTGTGCACTACATAATGCAACTTACCAATCATTGATCGGTATTCCTTCTCATCAACCAAGGCTGGGTCATCCTCTTTAGATAATTTACAACCGGTCACCATCGGTGTACCAACCGGTTTGTTGTCTTCCATGCCAAAGGTCTTCAATACCTCTTTGACATACTTGGACTGAGTAATAAAGATTCCATCTTTCATTTGCTGAATCTGTAGTCCAATGAAGAACTTAATCTCCCCTATGAGTGACATTTCAAATTCCTTCTTCATCTCATCTGCAAACTCATGACTCATCTTGTCATCTCCACCAAAGATTATATCATCAACAAATACTTCACAGATCAGAATCTAATCTCCTTCTGATTTCAAGTAGATATTTCTATCTTCACTTGTTCTCCCAAATCCAATCTTCACAAGATGGGAGTGCAGGCGTTCATACCATTCTCTAGGTGCCTGCTTTAGACCATACAAGGCTTTATGTAGCCTACACACCATGTCACTATCTTCAGATAGGGCAAACCCATCTGGTTGCTCTATATACACCTCCTCTTCAAGTACTCCATTTAGGAATGCAGATTTTACATCCATTTGGTATACTTTGAATCCTTTAAAAGTTGCATATGCAAGAAGCATACGAACTCCTTCCAATCTTGCTACTAGAGCAAAGGTTTCTCCATAGTCTTCTCCTTCTTCTTGGGCATATCCTTTACATACTAGTTTGGCTTTGTTCCTTACCACTATGCCATCCTCATTCAGCTTATTTCTGAAAACCCATTTGGTTCCAATGACATTTTTATGCTCCGATCTAGGTACCAAGGACCATGTACCATACTTTTCTATCTGATCAAGTTTCTCTTCCATTTCCTTGATCTAGTCTTCATCTTTATGTGCCTCTTTGAATGATTTAGGCTCAAATTCAGAGATCATACATGAGTTTTCTCTCATCTTTCTTCTTGTAAGAATTCCTGTATCCTTGTCTCCTATGATCTGCTTTGGATCATGATTGAGTTTGACATACCTAGGTATGTTCTTAATAGCTTCCTCCGGCTTTTCTTCATCATCCTCATCTTCATCAACATCAACATCTACCAGTCTAGGAGCACTATTACTGGTGTTGGGCTGATTTGCAACCGGTTCCCAGAAGGTTACTACCGGTTCATCTCCTACTTGCTCACTGCCAGTTCCCTCTGGTTTCTCTAAGTTTTCATCAACCCTAACATTGATGCTTTCAACAATTCTCTGAGTCCTATTATTGAAACATTTGAGAGCTTTACTTTTGGTGGAATATCCTAGGAATATTCCTTCATCACATTTTGCATTGAACTTTCTCTGATGTTCACTCCTCTTGATATAACATTTTCTACCAAATACTTTGAAGTAGCTTACCACTGGTGTCTTACTAGTCTAGTACTCATAAGGAGTCTTATCCTTTCCTTTCTTGATGAGTACCTGGTTCATTGTGTAGACAGCAATGCTCACCACTTCTCTCCAAAAGGTGTGAGCAACCTTTCCTTGGATTAACATAGTTCTAGCCGCTTCAACCATAGTCCGATTATTCCTCTCTGCTAATACATTCTGCCATGGAGTCCGGGGGGTAGACAGTTGCCTCTTGATTCCATTTTCTTCACAATATTTATTGAATTCACTGGAAGTGAATTCCCCTCCTTGATCGGTTCTAAGGCATTTGATCTCTGAATTTGAGCCTAAAACATTTAAAGAGGCACATAAAGATGAAGACTGGATCAAGGCAATGGAATAGAAACTTGACCAGATAGAAAATAATGGCACATGGTCCTTGGCACCAAGAATGGAGCATAAAAAATGTCATTGGCACCAAATGGATTTTTAGAAATAAGTTGAATGAAGATGGCACAGTGATAAGAAACAAAGCCAGACTGGTGTGCAAGGGATATGCTCAAGAAGAAGGAGAAGACTATGGAGAAACCTTTGCTCCAGTAGCTAGATTGGAAGGAGTTCGTATGCTTCTTGCATATGCAGCCTTCAAGGGATTCAAAGTATATCAAATAGATGTAAAATCTGCTTTTCTGAATGGAATAATTGAAGAGGAGGTGTATATAGAACAACCAGATAGGTTTTCCCTATCAGAGAATAGTGACATGGTGTACAAGCTACATAAAGCCTTGTATGGATTGAAGCAGACACCTAGAGCATGGTATGAATGCTTACACTCCCATCTTGTGAAGATTGGATTTGAAAGAACAAGTGAAGTTAGCAATATCTACTTGAATTCAGAAGAAAATCAGATTCTGATCTGTGAAGTATTTATTGATGACATAATTTTGGGTGGAGATGACAAGATGAGTCATGATCTTGCAAATGAGATGAAGGAGTTTGAGATGTCACTTATAGGGGGGATTAAGTTCTTCATTGGACTATAGATACAACAAATGAAAGATGGTATCTTTATCACTCAATCCAAGTATGTCAAAGAGGTGTTGAAGACCTTTGGCATGGAAGACAACAAACCGGTTGGTACACCAATGATGACCGGTTGTAAATTGTCGAAAGAGGATGACTTAGCATTGGTGAATGAGAAGGAATATCGATCAATGATTGGTAAGCTGCACTATGTAGTACATAGCAGACCAGACATTGCACATGCAGTGGGCATTACTGCATGGTTCCAAAAAAGTCCAAGAGAATCCCACTTGGTAGCAGTCAAGCGGATTCTTAGATATCTGAAGGGAACTATTGACTATGGATTGTGGTATCCATGCAACAATGATTTCAACCTCAAAGTGTTTACAGATGCTGACTGGGCTGGCAATGTGGATGATCGGAAGAGCACAACTAGTGGTGCATTCTTTCTTGGTGGTAGACTAGTCTCATGGATGAGTAAGAAGCAGAGTTATATCTCTCATTCTAAAGCAGAAGCGGAATATGTTGCAGCATTTATGAACTACACTCAAACAATATGGATGAAGCATGTGTTAAGTGGTTTCAAAGTTCTTGTATCTGAACCAATGAGTATCCTCTGTGACAACACAAGTGCAATTAATATTTCCAAGAATCCGGTTTTGCATGCTAGAACCAAGCACTTCAAGCTCAAGTATCATTTCTTGAGGGAGAAGGTTCAGAACAAAGAAGTTGTATTGGAACATGTTTCCAGTAAAGAGAATTTAGCAGACATATTCACCAAGCCTCTACCAAAGGCTACATTTAGCTATTTGTGAGGTGAATTAGGGGTGCTACCCCTTCAAGAGGTAAAATAAAGGTGTATGTTCCACATCAGTCAGGTATTGTATTGACAAATCTTTTTCAGGATTGGTGTGTTGAAGGATGCTACTCCTTAGGGGGAGCAACATAGTGGAACATAGCTATCTGTGCCTCCACTTTGGCATTGTTGTCAAAGGGGGAGAAGATGTGAAGCAGAGAAGATATCTGTAGTATTGGAGAGAAGATGTGAAGAAGAGAGATATCTTTGTATATTGCCATCAATGCCAAAGGGGGAGATTGTTGGCATATGTGTAGAGTCTGATGACATGATGATATTGTATGTTGTCATTGATGTCAATATGCTGAAGGGTGAACCGGTATATTGATGTAAGCAAATGGGAAAAGTGAATCGGTATGATATGTGAACCGGTATATGTGAAAAAGTGAAGCGATATGTTGGAATGAGAACCGGTAAATGGGAAGTTTTGTATCGACGTTTTAGTTGGAATGACTACAGGCTGGTAGTCTCAGCTTCAGGGTTTTCGGTTGATACATTCCAAGCCTGTGTGATTCAATCAATATCATCTTGTGATGAGTTAGCATTGTTATGAAGATCAGATCATGTTGCCATGTTAGCATTGTGCGCATGAAGAATCTTGCATGAAGAAGATTGATCCTATCTACCTCGGGAATGTGCAAAATCTCTGTAAATGGTGGAGAGCGCATGATGGGTTATCAGCTTCCTGAAGCGGAAAAGAATGAACATTGGAGAATGTCTTGAGATCTATTCAAGACTATTGTATTCAATGCAGTGTGATTAACGGTCAGGATTGAACCGACTGAATTGATAAACCTAAATGTTTAGGGTTTAGGGTTTATGCTACCGACCTATCTATTTTCTATAAGGTCGATGATGTTTTTCATTTTGAAGTTGTTGGCAAATGCTATGTGTGTATCCAAGCAAAGAGATACCTGATTCTTTCCAGAGCAGAGAAGTGTGTGTATACCTGTAGAGTGTGATTGTAGAAGCAAAGGAGCTAAATAGGATCTGCCTTGTCATTGTGTGTTGTTTTCAGATCAGTGATTTACCAGTTGTCTTCTAACCATTTCAACAGTTGGAAAATCCCTTGACCGGGTAGCTTTAACAAGATTTTGTGTAAATCCTTTAACAGGGTGACTCAATTTAATGAGTTCTTGAAATCCTCTTGCAAGGTAACCTTTAATAGGGTTCTAACCTTTAACTGGGTATTTAAGCCATCCCTTAACCGGGTGATCCCTAGTAGGATCAGTTCCTAGCAGAACCTATTGTAAAAGTCTTTAACCGGACTAGGCTCCTAACAAAGAGGACTTCAGAAGAGTTCAAAGAACAGCTTGTGGGTATTCATCCCCACCGTGGTTTTTCCCAGTTGGGTTTCCATGTGAAAAATCTGTGTGTCGTGTGATGTTTTCATGTGATGCTTCAATATTTTCTGTTAAGTGGTAATGCATGTTAGTCCAGTGCTCATTAGATTTCTGATGATGTATTACTTGTTTATGCATATGGGTGAAGTGAAAAGAAGATGTTAGGAGAAGTGAAGATCTAAGTGTTAACCGATTTATGCTTGTCACAATCATTTTGTGTTTTACTGGTTGTACCCTGTCCTAGATTGGTGATACTATTTTTGGATTAGTGCAGTTTTTGCTGTTTGAGTTGTTGAGAAATGTTTTTGCCTGTACTGATTCACCCCCCCTCTCAGTACCGGTTTGGTACTAACTGTTCATCATTATTCATCAACCTTGTATATCTCTCCAAAGTCTTCATCAACATCATACATACTCTTTAAGGAATCAATACCAACACTCTCCATCTTCATTTGGTTGATAGTTAAGACCCTCTTTCTCAAAGCATCTACAACTTTGTTCTTGACTCCCTTCTTGTGTTTGAGAGTGAATGTGAAGGCTTGCAGGGTCTCTACCCACTTCATGTTCCAGTGGTTTAGCTTCTCTTGAATATTTATGAAACTGAGTGCCTGATTATCAGTAAAAACTATGAACTCCTTAGGCAATAAATAGTGCCTCCACTTCTTCAAAGACTGTACTAGAGCATACATCTCCAAGTCATAAGATTAATATCTTTTCTTGGCATCATTTAGTTTTTCACTAAAAAAAGAAATAGGCCTTCCTTCTTGATTGAGCACTACCCCAATAGCCATGTGGTTTGCATCACATTCCACCTGAAATATCTTGTTGAATTCTGGTAAGGCAAGGACTAGTTGTTCTACAACCTTCTTCTTCAATGTTTCAAATGAATCATCTACCTCTTTGGTCCAACTGAACCCACACTTTTGTCCTCCCTTTATGGTGTCAAGCATGGGTGCATAAACATGACTAAATCCTCTTATGAATTTCCTATAAAAATTGCTAAACCATAGAAGCTCCAGACATCATTCATACTCTTAGGTGTTGGCCAAGATAGTATAGCACTCACCTTGTGAGATTACAAAGCCCAAGTAGATGATCTCCTCCTACATGAAAAAACACTTATCCAAATTGATCAGTAGTTTCTCTTCATGTAACCTCTTGAGAACCATATCTATGTGGTTGAGGTGTTCTTCCCTTGTGTGACTGAAGATCAAGATATCATCTAGGTATACTATAACAAATTTTCCCATGAATTCCACCAAGACTTCATTCATCAACCTCATAAAGGTACTAGGGGCATTGGACAACCCAAATGGCATAAATTTCCACTCATACAACCCCTCATTGGTTTTAAAATTTTTTTTCCATTCATCCCCTAGCCTTATTCTAATATGATGGTATCCACTTTTTAGATCCATATTGGTGAAATACTTAGCACTCCCCAAGCAATCAAGTAAATCCTCTATTATAGGGATTGGGAACCTATACCTTATGGTTATCTTGCTGATGGCTCTTGAGTCTATAAAAAGTCTCCAAGTTCCTTCTTTCTTGGGTGCAAGGACAACAGGTATTGCACATGGGCTTAAGCTCTTTCGAATCAGTCTTGATTCAAGCAATTCTTCAATCTACCTTGTCATTTCTGCATTCTGGTCTGAAGTGAGTTTGTAGGTTGCTTGGTTTGGGAGAGTAGATCCAGGGATCAGATCTATGCAATGACTGATGTCTCTCACCAGTGGTAGGGATCTTGGCATTCCATTTGGGATGATGCCCTTATGTTGATCAAGCAACTATTTGACTACAAGGTCTATATGCTTTTGTCCTCCTTCTTTCTCTTTTGCAAGCTGCTCCTTCCTTGTCACCTTGGGGCTAGGCATGAGGGCATAGAAAATTGCACCTTTCTCTGCAATCTCCTTCATGAACTATTTACCTTCTACCATCAGTACCTTTTCATCCTTTCCCTTTGATTCCATCTCTTCCTCTATTAGAGGTAGGAGTTCTATCACTTTCCCATCCTTGGTGATTGAGTAGGTGTTAGGATTCCCACAAATAATGAGAGGGGGGGGGGGGGTGAATCAGTATCTAACTGGTGAGTTGAATTTCTTAATTTAAAACATGTACAGCATATTATAAAAGTGTACCGGTAAGTAGAGAATAATACAATAAATAGAGATAGAAACAACCACATGAAAAACACACCATAACACAAAGATTTAACGAGGAAACCCGGTGTGGGAAAAACCTTGGTGGGATTTGTGACCCACAATATTCACTAGCCAATAAGAGATTATTACTGCTACAAGAGGGGTCTACAGATGCAGGAAGGCCAAGTGCTTAGAGCTCACTACTCAATTACAAAAAGGGAAGTCTCACTGACTTACAAAATGGATTATATAAATCAAGTGTCTTGTACTGCTACAAAATAACATCTATAATGCCAGATCCAGTACCAGTTTCTTCTCCGCTTCTTAAATAAACCCTTGACCTATAATTTGCATAATAGGTCAACCTTATTTCACCTAATATGTTCCCCTATTCATCCATTAATTGTTCTACAATGATCTCTTATATATATGAGTCATTTTACAATGTTGCCAAGGCAACTTACAATGATTTTACAATAATAAACAAAATAAATTACAACAAAAATCATGTCGGCCTCTGTGCCGGTATGCTTCCTTTCACTGTCAGTGCTGGTAGTCTGTGTGTCAGTGTAAAGTCTGATCTTGCTAGTGCTGGTGGAATGTCTTGTCGGTGTCATAGGATTGTAAGGTTGCCATCAATGACAAAACCTTCAATCACCTACAATGTCTCATTGGAGTGTGCATATGCCAACAATCTCCCCCTTTGGCATTGATGGCAACACTCATGAGAAAATTTTAAAAGTGTATCCAAAATTTGTAATCCAAAAATGTGTACCAAAAATATATGAGCTCCCCCTGAGCAGATAAGTCTTTTGCTGATTATTTTCTCATACTACTACTTCCCCTTTGGCATCAATAACAAAGGTTGTCAAGGTGTCAATAGAGTTGTAGTTTTCTGTCTCAACCTTGTAGCTGGGTGGTTACAATTTGAAAAAGATCCACCAAAACCAAATTTATGCTTTCCATAAACTGCTTACTGTCTTTTAATGCTACCTTTGTTCTTTGAACTGTACCGGTGAGGTGCTGCATATGCTCTGCCAGTGTTTTTTGTCCTTGTACTAATGCCTCAGATATTTCCTTCGTCAAGGATGCTAGATAGTCCAGTCTTGGACTTAGTCTCAGTCTCAGATTCTTGGCCTTATTTATTATTCTCTCCTTTTGTCTTCCTAATTTAAGTAATTCTTCCTCAAAACTTGTTATCTTTTGTTCAAAAATTGATAATGTATCAGGCAAGTTAACAAAATTGTCAGCAAGTTTATTGATTTCATCCTGTACCTTGCTCATTTTCTTATCTATGTCAACTGTTAGAAAGTTTGTCTTGCAAATATCTCTATATGGAGTTTTAAATTCCTTCAATGAGTTGCAAAGTTACGGTAGAAGTGTATCAAATTCCCTAGTACACTTCTTTATTTGATCCTCAAAGAATTTTTGCTTTTCAATTTCCAACCTGTCTTTGAATGCCTCTTCCTTTATTTGCTCAACTATCACTGTGTTCTCAGTGATGTACTTAGACAAAGTGTCAAGTTGGCTTGAAGAATCTTTATTATATATATTGTAGTTTGGAGCTATCATCTTCAAAATTGGGATTGTGTCATCTATAGCTTTATATGCATGCGAACTACAATCTGTTATCCTTTTAATGGAGTCCAAAAGAACTTCAGTTACATTTGTTGATTTGTAACCTACTGAGGAGGAACCAATATTCTAAATTCCACTAGTGGAGGAAGTAACCAAGCTTGTAGTAACCTCTGGTAGGTCAGTCTGTGTTTCCATTTCCTTTACCAGTGGTTTTCCTTGTTCACTAGATGTCAGTGGGACTGATTCTGCATTTTCCTGTTCTTGTTCTAGAGCTTGTTGCTCTGCTTCTTGATCTGTTTGTGCTTTTGTTTGAGTCTCTGTCTATTGCCCTGTGTTACTTGTTGCTAGTTCACCTTGTGTGTTATCTATTTCATTAGTTACTAGTGGCTCACTAGCCATATCAGTCTTACCGGTTGTGCCCTGGTCTATCATGATGTTGATTTTTTGAGTATCAAGATCAACTATGTATAGTACCTCAGAATTAGGATTAGTATCCTCTTGTGATACATCCATACTGTTAGCTACCGGTTGATCTTCTGTTGTGGTTGTTGGTGGAGTAATCAGAGGTAGTGGGGGTAAGTTATCTTTTACTTTGATGATAGGAGGTCCACCAACCTTTCCTTTTCCTTTGTCCTTGTCCTTCTGATATACTTTTATTG
Source organism: Cryptomeria japonica (assembly GCF_030272615.1). NCBI lineage: Eukaryota > Viridiplantae > Streptophyta > Pinopsida > Cupressales > Cupressaceae > Cryptomeria > Cryptomeria japonica. Next base: position 331,049,510 of record NC_081409.1, read on the forward strand.
GTTTAGTGTTTCTATATTCTTCCTATTTTTCTTTTTCAACAAGGAATATATCCCATGCATTTTTTGTTTCCTTTGTTATCTCATTTACTCTTCCAACCATTAGTCCAATATGTCGATCTGTAGTAGAGAATACTGACCGGTTGGCTTCTGCAATTAGGTCATCTATCTCCTTTGGTGAGTTTACTGTATAAACAACAAGTAATTTTTCAACTTTAATTTTCTTATCAAGCTCTACAACAACTTGTCTTCTTGCTTCCAGTCTCTTGAATAGTTCATCTACCACTTCCATTAAGAACTTCTTATAGATATCCAGGTGTAAAATGACACTATTTTCAACTTGCTCTTTCTCATCTGTTGACAGTGTATCATATAATTTCTCTATGTTCTTGAGTTTTCCTTCTTCTGTGATTTCATTCAGCAATTTGTCAAGAGGGGCAATATTTATTTTAGTCCTCTTCTTCTTTGGTGTTGTTTTCTTGACCGGAGACCTCACTGTCTATTATTTTTGTCTAGTTCTTCTAGGTGAAGGTGTGGATGCCGGTGAAGGATCCCTTTTCCTTACAACTCTTTTGAATGTTGCTGGCATGTCATTCTCTAAAGAAGTTGCTACCTGTGAGAGGTGAGTTTCTGGCTGTAATGTTACTAACTCATCCTCAGTGATGTTGGTTTTCTTTAGTACATCTTCCTTGATAGCCTTAGCTTGTCTAGAACCTCTTCTCATAGTTGCTTCAACCTTTTTCACTCTTTTCTTATATTTAATTTGGCTTTCAATGGTCTCAACACTACCAAATACTTCTTCCTTGGGTTCCCTGGGTGCTTCAAAAAGGGCTTTTGCATAAGTTTCAATGATGTGGTCATCAGTCTCATAGCCCATTTCAGTAACCCAAATTGTTCTTGGGATAACTGCTTCCATCCAGATCTCATCCTTTTTAATCACAAAACATATATCATCCTTGTACTTGTTACCATTTTTTTGTGACAGTCTAATTCTTTTGTTCATTATGGCCTTTAGTGCTTGAAAGTACTCATTGATGTTCTTTTCCTTGTTTTCACCCATGTTGTTGAATAGGTCTGATAACTGTTTCCCTACCGGTATATCAAATCCAAGGTTCTTGTTGCCTATACCGGGCACCTATTTGGTTATGTGTAGCATTAAGCATACAAGTAGATTACCAAATCTAAAAGTCCCTTTCTTATCCTTCTTGATTTTTCCTAAATTATCAATCAACTCATCTTTTAACCATTCACATACATCAATTTTCACATTATCCGTAACCATGTCATAAGGACTCTTTATGCATAAACTTGAAACTGAGTTAAGTCTATTTGCATGAGTTGCTTTGTACCCTAAAATCATGCTAATCAATCTCACATTTGTGTTGGTTACATCATTAACTCTCAAGGACCTTTTGTCAGATGTTGCACCAGTTAGGTTTGTTACTAGGTCATTTGAGACCTTCTTTGTCTTGTCTGGTCTATTACCGGTGGCAGGTAACCCTGTTACAGCTTTCACAACTTCCTTGGTAATTTTATGGACCGAATCTAGCCAAAAGAATTCACAATGTACTCTACTCAATACTATCCTAATCACTTCCTTGGGAAATTCTAGAATGCAGAGGATTTCAGTGAATCCTAGGGTTTCAACAATTTTGTGTTCAGGTTTCACATTTCTGGAATTATCACATATAATAGTCTTATACATGTTTTTGATTTCTTCATCTCCTAATTCCTCTATATGGAAATGGATGTACATTCTAGGGTCTTCTGCATAAACAACTCCTTTTGGAATTTGAGAAAATGCACCAACATTGTCATCCTTTTTAGCTATCTCGAGAACTAGCTGAAATATGGGCCTAGGGCATTTAATTACCTCGACTACAGTAGGGTTTGGTATAAATTCAAGTGCAGAGGAGGATGCCATGATTATAAATACCTTTTTTTGCCTTTGGAAGGATTGATTACTGAAATGATTTGCCTCTTTGCTCGAAATGCCTTAGCTCTGGAAATTTGAATGTTTGAATGCTTGGTGAAGTAAAATGGAGCCAAAATCACAAATTTATAATGTCAATTTGTCACCTACCACATTTAATGTATGTCGGTTAGGTAATCACTTAACTTTACTTGCCGGTATAGAAGTATTTTCTACTTTTCACCATCAACCGAGGGAATAATAGCATATGTCTCATTTGATTTCCAAACCCTCAAAGAAACTCTCTTCAATTTGATGAAGAGCTTCCTGCCGGTGGAGTACTACTATGTTCTGCCGGTGGAGTGTTTCTTGGTTCTACCGATGGAGGATTATTCCTAGCATTACTTAGGTCTGAATTTCTAATCCAGTGTTTTCAGAATTCTTTCTTAACCTCTTCAAATTTTTCTTTTCCTTTCAAACTGGAACTTCTGTTGTCTGTCAGTGATGCTTTACTTCTGCAGAATTCTACAATATGCCCAATCTTGTTACAAGCATAACAAGTCACATTATTTTTCTGAATAGCCTTTCCATAACCTATGTCGGTTTGTGTTCTGCATTGATTTGATAAGTGTCCAAATCTTCCACAAACATAACATCTTACATTCATTCTGCAATTTTCAGAGTTATGACCAACTTTGTTGCATTTTGAACATTGACTGGTGGGTGTGTTGATGTTCTGATAATTTCTAGATCTACATTGATTTTCTCTATGACCATACTTATTACAGTTAAAGCATTTTCCATTGAATTTATAAGCATTAGGTTGTCTTGCCGATTTGTTGTGATCCTAAGTGTTTGCAGTACCAGAGCTTTCACCAATTTCAAAGCCAAGCCCATTAGTGTCACCATTAGGTTTTTGATTTTTCAATAAGTCACCAAGTTCTTCTGATCTTTTCTTGAATTTATCTTTGTGCTGATTTGCAGTATCCAATTCTTTTCCAAGAATTCTTTTTGTCTCATGAGTTCATTTGATTCATTCTGTGTATGCATCAGATTTGTCTTCAACAAATCATTTTCATAGCTAAGTCTGGTGTTCTCATTTGCTGCATCACTTAATCTTCTAGTCAAATCTTCTTCATTCTTCTTTCTATCTTCAATTTCCTTACAAAATCTCATAGTCATATCCTGCATCTCATTCTTTGTTGTCATGTTTTCTTACTCCAGCTTGTTTATCATATCATTAAGAGTTTCCTTTTCATCATTCTCAAATTGCATCTTTTCACAAAGTTCTCTTCTCTTGTTTCTTGCAATGGTAAGATTTTCTTGAAGTGCTTGAATAATATCCTGAGCTACCTTTAGATCATCGTCAAGTTTGATTTTTTTCAATTTTTCTGTATCATAGTCTGAGAGAGATGCTTCTAGTTATTTCATCAGATTTTCCATCTCTACCGGTGTCAAGATCTTCCTCAAGCTGTTAGGATTCCCACAAATACTAAGAGGGGGGGGTGAATCGGTATCTAACCGGTGAGTTGAATTTCTTAATTTAAAACATGTAGAGCATATTATAACAGTGTACCGGTAAGCAGAGATAGAAACAACCACACCATAACACAAAGATTTAATGAGGAAACCCAGTGTGGGAAAAACCTCGGTTGGATTTGTGACCCACAATATTCACTTACTGGCCAATAAGAGAATATTACTGCTACAAGAGGGGCCTACACATGCAGGAAGGCCAAGTGCCTAGAGCCCACTGCTCAATTACAAAAAGGGAAGTCTCACTGACTTAAAAAATGGTTTATATAAATCCAGTGTCTTGTACTGCTTCAGAATAGCATCTATAATGCCAGATCTAGTACCGATTTCTGCTCTACTTCTTACATAAACCCTTGACCTATAATTCGCATAATAGGTCTGCCTTATTCCACCTAATATGTTCCCCTATTCATTCATTAATTGTTCTACAATGATCTCTTATATATATGAGTCATTTTACAATGTTGCCAAGTCAGCTTACAATGATTTTACAATAATAAACAAAATAAATTACAACAAAAATCCTGTCAGCCTCTATGCTGGTATGCTTCCTTTCACTATCGGTGTCAGTAGTCTGTGTGCCAATGTAGAGTCTGATCCTACTAGTGCTGGTGGAATGTCTTGCCAGTGTCATAGGATTGTAAGGTTGCCATCAATGACAAAACCTTCAATCACCTACAATGTCTCATTGGAGTGTTCATATGCCAATAGTAGGTGTTTCTCAACCCATCATGATGAGCTTTCAAGTCATACTGCCATGGTCTCCCCAACAAGAGATGGCATGCATCATTTTGGCTATGTCAAATAGAAATCTATTCTTTAAGATCCAATCTGAAACTCCACCCAAGCCTGCTCTTCTACCACTACTTGTTGACCTTGGGTGAGACATGAAACCTTGTAGGGGTAAGGATGTGGAAGCTTTGTAAGTTTAAGCTTCTCTACCATTTCAAGTGATACAAAATTTTCAGTGGATCTGGAGTCTATCAAGACCTTGCATACCTTTCCTCCTGCCTTGCAAGTGGTTTTGAAAAGAGATTTCCTTTGTGTAGGCTCCTTGTCAGGTACCTTCATGGTGGTTACTTCTCTCCTCATCATCAGAGCCTCTCCTCTTTCAAGATAGTCATAGCTATCAGGAGAATTAACACTTTTATAAGTGTTTGTACTAGCCACACTTTGACAATCAGATTCCTACACCAAATTGCTTCTCCTTTCTCCCATGGAGCTAGTGGCCGTCTCTGAAAACCTATTGGCCATGTGTCCTTCTTGGTTGCAGTTGTAGCACCTAGGAGGTACTCTACCTTTAGATCTTCCTCTAGAGGGTTGTCTTCTACCCCTAAAACTTCCTCTTGGATTGTAGCCCCCTCCTTGGTTGTAACTACTCTCTCCTCTATTGCCTTCCTGGTTAGAGTCTCCCTAGTAACCAAAACCATTTCCTCTACCTCTGAAAGGGCCTCTTCCTCCTCTTTGTTGTATCCCTTTACCTCTGCCATTTTGTCCTTGCCTTCTCTTCAACTTCTCCTCCATCTTGAGTGCCAATTCAAAGCACTTTTGGACTATCTCCGGGGTGTGGAGATTCAAATCTTCTTGGATTGTAAATCTCAACCCATTGAGATATCTTGCCACCTTCTCATCCTCACTCTCTTTCACCTTGGTCCTCACACACAACTTCATGAACTCCTTAGCATAGGAACTCATGTCCATGTCCTTTTGTTTCAAATTATGTCTCCTCCTATGCAATTGGACATTGTAATCCATTAGGACATAGGCCTCTTTCACCAATTCCATCATATTCTTCCATGTAGCCACTCTTCTCTTTCCCTCTTTCACCCTCTCATCTTGGATGAAATTCAACCAAGTTAGTGCAGCCCCTTTCATTTTGGATTGGGCCATCTTCACCCTCTAGTGGTCTGGTATGTCTTCACTTTCAAAAAAAAATTCCATGGAGTCTATCCACTCCATCACTCTGTCAGGCTCCATCTTGCCTGCAAATACTAGCAAATCCATCTTCACATCCATTATTCTTCTCTTTATGGACTTGAGGACACTCATCAAGGGTCTCTGGTCTGTAGAGACCTCTAGCTCTTCCTACATAGGGATCTCCTCTTCATCCCCTTCTTCTCCAGAGTCTCTCTCTCCCCTCTCCACTCTTTCCTTCAACCGGTCCATCTCATTTCTCAAGGCCTGATTGTCAGCCCTAACTACTTTTCTCTCTTTCATCTGCTTCTTCACCAGGACATTCAACTTGGCATTGGTCATTCTTGAAGGTGCCTCTTGGGATCCCTCTTCTTCTGACATCTTGTCTTCTCCTTCTATCCAAAGAAAACTCATGTACTCTGATACCACTTGATGCAGAGCCCTACCCACACAGCTAAGGACAAGCCCAAACAAGGTTAGACTACTGACCCCTCAAGTGATCACCAGGGTCCTGCAAGGAAGGACTCCACACCTTGGATGAAACTACACACACATTCACTAGGCTTAGGCCTACTCAAGATGAGTAATTGCCTCAATACCTATCCTACAACATCCTATGAAACCCTTCTCCTAGGGGCTTAGGATTTGGTTCATTTATGGCTATTAGAAATTGGTCCAAGCATTTTTTTTGAGATTAGGCTCCAATTCCTTATATCTCCTTTGGAAACCTACCCGCTAGGCTTGTAGCCCTATTTGGCAATAGAATGGACCTTAACCCAAAAATTTTCCACATACCCATGCAAAAAAATTACCATTTCAAACGCCCTTTTGGAAGTTCTACTGATCCCCAAAATGGTTTGACCAGGTCTGATCCCTTTAGAGGCTAAGAGACCTAATAGGGGCAATTAACCCTATTTTCCAAAGAAACTACCAATCAATGAATCAAAAATGGGAAACAAACTTTATGGGAATGTGGGGGATGATTATTAACCTTTACTTCCAGGGTTACACTCTTGGAATCCATAGCTATGACAACTTATGATGACTATCCTAAATCTTGTCCTAGGTAGTCACGTAGAGATGCCTACCTAATTTTGCTCCATTCTCAACACTACCAAGTTTCCCCTACAAAAAAAAATGAAAAAAATAAATTAAAGAGGCTTATCTTGAATCCCTCCAAAGGAAGAGTCTTCTAATGGACTAGAATGCAAGATAAGGCCATTTTTGTTCAAAACCCTCTCCAAACCCTCAATTTCTGGGTTGCAGTCAGAAGAATGGAGGGTTCTCTCTACTCCAGAATAATTAGGACCTCATACCACCACTAAAAGAAATATATTTCATCTCTATATTTACTCCATATATGGTGGGATTTAGATCAATCCGTACAAGAACGTGCAACTCCTGCAAACTCATAATTTCTTGGAAAACTGAAGTATTTTGTGTATTATTGCTTCACAAACTCCAATTACATCAACAAAAACCTTGGGAATCATGTCCACAAGGATTATACAACTCTCCAATGGTTTCCCACTGAATTTGGAGTAGGTTGGAGCCATTGAAAGGCTTCCCTTAACCAAATTTCAAAAAGTTGCACTTTTGCACCCCAAAAGTTGCATTTTTGCAAAAGTTACACAAAAAGTTGTCATATTGGCTAGGGTAGGAATCCGCATACATGGACCAACCAAAAAAACACTCATGAAACATGTCTAAAACCTATAAAATACAAATCTAAACCATCTGCTACCCCTATTGACCACATTGTCCCAATTGGCTTCTCAAATTGCCTAATTGGTGACATGGGCTTACATGGTGGGGTTTATTGCATACATGAAACACAAAACACACTAGGAAACCCTAATGATCCTAGTCTTCATCCTTAGGGTCATGAATAGCTTGTTGATGAGGTTCTCCTACACCACTTTGGTTCTAGACCAGAAACACTCAGCATACTCCTAGTCTTCTCCATCAATGTCCTATTCATTCTTTCTGCAACTCCATTCTATTAACGCCACAATCTTTACAAAATCTATCAAAATTATTAGAGTAAATTTTTTTTCCATTATCAATCCTGAAACATTTAATTTTCTTTTCAGTCTCCAATACAACCATTGCTTTAAATTCTTTAAAACAACTAAAAAACTTTAGATTTACTCTTTAGAAAATCTACCCATGTCCTTCTACTAAAATCATCAATAAATGAAACATAATATGTGGATTCTCCAATGGAAGGAACACCTATAGGACCAAACACATCAAAATTAATAAGATCCAAAACACCACAAGATTTATGAGAACTTGAGTAAAAAAGAACGCAATTTTGTTTTCCATAAACGCAATGCTCATAGAAATCAAAGTCAAAATTACAATCATTGAAACTTTCGACAAGGTTTTTATTTTTCAAGGTCCTTAGACCGTTTTCTCCATTATGTCCAAGTCTCTGGTACTATAACATAGTCTTCTTTGTAGGTAACTTTTCTTCAGAAGAAAGAGCACTCTTAGGTACCTAGAAGCCATGTCCATCCATTGAAGGTGAAACCCTCAAATCTTCCGATGAAGTATCCACATATTTAGTTTTTACAGAAGTGCTATTACACTCAACAGTGTATGCCTCTATCTTATACAAAGTGCCAAACCTAGCACCTCTAGTAATCACCATAGCACCCTTAATCATCTTACATCCTGCATCAAAAAAGACTACCTACACACCCGCATCTATCAGTTTGCTCACAGATAACAAAGTTTGTTTTAATCCAGGGATATGCAACACACTTCTAATACTTTTTATTCTACCATTAGGAAACTTGATTCTAAATTTACCACGACTAACAATATCTAAATGTGAATCATCACCCAAGTACACCTTACCTCCATTAAATTCTTCATATTCAAAAAACTAATCTCTATTGGAAGTCATATGAAAAGATGCACTTGAGTCAATTAACCATGCATCATTACCTACATGAGTAGCCAAAGATGCAATGAATGCATCACCATCTTCCTTATTGAACTTAGAATTAGAATCAAAATTCTTTTTCTTTTTCTTTTCTTTTTTTGGAGTCCTTAAGGGTGTGTCTGTTAGCAGCAACCAAGAAGGAAAACTGAGAGGGGGGCTGAATCAATTTTCATCGGATTAGACAAATAAAGAACAATTTTAGATCTAAATAACTACAATAAGAATAAAGATAAACACAATAGCACCAATACACATAACACCAAGCTTTTGACATGGAAAACCCAGTTAAGGGAAAAACCACAGTGGGAACCTACCCACAATAAGATGATACTTTGTAGTAGTATGTGTAAATATTACAATGGGGAATTCACATGCATTCAGGCACACTTCCTAGAGCTCAATTCTCAAAATAATATGACCTAGAAGGCTCCAACCCTTAGGGAAGGTTCACTACCTTACAATAATGTTCGGACTATAATCCAGATTACATGAACTGCAAATATAGCATCTCCTTATGCTTGATGGCAATCCTGGTTAAGCACATTTGTCTGTCTTGTAACAATATTTGCTCAATACACTACACTAAAGAATAAATTCGATTAAGAATACATACACTACTCTCTAATAATGCAGACACATCGTCGATACCCAAATTATATGATATACCACCTATTTATACAATTCATCAACCTTGACTACAAGGTCGGCCAAACCCTCATACCTCAATTATAAAATTACATCACATGTTACATATATGAACCACTAGACCAATATAAAGATATACATGACATAACATGAACCTAAATCAAATCTCCAACCATGTATCACCACCAGAAATCTCGCCAAGATCAACTGCAACACACTACACCACCAAGAATACACATAAAAGGCAGAATATCACCAGATCAACAAAATCACCATGAACACGCAAAAAGATCAATGAATACCACCAAAAAAAATAGGACATCATCAAGAAACACCAACAAGCATGTTAGAACCATCTACAATAGTTGCACCGACACCACTTATTCAAATCTTCATCGATTAACACACTAACTCATGGGAACACTCAACAACAACAATTTGGAATATAAAGATAACTTGTGGAGCACCAAATCACAAACCATCTGAATTGAAGATACACATGAACATCCAAAACATTTTCCCAAATCCACAGCCAAATATGTAATCACACTGGAGCTCACCGGATCAAATACCAAACTCTGCCAACCACTGCACAAAAAAACTGAACTAAAAACCGGATCAAATAATATGATCAAGAAATCGGAAGATCGCTGAAACCAATAAGAAATGAAGTATTTCAATATCCCAGACATATAATCATCCATACCAACTCAGTCCAATCACCAAAATACCAAACAATGCACAACAATACAGGAATATATTGACATCAATGACAACAACATATCCTAACATCAGCAATATCCAACAATCTCCCCCTTGGCATTGATGGAAACATATGAATGTGAAAAACAATCAATGCAAAGGAAATAGATCAACACTAGAAATCTACAACAAACTCCCCCTAAGATCATGCACACATTGCTCCAAAGATAAAGCATTTTTTCACATGCTTCTCTCCCCCTTTGATAGCAATGCCAAACACAGAAAACAAATCATGCTCTCTTCCCCAAAAATCATCTTATAAGAAGGACAATCTCCCCCTTAGGATAAACCCACAACTAAACATCAAAATCACACACTGACTACTCTAACTGAGTAGTAGCACTAACTCATCAACCTAGATAAAAAGATAAGGCTCTGAAATCCACTGAATTGATGCAACTTCATGCATCTAGTTCTCAATAGGAGGGTCCCAGTGACCCCTAACTTGTCACTCAAATAGACAAATGTATCTGCAAGCAAAGGCTTAGTGAAAAAATATACAATCTAATCCTTTCTAGATACATATTCCAATCTGACTTCTTCATCGCTGACTTTCTCCCTCAAGAAATGATACTTTATGGACACATGCTTTGTTTTAGAATGCAACACCAAATTATTTGAAATATTGATAGCACTTAATTTATCACACTATATAACAATAGGCTTGTAGACATCTAAAAATGGTCAACGCTTGTGGAGTCATACTTTAACATTTGTGCATTGCCTTATTTTAGGGTTCTTGTGTCTCATTAACATTTCTTCTATGTTGCACACTTGGTCTTTATCATTTGCGAGCATCGAGTCCTTCTTCTGCATTCCTCATTTTTCTCACTTTCAAATTAGGTTTTGTCGATAGCAATCTTCAATCATGATTTTGGTCGATCTTTGTCCTTGTCAATCTCTTCATTTTGCAATCGATTCGTCATCGATCCTTATCAACTTGTGAATCTTGTCATTTTGCGATCGATTCGTCATTGATCCTTGTCCTTGTCAATCTTGTCATTTTGCGATCGATTCATCATCGATCCTTGTCCTTTTCAATCATGTCAATTTGGATTGATTAGTCATTGTTCCTCATCAATTGGTGCCTATCAATTTGATCTCCTTGTCAATCTTGGTCAATTTGTCATTGATTTTTGTCAACCAATCTCAATCATTTATCAACATTGGTCCTTTGCCAATTAGAATCATGATCGAACCTACATTAATTTCTTGTTGTCTTGACCTAATTCCTTGTCCTCTTATTTCTAGGGTTTTATGATTTGTTCATTTAATCCTTTTCTTCTTCTTTGTGGGTTAAATAAATCTATTGATTTAGTCCTAGGTCTCTTTCATGAATTAATTAATGGATGAAAACCTATTAATTAATTCACCTAATTTCTATTTCATCTTTTTCCTCAATTTTCTAATTTGCTAATTTCTCCTAATTCCTAATTTCCATTTCCCCTATTTTCTTTAATTTTTCTAATATTTCCCCTAATTTCATTCCCTCAATTTCTCCTATGTTAATGCTTCCACTTGCCATAATTTGTCATAATTTGTCATGCATTTTGCATATCAACTTGTCATAATTTGTCATACTCCTTGCATAGCAAATTGTCATTTGTCATAATTTTGCCATTCTTGATTTGAATTTTCTTTCAAATCTCTTCATGCTAATCTTGTCCTCTCTCCAATTTGTCTATAAATTGGATAATTTTCTTCAATGAAAGAAGGAATCAATCACATTTTGGGGAATCAATCACATTTTGGGGAATCAATCACATTTTGGGGGAATCAATCACATTTTCAGAATCAATCACATTTTAAATCAATCAACCATGCTTCTAGTATCCTTATGCTACAATTTTCATCTTGTCATCTTGTTTGCTTTCATACTTTGCTCTTGCACTTGTAGGTGAGATCCACAAACAAGATAATTTGAAGGAGAAAGAAGGACAATGGAGGTCAATTGAAAGAGACATTGGTGATGATTTTTCATTTATTTTGAATGTCTTATTTTCAATTCTTCTATTGATTGTAATAAAATTTTATTTCATTGCAATTTAGCTTTGTGGTTAGCTAATATCTATTTGCTTTGATGTTAATTGAATTCCTGATGTACATTTTTGGTGAACCCAACATGAACTAACCCCTTAACCATGTTTTGAGTGCTTTTGAGCTTGTTTGCAGGTGAAAAACTCAAGAAACAGGGCGACTCTGAGCTTTCTGGGCACTTCTGCGCCTGTGTTGAAGGGTTTTGCGCCTGTGTTAAAGGGTTTTGCACCTATGTCAAAGAATTTTGCGTCTGTGTTAAAGGGTTTTTGTGCCTGTGTAGAAGGGTTTTGTGCCTATGTAGATGGGTTTTGTGCCTATGTTGATGGGATTTGCACCTGTGTTGATGGGTTCTATGCCTGTGTTGAGGCATTATGCGCTTGTGTAAGGCCAGAAACAGAGGTAAAATCAGTTGTTTTTACTTGCAAGTTTGTTTGTTTTCATTCTCTTTCTTGCATTCTAGTTTTCCTTTGGTACTAATTCTCTGTGCAGCATCTTGGCACTATGTGTGACGAAGACTAAAAATGCAACTACTAACGAATCTTATGCAGGACATGGTCAAAGACTCTCATTAAAACATCTTGCTTGTGATTTTTAAAGTAGTTGCACATCTCATTTCTTAAAGGTTAATGAACACCATGCATGCTTTGTCTATTTTTAATTTGTTTGCATGTTTTAACCCTTAGAACTGGGCCTGCCTCCTGATTTGCCTGGCACTTTGCACAGGCATTGGTGAGAGGGAACGACCCAAAGTGGTGACGGGCTAAAGCCAAGCTCTTTCAAATCACTCTAAATAACTGTGGATGCAACGAAAGTTGTAGACAATGGGTGCTGGAATGGTATTGTGACAATTTATTCGCCGCATCAATACCCACCCGAACGGATGCCCTTACTAAAATCTCTTATTTTTAGATGCCAAAATCCTTCTATCTATTGGCTCAGGAGTTGTGATATGCACATGTCGAAGACACCTCTCATGTACTCCTCAGTTAGAGATAGCAAGTTCTTGGGAAGTGATGCCCCTTGAACTCAAAGCTTGGTATGCCCGAGAAGTGAGTGCATTGTAAGGGGGAGCCAGTGCTACCAAGCGTCTAGCTATCTAGCTGAGTGTTGTATTTTATGGTTAGAGGATTCAACAGATATTGCCCTTTCCAGCCATAGGATTTGTTGTGAATGAGCATGATTGTCTTGGGTCTAAGTCCAAACATCTTGTCTTTTGTGATTGTCAAAAGTTGAATTATACAATTGTCACAAAACATCATGTGTCAAACAAGTCCAAACATTGTCCAAACAAGGTTTTAAACAAAAAAAAAAAAAAGAGAACATTCATCCAACAAAGTTCAAAACATTTTCAAAACATGGCTTTCAAACACATTGAATAACTTTGTCTCAACATTCATGTCACTTTAGGCTAGGTTTTGCATAGTCCAACTTAGGTCCTAGGGCATATTGTCATCTCCCTTCATTTTAGTCCTTTTCATTGCAAGCGTCCTCATTTTGCACTTAGGTTCAAAATTATTTCCCTAAGTTTGCATTTCATTGTCATATCCAAGCTAGATGTCCATTTAGGTTACATTCGTGCATTATCCTTGTCATGCTAAAATTAGGTCTTGCCTAGGTTGCATTTTGCATATTCCAAGTCATTGGTCTTCGCATATCCTTATCATTGTATTGTCATCTTGTCTTGGCTTCATCTTGTCATATCATATCCTTAGATCATTTTCATGTCATATCCTAAGTCATTGTCATAATCATTGCCTTCTTGCATTTAGTCTCAAAAATTTGGTTTGTCAAACTTAAAAAATCAAAACTTTGGATGATACCCTAAGTTGTTGTTAGGGAGTCTTGACCTTGTCTAAAATTTGTCCTTTCAGTAATATCATTTTTGTCAAACCTATCTTAGTATCCAAGCATATAGGTGAGACATTCTCAATTTGTCCTATTGTCATTTGGTCCTGTGTCCTTTAAGGTCTTGGCTTCATTTCAACTTCCCAAGGTTGTGTCTTTAGCTTTGCATTTCAAAAGTTTGTCTCCAAAAATTTCAAAACAAGAAAAACATTAAGTTGCATTTGTCAATCCCATTAGTTACATTGCATAGTGACATGTTTGTTGAAATGAGATCTCAACCTTCTTATGAAGCCATGTCATCACAGTTGAGAAATCAATCATGTCACTCCAATCTCTACATGTCTTAGAACTTGGATCAAACTTATCATGATGATGTAAATGTCCAAATACAAAAAATAGAGGAGAAACTAGCTCAAGAAAAGGAGATTCTGGAACGAAAAGTGAAAAACATTGAGAAGAATAGATCACTAATGTCCAAAATATTTAAAAAATTTCCAGGTCGAAATCCAAATATTGAGCCAATTGATGTAAGATCTCTTATTGAACGATCAGACATACTAGCTCTCCTCTCAAAATAGAGATGATGAAACAATTTCAAGAAAAGAGAAAACAACATTATGTGCCTCCACAACATTATGTGCCTCCACAACAAGAACAAGAAGGTGTTTACTATCAACCACATTTTCAACCATCACAACCAACGGTTCAACCAGTTGTTCAACATTTCCAACAGACACAACCAATTGTCCAACATATACAACCAACACAACCAATGGTCCAATTCCAACAATATGTCGAACCAACTATACAATATCCACAAATAGTTCAACCAATGGTGGAATATCAACAAGTTCAATCAACATATCAATGTCAACAACCACAACCAAACATTCAAAAACAAAACTTGCAACATGCACCGAGCCAAATTTTGAACATGTCAAACCAATTTGATCAACATCTAGTTCGAAATCAAAACATGACATCAGACCAGAACCAACTCCTTTCCAAACAAGTTCAAATTCTAGATACAACTATGTCAAAACCTCGAAAGAAAGGTGGCCTTATTAGACAAATCTTAAAGAGAGTCCTAAGTGATTTTCCTGAGGATGATCAAAATCATACACCAATGTCTAGCAATGGCTCATCCATCCATCAAGAATTTGACCCTCAATTTGCCTTCACTTCCCCTCCCATTCCATCATATTTTGAAGTTTCACAAGAGCAATTTACACCATTGCCTCCAAATGATGTATCAAATAATGCATCCTCCCAAGGATTGTTTGCCACAGAAATATATGCTAATCAATTCATTTATACAAATCCCTTGTACTATTTGGAAATGCAAGATTTAATGCCATCAAATGCTTCTCTTTTAGAGAGTCCCATTCAAATTCCATCCCCTTTGTGCCAAAGCATTAATCCCTTGCCAAAATCCCCCATGCATATCCAAAGTCCAACCGCATGTCAAGAGGATAATTTAGAGCATGAAGAAATGTGTCTTGAAATAGATGAAGATCAAGATCTTGAAACCTTATCATCCCATCCAATTGTTGACCAAGATCCTATTTCCCTAGACACTCGCAATAATTCACTTTTTCTTGTCAATTCTATCCAAGAACATAATGTCCTTTCAAATCCCATTGACATTCCACTTCCTAAGAAAGATCAAGATATCCCTTCCATCCTTTCTGATGATCCCATTAAAAGTCAAGAGCAAAGCACCTTTAAAGAGGATTCCAATGATCTTCCTCCTTGTCAAGATCAAATTATTCCTTTAAATCCTCCACAAGATCCTTTTGTTCCTCCATCTCCTTGTCTTAATGCTCCATATACACTCCAAGATCATATTTCTTTTGATGACCCCATTATTTTTCCCATTCCATCTCTTGAAGAGCTTGTCATTAAACCATGTCCACTACACGATCCTAGTCCCCCTCATGATCCTAATCCCCCTCATGATTCTAACGTGTCAGTGCAAGATGTTCATGAACCCTCAACATGCATAATGGGTTCTTCCTCTTTGGTCCAATCTGATCCACTTCAAGATCTCATTATTTCTCTCATATCATATCCACCTCATAATGGACTTGCGTCTTCTTCCCAAAGAAAAGAGTATCCTACAAGTCAAGATATTCATAAAGGCAAAGGAGTAGATCTCCATAAGCAAAAATCCCTCCATATCAAAGAAGATCTTAAGGCTCATGTCTACACAACTCACTCTCAAGACGTTGGCATCCCTCCATCAAAATCCAAACATATCCCTTCCCCATCATACTTTCCATCCATCTTAGGTCCTTATATTCCTTCGTCCTCTATGCAAGGTCAACAAAGGCACAAATCCTTGAGTAAATTTCATCCATCCAAAAGAACTCCATTTCATTCATATCCATCCATGCATTCCTTTCCCCCTCCAAGCAATTTGGATGTCAAGTATAAAAGTCATAAGTTTAGAAATCCACATGTATTCAAGGATCAACATGTCCAATATAATCAACATGTCAAAACAAAGAAAAATTTAATCTATAAAGAAAAGGAAAAATCCAAAAGGTCACAAAGGCCCATTTCTCAAAAACAAAAGTCAAAATATATATGGGTTCCTAAATCCCTTATGCAAGCAATGCACTCCAAGGAACCACAAAAGCATGAAAAATCAAAAACCATGTGGATCCCTAAGCGGCTCCTTGAAGCACAAAAGCCTAAAGAAACATCCAACTTGGCATCCAAAGTTGCTATTCCTCCATCCAACCCTCTCAAATTTGTTCCTCCATCACCTTCTTCATCCATTTTGGGCCCTTATGTCCCAAAATCCCAAGCTATTCCTCCATCCAAATATCACAATCTGAGATCCATTTTTCCTCCATCAATCCACCACCCATCAAGGTGTGTTCCAATGTTGATCTTGCCTTCATTTCCATCCAGTGAAGCCCAATTCTTCCAATACCCTATCCATTATCCAATGCATATTTTCCATCCTTCGATCCCTTTGATCCCATCCTTTGCATAAATCCTAGCCTTAATTTCATCTCATTTTCCATGTCCTTATCCTACCAATGTCTTTGAGCATACTTTTAAAGGTCATGGTCCATTTTTTTCAAGACTACTATCCAAAAAAAAAAAAAATTGAAAAAAATCCTCAAAACATTCAAAAACATCAAAAAAAAGAAATCATGTGTTCATTTTCAGCTAAAATGTCAAAATCCCTAAAAATCAAATAATGTCCTAAAAAAATCTCTAAAAATCAAATAATGTCCTGAAAAAATCCCTAAAAATCATAAAATGTCTTGAAAAAATCCCTAAAAATCATATAATGGCAGGAAAAAATCCCTAAAAAGTCAAATAAAGTCCTGAAAAAAGAACACAAAAAAAAAAAATTGTAAAAAACACAAAATTCCTACAAAGTGGAAGACATCAAAACCCAAAAACAAATTCTTTGGCATTTTGCATTTTGTCAATAAATGGTCCCCTTTGTGCATAGGCAGATCGCTGAGCATACATCCAACAACAATCAATCAAACATTGTGCTTTAATGAAATCACGCATTAACAGATAAACTATTCGACCAAGAAAGCATTCAATCTGATCACAATTGTCACATCAATCAAAATAGCATCAACATTACCATTGGTCCTTGTCAATATTATCATGGGTCTTATATAGGGTGTGGTATACTCGAAACCAGACTGTGTCCTGTCTTCGATGGGGTACCGCATTCTCTGAAACCAGACAACATGATCATTGTTGTTTTCCACTTTTGACAATGACAATCAGACTGTTTGTTTGACTTAGTTGAATTTGTGCGTCTTATCTTTTTACTGATTTATCTTTGGCTTCGATCATGTTCCTATGTTGCTTGATGATGTCACTGAGTGATTTAGAGTGACTGGGATGGTTCATGGTCCCTTTCCTTTTTTGTTGTGTTTGTTGTTTGTGGAATTTTTGTCACAAATTGGGGCAACTATATCATTGGGTGTCTGTGATAAGTACGTTCGCTTTGTGAACGCCGCAAATACGTTGACCTTTGATGTATGCACCCTAGGATGATTCACTCATTCCTTGTGTGCAATGTGTCTGTCTTTTGCAAAAGGGTTTGCATTCCAGCTCTGGCCTTCAATGCCACGATGCTCTGCATCCGCTTTGCTACATTAAATAAAGGTTCTCACCTACATATGTGCATTTGTGAAAGAAAGTTTTCCTTCATCTCTAACTGTCCTCTGTCTAATTTCTTCTTACTAACATTTCTTCCATCAGTCTTGGCAATCCGTTCGAACCTATCATCTTCTGTCATTCTTATCGATCACTTGGCCTCTTTTCTAGATCTTTCCAGCCAATTCCTCGAGGGGGCATGCATATGTCATTGTTATTGTCTGGGGCATTTTCATTATTGTTCTTTGAAACAACACTTAGAATCGCATTGTCTCAAAGAGGGGCAAAATGTAGACGTCTAAAAATGGTCAACGCTTGCGGAGTCATACTTTAACATTTGCGCATTGCCTTATTTTAGGGTTCTTGCGTTGCATTAAAATTTCTTCTATGTTGCACACTTGGTCATTATCATTTGCGAGCATCGAGTCCTTCTTCTGCATTCCTCATTTTTCTCACTTTTGAATTAGGTCTTGTCGATAGCAATCTTCAGTCATGATTTTGGTCGATTTTATCCTGTCGCATCATGGTGCGTGCTCATTTATCATCATTTTGGACATCGTCAATCCTAATCAATGATAGAATTAGGGTTTTGTCCTCTTGTCAATCTCGTTATTTTGCAATCAATTCATCATCGATCCTTGTCCTTGTCAATCTCATCATTTTTGCGATCGATTCGTCATCGATCCTTGTCCTTGTCAATCTCGTCATTTTGCGATCAATTTGTCATCGATCCTTGTCCTTGTCAATCTCATCATTTTTGCAATCGATTTGTCATCAATCCTTGTCCTTGTCAATCTCATCATTTTGTGATCGATTCGTCATTGATCCTTGTCCTTGCCAATTTTGTCAGTTTGCGATCGATTCGTCATTGATCCTTGTCCTCTTCAATCATGTCAATTGGCGCTTATCAATTTGATCTCCTTGTCAATCTTGTTCAATTTGTCATTGGTTTTTGTCAACCAATTTTAATCATTTATCAACATTGGTCCTTTGTCAGTCAGAATCATGATTGAACCTACATTAATTTCTTGTTGTCGTGACCTAATTCCTTGTCCTCTTATTTCTAGAGTTTTATGATTTGTTCATTTAATCCTTTTCTTACTCTTTGTGGGTTAAATAAATCTATTTATTTAGTCCTAGGTCTCTTTCATGAATTAATTAATGGATGAAAACCTATTAATTAATTCACCTAATTTCTATTTCATCATTTCTAATTTTCCTAATTCCTAATTTCCACCTCATTTTCTAATTTGCTAAATTCAATTTCCACCTAATCAATTTCCCTCTAGTCTCTCCCTATTTTTGTGCTTCCGTGGAAGCATGAATTTCTCATGCGTCATACCATTGGCATAGAAAGATGTCATAGGCTTTTAGTCCTCTAACCTTTGCACTGGCAATATGTCATAATTCATGACAGAGAAGGTGTCATAACCTTCTTTCTTCAACTCAATTTTTCCATTTTTGAAATCAATTGCCTCTAATATCAATTTCATGCTAATCTTGTCCTCTCTCCAATTTTTCTATAAATTGGATGAGTTTCTTCAATCAAAGGAGATCAATCAACCATGCTTTTAGTATCCTTATGCTGCAATTTCATCTCTCAACAACTTGCTTTCTACTTGCATTTTGCACTTGTAGGTGAGATCCACATCAAATTTGAAGGTGAAAGAAGAACAATGGAGGAACAATGAAGGAGATACATACTTTTTTTTTTTTTTTTTTTTTTTAACATAAAGGGGTAAAAATATTATTAAACCAAGGAGACATTACAAAGCAAGGCCATTAAATGGCCCTATCAAGATCAACCAAGTGATCCAATTGATGAGACAAATCCGGGGGCAGATGGCCCCGATCCACCAAATTCCAATCATGCATATGATCGGAAGCCCATTTAGCCAAGCAATCAGCCACACCATTCCATTCACGGGGAATATGGTTGAAAGTAACATGCTCCAGAAATGCACAGAGAGTGAGAATTTGTTCAACAATCAAGGCCAGCTGCCAGCTCACATTATCCATATACTGCCTTTTGAGTAAGTTCACCACAACCTGGGAGTCAGACTCACATATGATCCTTCACCAACCCAACTGACTGGCCCGCTCCATAGCCACTAAAATTGCCTGAGCCTCCATAAGATTATTCGTATGAAGACCCTTATACTCAGAGAAAATAAACTGAACATCCCCTGAGCTATCACGGCCCACACCTCCAATGCCAGCATGACCAGGATTACCACGAGAAGAGCCATCCGAGTTGATTTTTAGGACTCCCAAGGGAGGAGGGGACCATCTTCCCTCCCTATTCACCTTTGGGGTAGGATGCCTACACCTGTTACGCATGAGTTGTCATTGCGGAGGAGGAAGATGAAGACGATTACAACAATCAACATCCCGAGGGTCCACCTGCATAGTCATATCACACTTAGCCCCAATAGTTTCCCCTAAGGAGTGTAAAATTTTCCTCCAAAGGTGAGGAGCCATCAGCTGCAAATCTTGAAAGATCCACCTATTCCTCTCCAACCAAAGATTCCAGATAATAAAGGAAGGCCCAATGGCCCAAGCAGCCTGGAGAAAGGAAGTAGAAACAGGGGCCCTTCCCCATCGTTCCCAAAATTCCACCAAAGAGGAAACATGCCAGAAGGTCGTATTCCACACTCCCCACCAGAAGTGCCAAATCTCCCTAGCATAGGAGCACTGGAAGAAGATATGGGATACACTCTCTTCACAACCTTGACACAAAACACACATAGAAGGGCCTTGAAAACCACGCTTACATAAATTATCCCAAGTGAGACATCGATTTTGGGCCACTAACCACATAAAGAAGTTGCACTTGGGCCATGACAACTTGTGCCAAACATGCTTCCACCAAGGGACCTCAATGTCCCCAAACAACTGCCTACCAATCCGTTTATAACCAGCAACCACAGAGTACTTTCCAGACAAGTCTGAACCATCCCAAGCCAAAACATCAGTTCCTCTCAAAGAATTACAAGCACGGGAAGCCAAAAGTTGGGAAAGCTCACGCCTATCCCCCTCAGACCCTCCTGGAGGCCACTCAGAAGGGTGCTTCCAACGAAACCGAAGAACCAAACCATCATGTTGTGCCACCTTATAATGCTCCACAGTATCCCAGCCAGCTGCGCTAAAAACCTCAGACAGAGGCTGGAGATGAGGAAAAGAAGAAAGAATAGGAGGGTGACCATCCCAGGAATCTGACCAAAAAAGAGCCTGTGAACCCAAATGACAGATCCAAAAAAGAGCATCCTTAATCAATTGCGCCCCCACTTTCAAAGTATGCCAGATCATAGAACCACCCCCCTCCAGAGGATAGCGAGGGACCTCAAAAGAAGCAACACCCCGAAGATATTTAAGGTTGAGAATACGAGCCCATAACTGGTGCTGATGGGTGCACCAACGCCAGTAAAGCTTAGCAGCAAAAGCTTTTCCATTCAAAATAGCAGAGCGTAAACCAAGACCCCCTTCCTGCTTAGGTCTACACACCAATTCCCACTTAACAAGGCTCCATTTTGAAGACAATAACTTACCGCTCCAAAGAAATTGACGAGAAAGAGCATCAAATTCCTTAAGGAAATACATAGGAGCCGCTTGAACAAAGCACCTGTAGATGGGAAGGGCCTGGATGACAGACTTAAGAAGAGTCAATCTAGCTGCAGAAGACAACCAACGATGGGTCCAATGAGACACCTTTCTCCTAAGCTTATCAAGCAACTGCTGCCAAGAAGATCTGGGCAGACGACCAACAGAAAGAGGAATACCCAAATAAACAAAGGGAAGAGTTCCAATTTGAAACCGCAGAATGGCAGCAATCCTATGCTGGATAGCTTGAGGAGTATTAAAGAAGAAAATAGAAGACTTTTGCTCATTGACTCTCTGGCCCGAAGCCGCAAGGTAGATGTCCAAAGTTTTCCTGAAGGAATCAGCCTCCCTAATACGAGCCAGACCCATAAGAGAGGTATCATCCACGAATTGGAGATGAGAAAGTGTAGGCAAGCCCATCCCCCACTGCCAACCATGAATCAAGCCAAGTGAAACCTGAGATTTAAGAAGACGACCAAGCCCCTCAGCCAGAATAATAAACAAATAAGGAGAGAGCGGATCCCCCTGACGAAGACCCCTAGTAGCCCCAAAAAGCTCAGAAGGCTCCCCATTCATAATAACCGAAAAGGAGGAAGAAGTCACACAACTTAACACCCAACTCACCCAATCAGAGGAAAAACCAAAGGCCAACAGAATCTTCTGAAGAAAACTCCATTTAACTCTGTCATAGGCTTTGGCCATATCCAACTTGATAAACATAGACCTCTCCTGAGAAGTAGCCATGGAATGAATGGCTTCAGACGCAACCACCACCCCATCCAGAATTTGCCGCCCAGCCACAAAGCCGCCTTGCTCCTCAGAAATAATCATTGGCAAACAAGATTTGAGTCTCTCAGCCATCAACTTCGTAATAATCTTATACACCACATTACAGAGTGCAATAGGTCTAAAGAGATCAAGTTTGTCAGCACCTTCCTTCTTAGGAATGAGAACCAGAAAAGTAGCATTCAAGGCACGAAGCATCTGCTTACTATGAAGAGACTCACAAACCACCTCTAACAAATCCTGCTTCACAATATCCCAAAATTCCTGGAAAAACTCAACTGGGAACCCGTCAGGGCCAGGGGCTTTCCCTTTGTTCATCCCAAACACCACCTCCTCCACTTCAGACAGAGTCACCAGGCGAATAAGAGAAGCATTCACCTCATTAGAAATTAAAGAAGGAATACAAGCAAGGACTCTATTTTCATCAGCCTCAGCAGGAACAGAATCCTCAGTGAAAAGATTAGAGTAGTACTGACGAGCCTCTCTAGACAGAGCATGTTGAGCAGAGATAGAAATACCCTCAGAGTTAACAAGAGAAGAGATAAAGCACTTATTTTGACGAGCTTGCACAGAATAATGGAAAAAAGCCGTATTCCGATCACCCTCTTGAAGCCAATCAATCCTAGCCTTTTGTTTCCAGAAAATCTCTTCACGGAGCTCCCACTCTTCCACCAATTTCAGAGCCTGGGATTCAGCATGCCCAAGAGCCTCCGAGAAGCCCAAATCCTGAATCTAACGGGTAATCACATCAAGGCGGTCCAGCGCTTCTCTTTTCCTAGCCCGAAAATTACCAAAACTCAACCTATTCCATCGCTTAAGATGAAACTTAACATATTGCAACTTCTTAACTAGAGAATACATAGATGTACCATAGGCAGGGGCGCCATCCCGCCACCATTGAGCCACAAGATCACCTAAAGACGGATCACGCAACCACATGAGCTGGAATTTGAAAGGGGGGTTCTTAGGATTTTGAAAAGCTGAAGTCGAAAACTTAATTGGCCAATGACCAGAACCACGCCAGTCAAGAATCTCAGAGCAAATGACCAAGCGACCTCTAACCCAAGAGCAAGAGACAAGGAAACGATCAAGCCGTTGGGCAATCGCTTCAGGCCCACTCCATCTATTATTCCAAGTGAAAACTCCATTAGAGGGTTTTACATCCATCAAAGCTAGAGAGTCCACCTTAGTCCGAAACATATCTGAAGCAGGGGCAAGCCTAGGCAGCCCTCCCCTTTTCTCCTCCAAGCTCAACACAGCATTGAAGTCACCAGCTAAAATCCAAGGTAGAAAGGGAGCACAGGACCTAACATACCTGATATGAGCCCAAAGCTGGGATTTACCACGAATATCAATTGGAGCATAGACATTACTAACCAAAATAGTCTCACCAGATTCCAAAATCGAGGCCACCATAGAAATAGCAGACTGGCTGGAAATCCACCAATGAGGGACAACCTTACGAGGATCCCAGAAAAGAGCCAGACCCCCAGAGGTTCCCCTAGATCCAATACACTGACACTGGCCAGAAAACCAAATACGAGGAGCATGTTGAAACATGAGATCCACCAGAAGCTTAGTTTCCTGGATACAAAAGATATCAGGAGAATGAACAGCAATCAAATCTTGAATAGCCTTTTGACGGGGGGTGCTATTCAACCCCCTTGCATTCCATGAGAGAATAATCATGAGGAAGGTTGAGAGAAGTGGGCCTCAAGGGTCTTAATAGCCCCAGATTCCACCAAAAGATCCCCAGCAGATTTAAGCTTGTCTGCATCCTTCTTACGACCAACTTTCGAAAAAAATTCAAAATGTCCCTTCTTGAGAGGGCGTTGCAGCACCCCCAAGGAAGAAGACGATCCTCGCCCTTTGCCTGAAGAAAACACTGCCTTAGCCAAATCTGCTAAAACAATATCATCCTGCCCATCTACAGAGGCCCCAGGAGGCTCCGAACTCCCTTGCACCAATGCCGAAGACGAATTCTGCACAACAATTGCTTTCTCCAGCCCTGTATCCATCCCAGCATCCATACCAGAGACCCCAGCAGAAAGCTCAACAGGAATCCCTTCCTCCATAGCCTAATTATCCAGGACCTCAAACCGATTGAAACCCTGATCATTTTGACTATCCTTAAAGGCCCGCTTGTGCCCCCTCCCTTTATTTCTCTGCTTAACAGGGATAAAGCCATCCTTATCAGGCCCACCCTCAACCCCAGATTCCTTCCCTTTGTCCTCTTTCTCCACCAAGGGTCCAGAAGAAGGAGAAGAAGACACCCCAGCAGCTTTGGGTGCCCGAGGACATTGGCGCTGAAGGTGTCCATACTCATGACAGAAGCGGCAACGAAAAGGGAGGGACTCATAATCAAGCGGTTGAATCCACGAAGCCGAGCCAATAAAAAATTCCAAAGAGTCTGGCAAAGGATTATTTAAATCAATTTCAACGCAGATGCGAGCATAAGAAAATACCTTTTTCTCCAAAGTATTTTGAGCAATGGCAACCGGTTTCCCCAACAGAGCAGCAATCCGAAGCAGAATATCCTCTCTCCAAAACTCCAACGGCAGCCATGGAAGACGCACCCAAACAGGAACCCGAGTAGGAATATCTTCTGTCGCATTAAAACCACTATGCCAGGGCTTAATGAACAAGCCAACATGATTGTAAAAATATGGCCCCCCTTCAAAAACACGATTACGGTCCGAGATACTAGAAAAATCGACCATGAAATAGCCATTTGCAGCTACCAATAAATCAAAATCCCCCTCAACATGCCAGGTTCGACGGATCCAAGATTCTAATGCCGAGAGAGGAATCCGAATACCCAAGAACTTGCAGATCAAAACATGTTGGCTCCAATAAGCGATATCTTCCTGGACAGATTCCGGAGAGATAACCAAAACAGGCCGATCTGGACTCCGCGGCAGACATCCGTTCACTTTCTTGAGCTTAGAGCTCTCACCCACAAAAGATGACTCCAATTTTTGTGCATGCAAAGCCTCTGAAAATTTTTGAGATGGTTTCGAGCTTGAAAAAACCAGACTATTGGAAACCACAGCCATGGTCCCACCCAAATCACTCGGGCTCCAGCCAACCCTTACTCCACCGCTTCCACCAGCCACTTCCCCCCCACCGAACAACCTCCCACCAGTCCGTCACCCACCCAAACCCCCGCACCACTCCACACCCAGTAGCGAACACAAAGGCGAACAGGAAAAAGAAAAGGAAAGAACAGAAAGCCCAAACACCGCCAAAGGGAGCAGGGAAAGGCACATGCAGGAGCCACCATGCAGCCTTAGAGGCTGCGCATGGCCTTACCTACGCATAGGAACGCCATCCGCCCGCTCAAAAGTCACTCCAATCACCTATCAACAGTTTTAGTTAAGTCATACATACTTTGGTTTGCATTTTATTTTAGTATTTCATCTTCATGCCTTTATTGAATACGCCACACGTCCTCTAGTGTCACAGTCACCTCTCTAGTCAGAAGATGAAAAGAGGAAGTCTCTGAATGCCATCGCTTGGCCAATGTGGTCAGGAGTCCTGTGTTTGCCCTAATCTCAGGCATGTACGTAATGAAGTATAATCCAAGTCTTGCTAATGTGTCTTTGTCTGTACTCTTGAGTCTGTGTCACAACATGAAGCAGTCAGGTTTGTTCTCCCATGCAATCAAAGGATACTGTCGACTCTGCATCACAATTGGGGCACAATTTGTCAGTTTTTGGTTTTTCTCCTTAGGGCTACATTTCCTTGTTTCATGCACCAATTAGGGTTTTTCTTTTCTATTTTTACCTATCCTACCATTATCCCTCTTTTTGGGATCATCCGCGCACTGCTTTCAGTCAAATTAGTGTCCTTAATGCACAATTGTGCCTGTGTACCATGTCTTGTGCCTGTGCAACATTAAGCTGTGCCTGTGTACCTTACACGGGCATAGAACCCATTCACACAGGCGCAGGTCTGCCTTTTTCTCTCCCCTGTGGGCCTCACAATGTCCCATAATCAAGCAAAATGCATGAAATTGAACATATGGGTTTTTGAGCTACATATAGCTACTCCCGCATCCTTCGGTCATCTATAGGTGCATACATGCTCCCCAAGGTGATTTGCCATTGGAATGTTCGCCATCTCTTTGCAAGGGTCCTTTTTCTTGAGCAATAACTCCTCCCCTTTGGCCAGTGCAAATGAACTCTTTTCCTTTTCCTTGTCTCTTATATAGATCTTTGTCCATACCTAGATGGATGTGCATGCTCTCCATCTTATGCTGGTCACGGTCTTTTGTGCCTTCCAATGCTTGTAATTTGTGCATCTGACCTTCGATTTTTGATCCGTTCGAATCTATCTTCTTCTGTCATTCTTATCAATCACTTGGCCTCTTTTCTGGATTTTTCTGGCCAATTCCTCGAGGGGCATGCATATGTCATTGTTATTGTCTGGGGAATTTTCATTATTGTTCTTTGAATTAACGCTTAAAATCACATTGTCTCAAAGAGGGGCAAAATGTAGACATCTAAAAATGGTCAACGCTTGTGGAGTCATACTTTAACATTTGCGCATTGCCTTATTTTAGGGTTCTTGCATCGCATTAACATTTCTTCTATGTTGCGCACTTGGTCTTTATCATTTGTGAGCATTGAGTCCTTCTGCATTCCTCATTTTTCTCGCTTTCAAATTAGGTCTTGTCGATAGCAATCTTCAGTCATGATTTTGGTCGATCTTTGTCCTTGACAATCTCATCATTTTGCAATCGATTCATCATCGATCCTTATCAACTTGTCAATCTTGTCATTTTGCGATCGATTCGTCATCGATCCTTGTCCTTGTCAATCTTATCATTTTGCGATCGATTCGTCATCGATCCTTGTCCTTTTCAATCATGTCAATTTGGATCGATTAGTCATTGTTCCTCGTCAATTGGTGCCTATCAATTTGATCTCCTTGTCAATCTTGGTCAATTTGTCATTGATTTTTGTCAACCAATCTCAATCATTTATCAACATTAGTCCTTTGCCAATTAGAATCATGATCGAACCTACATTAATTTCTTATTGTCTTGACCTAATTCCTTGTCCTCTTATTTCTAGGGTTTTATGATTTGTTCATTTAATCCTTTTCTTCTTCTTTGTGGGTTAAATAAATCTATTTATTTATTCATAGGTCTCTTTCATGAATTAATCAATGGATGAAAACCTATTAATTAATTCACCTAATTTCTATTTTATCTTTTTACTCAATTTTCTAATTTGCTAATTTCTCCTAATTCCTAATTTCTATTTCTCCTATTTTCTTTAATTTTTCTAATATTTCCCCTAATTTCATTCCCTCATTTTCTCCTATGTTTATGCTTCCACTTGCCATAATTTGTCATAATTTGTCATGCATTTTGCATAGCAACTTGTCATAATTTGTCATAATTTGTCATACTCCTTGCATAGCAAATTGTCATTTGTCATAATTTTGCCATTCTTGATTTGAATTTCCTTTCAAATCTCTTCATGCTAATCTTGTCCTCTCTCCAATTTTTCTATAAATTGGATGATTTTCTTCAATGAAAGAAGGATTCAATCACATTTTGGGGGAATCAATCACATTTTCAGAATCAATCACATTTTAAATCAATCAACCACGCTTCTAGTATCCTTATGCTACAATTTTCATCTTGTCATCTTGCTTGCTTTCATACTTTGCTCTTGCACTTGTAGGTGAGATCCACAAACAAGATAATTTGAAGGAGAAAGAAGGACAATGGAGGTCAATTGAAAGAGACATTGGTGATGATTTTTCATTTATTTTGAATGTCTTATTTTAAATTCTTCTATTGATTGTAATAGGATTTTATTTCATTGCAATTTAGCTTTGTGGTTAGCTAATATTTATTGCTTTGATGTTTTCCCAAATTCCTAGTTACAGGGCTCATCATAAATCACTTTGATATCCTTCAACATCTGCTTCACCTAGACTACCTAAGTACAATTGCTGGCATCATCAATGTATTCAACTTCAATAGTAGATAAAGATACATCTAATAAACTTACAAGGAACTAAGAGGGGGGGGGTGAATCAGTGCAAGCAAAGACCTTAAGGAATTGATCACACCTCTTAACAACTTTTAAATCAATAGGCATGAAAGGAAAATAATCACAAAAGAAAACACTACATAAAACATGCCAACCATAACACAATGATTTATATGTGGAAACCCAAAAGGGAAAAACCATGGTGGGAGTTACTACCCACAAGATTCACTATCTACAAAATACAAACCTCTGACTAGTTAAGGTCTTACAAATATGCCCAGTTAGGAGCAGACCTTGTTAGGAGTCACCTGTTTAAGGGATTTTCTATGATGAGCTTTGTTAGGAGCTTTGCCCTGTTAGGAGAAACCTTGCAAGAGGATTTAAACTCGGATGTTGAGCTAACCTGTTAGGGGATTTACATATTAATGTCTATCAGGACCTACCCGGTTAAGGGATTTTACTGTTGTAATTGTTAGGATAACAACGGTTCAATGATCTTCATATAACACTTTTGTGCCTGATAAGATCAGCTTCAGTTCCTCCAAAACTTCAACAACACATCAATACAGAGCTTCACTAATCACCGCACAATCAAAATCTCAATATTCATCTTTGATCTCATACATGCATTCATAACTCATCACACTTTTAATAGACATCAACTTAGTCGGCTCATAAACTTGGAACAATTTCTTAAGTTCAATGAATCTAGACAAACTTACATTACACGCCGAACTTATATCGGCCACCAACATAACAAACCAAAAATAAAACAAAACTATACTGGTTTATCGATCTTAGTGACTTTATCACTACCGGTTAAGTGGTCTTCCAGATAGCCTGCTCTCTATATCAAATCTCAATCATCCTATTGAATCTGCTAATGCGGTCAAGAATATTACACCAAATACCTGAATTCATCACAATTGTAAAACCGCATCATCCAACTCTTCATCAATTTCCTGTATCGGTTGCTTGAATGCAACTCTGTTCCAGTTTACCGATTGAGGACCTATTTGCCGGTTCACTATTAAACTGTCTTCTCTACTGGTTGGCTTACAAGACATACGCGACTATAAAAGCATATTTTCCATCAATGACAACATAAAACAAGTCACTAATCAACTCTTTTCACCAAAACATCAACATCAATCCAACAATCTCCTCCTTTGGCATTGATGGCAACACTTAGGAATTTTTTTTCTTAGTGTGCAATACAAAAATTGACTCTAATCATGACACATACTCCTCCTTAGCAATTAGATGCTATTACAAAAAATTAAACCATTACAAGACTCATACTACTACTCCCCATTATAATTACAACAAAATTTTGACGGACTCAACAACTACTCCCCCTTTGACTACAATGACAAAGGAAAGTAAAAACATTTGCATCAAAATTGCATATCATATATAGATATAGGAGTTCAAAATGTGTTTACAATGCAATTTTAGAAAAAGAATCACTAAAATGAGATTTCAACTACTTCAGATCATTATGCCAGGTCTCCAAAATAGTGTTGGTTATCTCCACATGTGTCCTGATTTGCCCAACAAAATCCTCCATGGCATCTAAAGTGCTCATCTCTGGGGTAGAAATAATAGCTTCTGACTCTTTATACCCTCTCTGCAAGATCTCAACTTTCAGTATCAACTGTGTTTGTAGTTCCAATAGGGATGTTGTTCTCTTTACCTATTCAGTTTCATAAGCTTTCAGCTTATGTTGAAGTTCAACAACCAGCCATCCATAGTATATTGTAGAATAATTCAAGGGCTTAAATGAATCACTTATAACTTCAAGTTCTTTTTTTGCTTCCTATTTCTTCTTTACCAAATCATCACAAAATAAAGAAAATTTTGCCACAATAGAAAGGATCTTACCACCAGTCTTCAATGCTTCGATCAAGTGGTCCTTATTAACAGTCAAAGCAACTTTAGCTTGATCAATATATTTTATTAACTTCTTTGTCCTTTGCTTCTTATACTCCTTTTCTACACAACCATATGTCACATCCTCAAATGTTTTCATCTGTTCACTAGCATCATTAACCAATTGACCTAGCTTATCAATCACTGTAACAAAATAGTCTGTATCAGTCTCCAATAATAAGCTTAAAAAATTTTCAACTGCGTGTTTGATTGTCTCAGCTTCTTTCTATTGTTCCTTCATTCTCTTCTTCTTTGCTCTAGATTGCATTGCAGTGGCAATCTCCATTAATTCTATAGAGATAAAACATATCCATATTAATGGGTCCTTGTATGCTTAATGCATCATCATCCTCATCATCGTCTATTTTGTTTTTAGAAGTAAAGGATAGAGGTGTCACTTTAGGTTCATATTTCTTTGTTTCCTTCTCTTCTTCCTATTTCTTCTCTTTAGGTTTATCCTCTCTCTTTTCTTCTATCTTTTCTTCTTCCTTATTCTTTTCATTGTCATTTGCTGGTTGTAGAACAGTCTGTGTATGTACTGGTGGCTCTTCAAAGCTCTTGTTTTCTCCATCTTTCTTCTCTTCATGTCCCTATTGTTTTTTAGACATTTGCACATCATCAACCTGCACATTTACACTATTAGTTGCATCAACATCATTAGTACCAGTGTCATCATCAGTAATGACAACTATCTATGTCTGTGTATTGAATGGTTGGTCATCTACTAGTTGGTCTCCCATAACAATCTCATCAGGTGTAAAATCACTGATATCAACATTGTTCAGAATATCTTTTGTCTCAAACTTGTCTAGTTGCTCTTCCTCATCAGGAATCAAACCTAGTAATTTCTTTGAAATTTGTTCAGTTTCCATATGATTTGATTGGGTCTCACCAATTAATTGTCAACCTTTTCTTAGATCTGAAAGATGATTTTACTTTTGTAAGAATTTCATCTATCTCCTCTCTTGTACCTTCAAGTTGCAGATTTTTAAGAATGAATTCAATACATTCTTTGTCTTGTTTTATAGCAGCCTGCCATCTTGCATCAATCTTATTATATAAAGAATTTGAAATTATCCCTTTCAATTCAAATAGAGATTTTTTCTATTTATTCATCATGAAAATAATTGCATCCTCTATCTATCTTTGTTCATTCTCACCAAAACTATCATAAAGTTTCTTCATAGCAGTTAATAAACCATACTCCTTAACATGCATAATTAACTTTTCAAAGGATATAAGCTTTGTTATCGGTTTCTTTACAATCTTGACAGTGGAAGTTCCAACATCCTTTGATCTCTTACCATTAGCTCTTAAGGCTTTCTTCTCACCTTCTAATTCAGTTTCTTCTTCATCAGCAACTATCAGTTTCTTTGCTTGTTCCTTTTTCCTTTTCCTTGTAGTTATCGATGCTTTAGGTGCAGGGGGCTCAATGATTTTTCCTTTTCTCTTGAATTGTATCTTTAGTAGGTATCTCTTTCTTATTCTTTTCATCTTCACTTCTTGTTTTCATATTGGTGGAGGTATCGGTTTGGGCACTTGATGCACCTGTCTGTTGTGTTGCATGTCTTGCTCTTGCTTTTACAATGGCTTCCTTTGTAAAACCTTGTTGTTCAGCAAATGCCTCCACTTCCTTTCTCACTTTCTTAGCAATTACCGGTTTATTTAATTCAGTGTGCACCTATAGAGATTTATCCTTGTAGGTGCCAAATATTTCTGCATATGCCACCAAAAGATCTACCTCAACTTCATAACCTATAGGCATCACCCCAATTGTCCTGGGATCAACCGCCTCCATGTATAGGTATCTATATCAACCATGAAACACATTGTGTCCACATATCTCTAGACACTCTTCGGTAACCTTTATCTTGCATGCATCTTCTTCTTAAAATCCTTAAAATATCCCCATGCAATCTTATCAAAACCATTACCCAACATTCTAATGTTGTTCTTCATCTGTAATAGTGTCGATGTGTCCTTAGACCACTTAACATCACCGATACCAAGAAAATAGCTCTGAAAATAGAAAAATAAACCAATGATCAACTGTCCAGATTTAAACTTAAATCTCTTATCCTTCTTGATGGACTCTAGATTCAGCATCAGTTGACTTTGCAATGCCTTTGAGAAATCATAATCAACATCTTCCTATATCATCCGGTATGTGGTATGAATGGCTACAGCAGGGATGTTGTTCATACTACTAGAATGATATATCCGGTAACCAATAACCATTGAAGCATATTTAACTATCGGATCGCTAATATTATTCATTATCATTTCTCTTTCATCCCATCTTGAATTAGTCATCCTTTCAACATCATTCTTAGGAACAGATCTCAATACTGGAACCTCACCGGTGGCACAAAGTTTGGTGACTGCATGAATAGCTTCTTTTGTAATCTTATGTGGTTTGTTGAGCCAGATAAATTGGTCATGAATCCTACTAACATATCTGACATGTTCACCATCAAAATCATCAATGAAATTTAGTGCATGGTGAAACCTTTCTCGGTAACCTTCTTAAATTGTTCCTTAAACACTTTGTTCTTATCACAAAAAAATTTATATTGGTCAAAGATCACAAAAATACCAAGAAACTCCAATTTGCAATATAAAATGATCTAATATCTTCTACATGTAACACTCCATAGGGAACTCCAGATAGGGCTCCGATGGGATCAGTTTCAACAAACTTAAACAGGTGTCTTTTAAATTTAGGATGAGGTCTATCTATAACATCTACTAGATGTGGGGTATCCATTCTCAAAGATTTAGACTTCAGATAAAAAAAATAGGATTTGCCGGATAAATACCTTTTACTGCTTTCACAACTAGGGTTTCAACACCAACAATGTTCTCTCGCTAATTATCGATCGTGAATCATTTCAAATCTCCCCAAATCTCTATCAATCCGGTAGATGCTGCAAACACAAACTTTTCTCTTCTCTTCTCGCTCTCCGAGTGCTCACAAGAATCCAAAGTGACAAATGACATTCACAAGGTTCTTTTTATTTTACCATTATCTACCGCATTAAAAGTTATTACCGGTAGAACCCTAAAACATCTTTTAACATACTACCGGTTCACATAATACATCAATCTTACCGGTTTGATCATAAAATTACTTCTTAATATCATAATGCATCAAAGTATGCAGATTTAACTTACCTCCTGCTCCTTCAGGGGGTTTTGAAATAGATCTAACATTAAGCTCCCCCTAAGCTTTTTAACAGCTTAGTTTTCCGGTGAAGGGTTCTCCACACTAGGTGAAGAGTTAGGATCTCCAGATGGTTTCTCATCGTCCTTCTTTTTCTAGATTTTGTTTATTTCAGCTCTGGTCTCCTCCACATCAATTTTCATCTTCCCTTTTTGGTCATCAGATTGATTTATTGGTTGATTCACCTTTTCTCTGCAAAAAATTGTAATATGTCCCAGTTGATGACAATGATAACAAGCCATACCAGATGCTCTCCAAGGTCTAGCATTTCCTATACTAGTCCTTTTACAGTTCATAGCTACATGACTGTAGTTATGATAGATTGTGCAAACAACATTTATCCTCTTTTCCATCTCATAGGGTCTAGACCGGTTAACATAGGGTCTCTTCGAATTAGGACTTCTTCGGTCATTAAAGGTACTTTACCAACCACCACCAGACCTCTGACTCATGTGAGGTGCTGGATTATTTTCTCCATACCTGCACTCAACAACTCTATGCCCATGCATGTTGTAAGTGTAACAATATCCATTAAAATTTCTAGGCTTATATCCTTGATATGTGTTAGGTCTATAACCATTAGTAACATTAGATCTACTCTTACAAACATTAGCAGTATGTCTTGGCTTATGATAATTGAAACATACAGATTTATAAGGTTTCTTACCAATGGGTTTCTAAATTTTAGGTGCAGATTTACCTTCTTCCATGTTGTTTTTTGTACCAGAAGACTCACCTTTCTCAAATGTAGTATAACCCAATCCAATTGTGTCATCGTTCATCCTTTGTGATTGAATCTATTCATCAAGCATGGTAGAACTTTTGTTAAACTTAGCAAGATTTTCATTAGCATCAGCAAGTTCCTTTGTAAGATCTTCATTCCTTTTCATAAGAGTCTCTCTAAGAGACATTGCTATATCCAGTTCTGCCTTTATTTCTTATTTGTTCTTCTTTTTCCTCATGCCAATGAGCATATAGGGTACCAACTTCCTGATTCAACTTAAAGATCTCGTGTTCTTTCTCTTTGATCTTGTCTTCTACTGACCTCCTTGTTGCAAGTTCTTGACTCATTTTGATGGTTAGGGCTTCTAGCTCTCTCCTCAAGTTATCCTTCTCATCATTCAATTTCTCCACTTCATCAACCAATGCATCTATGTTTGCTTCATCAGAAGAACTACTCTCAGAAACCTCCAATAGTTGTTTAGTTAGCTCTTTCCTCTTAGCAAGAGAAGATTTATACTTGTTGTAGTGTCATAAAATTGCAACCCATGCAATTTTAACCACATTTTGGGTCCTCACTTTAGCGATGAAATCTCCTTCCCTTACCGAGACCTATTTCTACATTTCCACCCCTTCACCCTTCCTCCTTCATGTCTAGTGTCTACTCTAGATCATATCTGGGCCCCAAAATAGGGTAGGATAGGGGTGTGGCACCCCTATCCCCCTAGGACAGGGAAGTGGCACCCTTTTCCTCACCTCTTAGGGTGGCCCTATGTTTGGTCTTCCTGGTCTCCCATGCATTATTTGTCTTCAGAGTTTGCAATTCCTCTTTGTTGGCCTTCGGTGGTTGAAAATTAATCTGTGAGGAATGTATAAAAAGGAATTCAATACCCTCATTCATGGATAGATGGGCAATGAAAAGAAAGATAGAGAGCATAAGGAGAATATACAAGATTTCAAGGTCATCATCAAGTATTTAATCATTCAAGTCTTCTTCATTCATCCATTGGAGCGACATTACAGCATTCATTTGCAAGCATGTGTGTGTGTTAGGGTTTTATCATGTTAGATGCCATTTCATACAACATTTGTGATTACATTCAAGAAGCAAAGAAATCATCATCAACAAGTTGCAGATCTACAAGGTATACATTTCCATTGTTTACATTCAAGCATTTGCAATTACTTTCTTTCAAGGTTGATTCCTCAATCAGGGTTTGACTGAGGCAAACCCCTCTCCATAACCATTCTCCCTCTCTTTTTCATGTGTTGGTTGCAGGTGTGTAGTTATAATTGTAGGTTTGGGCTTCATTTACAGAGACGAAAGAACCCTTTTCGTTTCACGGATTTTGTGGCAGGCCATGTACATTCTCGCCACGGTCCTGATGACTTTTCTCCAAATTTGTAGGGCAGATCCACGTTAGTTTAATTAGCTCAGATCCAAAGTTACAGCATGATCCCTAACTAGTAGCTCCTCATTTCCTCTCTCTTTCCCACATGGTCAGCAAGTCAACTTTCTTATTTACAAAAGAGGGTAAATCACACTTCAACCACTTGCATACCACTCAGAATTCACATCCTTGTTTCCCTTGGATTTGGATCTAGTAGATTCAAGCCCCTCTTTTGAATGTAAAGTTCCTCCCAAGCGAAAATCATCCTAGTCGCTTCCTTTCTCTCTCCTAGGTGGGGAGTCACTAGGATCCAATTTTCCACTTTACACTTGCCTCTCAATGTTTCTAGGGCTTCCTCGATTTCTGCAAGTCTATTATACATCTCTCTATAGCTCATTCCTTCCCCCATGTCTACCTTAGGGATCCTTCCCAAGCAATTAAGCCTCAATGAATTTTGGCTTTGATACCAATTGATAAACTTATAAGTCACTAAGAGGGGGAGGTGAATCAATGCACGAAAAAACCTTAAGAATCTAATCACACCTCTTAACAACTTTGAAATCAATATGCATGCAAGGAAAATAATCACATAAGCAAAGACTACATAAAACATGCTAGCCATAACACAATGATTATACATAGAAACCCAAAAGGGAAAAACCATGGTGAGAGTTGGTACCCACAAGATTCACTATCTATAGAATAGAAACCTCTGACCGGTTAAGGTCTTACAAATATGCCCGGTTAGGAGAAGACCCTATTAGGAGTCACCTGATTAAGGGATTCTCTATGATGAGCCCTATTAGGAGCTTTGCCCTATTAGGAGAAACCTTTCAAGAGGATTTAAACTTAGATGTTGAGCTACCCTATTAGGGGATTTACAGATTTAGGCCTGCCAGGACCTACCCAGTTAAGGGATTTTGCTGTTGTAACTGTTAGGATAACAATAGTTCAATGGTCTTCATATAACACTTATGTGTCTAATAAGATCTACTTCAATTCCTCCAAAACTTCAACAACACATCAATACAAAGCTTCACTAATCACCGCACAATCAAAATCTCAATATTCGCCTTCAATCTCATACATGCATTCATAACTCATCACACTTTTTATAGACATCAACTTAGTCGGCTCATAACCTTGGAACAATTTCATAGGTTCAATGAATCTAGACAAACTTACATTACACATTGAACTTATGTCAACCACCGACATAACAAACCAAAAATAAAACAAAATTGTACGGGTTTACTGATCTTAGTGACTTTATCACTACCGGTTAAGTGTTCTTCTAGATAGCCTTCTCTATATATTAAATCTCAATCATCCTATTGAATCTACTAATGCGGTCAAGAATATAGCACCAAATACCTGTCTCCATCACACTTGTAAAATTGGATCATCCAACTCTTAATCAATCGCCTGTATTGGTTGCTTGAATGCAACTCTGTTCTAGTTAACCGGTTGAGGAGCTATTTTCTAGTTCACTATTAAACTATCTTCTCTACTGATTAAGCTATACCGGTTGGCTTACAAGACATATGTGACTATAAAAACATAGTTGCCATCAACGACAACATAAAACAAGTCACCAATCAACTCTTTTCACAAAAACAACAACATCAAGCCAACAACATCATCTTGTTTCTTATTGGACCATGAAATCAACTTCTTTCCCAAAAAGAATGCTCCATCGGTAGTTCTCTTCCAGTCATGAACATCACCAACCCAATTAGCATCTATATAGGCACATAGCAAGAAATCATCATTCTTCAGATACCATAAGCCATAGTCAACAGTCCCCTTCAAATATCTGAAAATCCTCTTTACAATAGTAACATGAGTCTCTTTAGGATCTGATTGAAATATAGCACAAAGACAAATGACATGCATAATATTTGGTCTAGTCTGAGTTAAGTATAATAATTCACCAACCATAGATCTATACAAAGTGTGATTAACTTTATGAGATTCATCATTCTTAGATAGTTTGCATCCAGTCACCATAGGAGTTCCACCAGGTTTAGAATCAACTAATCCAAACTTCTTCAACAATTCCTTCACATAATTAGATTGAGAAATGATAATACCTATACTGGTCTGATTAATCTACAATCCTAAGAAGAATTTCATTTCACCTATCATAGATATCTCAAATTCTTTTTGCATATCATCACCAAACTTCATACTCAAATCACCGTCTCCTTCAAAAATGTTATCGTTCTCAACTTTAAAGTTTAAATTACTATCAACAATACCTTTACAATCCCAACTTTAACAAATACTTATCCAATCTAGCATACTAGGCTCTAGGGGCTTTCTTCAGTCCATACAGATCTTTCTTCAATTTTCATACCATATCTCCTTCATTTGATAAAGAAAATCCATCTAGTTTCTCAATGTATACTTCCTCTTCCTAATCACCATTCAAAAGGGTTGCTTAACATCCATCTGATATACCTTGAAATTATTGTAAGAAACATATGCAAGAAACAATGTAACAGCTTCATTCTATCTGCAGGAACAAAATTTTCTTCATAGTCAATACCTTCCATCTAAGAACAACCTTTGCGTACCAATCTTGCTTTGTTTTTGACAACTTCACCGGCTTCATTAAGTTTATTCTAGAACACCCATTTAGTACCAATCATATTCTTGTCTTTAGGTCTTGAAACGAGATCCGAAGTGTTATTCTTCTCAATCTGATTCAGCTCTTCTCCCATTGCTTTTATCCAATTTTCATCTTTACATGCTTGTGCTACATCCTTAGGTTCAATCTTTGAAATCAAACATATCTCTTTAGCAAAAATCCTTCTCCTCGTCATCATGCCTTTATTTTTATCACCAATAATCTGATTTTCTGAATGATTAAATCTTACATACCTTGAAGTCTTCTGATTGTTCTGGTTTTGAGGCTCTTGTACTTCTTCACTGACAACAACAATATCCGGATTACCTATCTGCATCAGATCAATCTGCTTCAAGATCTCTGTCTACATAGTCTTAGAAATGACATCTTCATCATCAAAATAATAACTGCATGCTCTGATCCTCTTTCCAAGACATTCATCTACCTTTACATTTGCACTTTCAACTATCCTCTTCAATCTCTTATTATAGCACCAGTAGGCCTTGCTCATAGTAGAATATCCCAAGAAGATTCCTTCATCACATCTTGCATCAAACTTTCCTATATCCTCATCTCTTTTAATATAATATTTACTTCCAAAAACTCTAAAATATCAAACTATAGGAACATGACCAAACCATATCTCATAAGGAGTCTTACCGGAATCACCTTTAATATGCAATTGGTTGAATGTGTAAACAACAGTGCTAACAACTTCTCTCCAAAAGGTTTGTGCAACATTTCTTTCAATCAACATAGTCCTTGCAACATCTAAGATAGTTATGTTCTTCCTTTCAATCAGTCAAGGTAATCAACAATGCTTCCTTATCTCTTATGTTATGTTCAAGATTCTTGATCTCAACAACAGTAACCAGTCAATTTTGAGGAACATTGTAGACATTCTTTGTGATCTTCCAATATTCATCTCCAAGACATTTCAAATGAACTTCCATCTGGTACTTCCAAACATTATAATTGCTTCCATCAAATCTAGGACTCTCCTTCTTGAACACATAAGTTGCCATCTTGGATCTCCTCAAGTGGTCAA
This sequence comes from Cryptomeria japonica, assembly GCF_030272615.1. NCBI lineage: Eukaryota > Viridiplantae > Streptophyta > Pinopsida > Cupressales > Cupressaceae > Cryptomeria > Cryptomeria japonica. The sequence goes on from NC_081409.1 coordinate 331,088,597, forward strand.
GCTTCTTTTGGAGGATCTATCTCTGATACCAATTGTTAGTAGCAACCAAGAAGGAAAACTGAGAGGGGGGGTTAATCAGTTTTCACCGGATTAGATAAATTAAGCAAAATCTCACATCTAAATAACTGTAGAAAGAATAAAGATAAACACAATAGCACCAACACACATAATACCAAGATTTTGCTGTGGAAAACCCGGTCAAGGGAAAAATCACGGTGGGAACCTACCCACAATAAGATGATACTCTGCAGTAGTATGTGTAAATATTAAAATGGGGAATGCACATGCATTTAGGCACACTGCCTAGAGCTCACTTCTCAAAATAAGATGACCCAGAAGGCTCCAACCCTTAGGGAAGGTTCACTTCCTTACAATAATGATCAGAATACAATTTGGATTACATGAACTACAAATATAGCATCTCATTATGCCTAATGACAGTCCCAATTAAGCACATTTTCTGCCCTACAATAATATTTGATCAATACACCACACTGAAGGATAAATTTTCTTAAGAACACATACACCACTCTCTAATGATGTAGACACATCATCGATACCCAAATTACATGACTATACCACCTGTTTATACAATTCATCAACCTTGACTACACAGTCGACCAAACCCTCACACCTCAATTAGAAAATTACATTATGTGATAAATATATGAACCACTGAACCAATATAATGATATACATGACATAACATGGACCTAAATCAAATCTCCAAACATGCATCACCACCAAAAATCTTGCCAAGATCAACTGCAACATGCTACACCACCAAGAATACCGCATAACATGAAGAATATCATCGGATCAGAAAAATCACCAATAATGCGCACAAAGATCAATTCAGACCACCGAAAAAAATAGTACATGATCATGAAACACCAAAAATCATGTTAGAACCATCCACAATAGTTGCACCAACACCACTTATTCAAATCTTCATTGATCAACACGCTAACTCATAGGACACACAATAACAACAATTCAGACTAGAAAGATAACTTGCATAGCACCAAAACATGAACCATCTGAACTGAAATTACACATGAACATCCAAAACATTTTCCCAAATCCAAAGCCAAAGATATAATCATACTGGATCTCACCAGATCAAATACCAAACTCTTCCAGCCGCTGCACAGAAAGATTGAACTAAAAACCGAATCAAATAATATGATCAAGCAATCTTCCAGATCACTGAAATTGATAAGGAATTAAGTATTCCAGCATCCCAAACAAATAAATCATCCATACCAACTCAATGCAATCACCAGAACACAAAACATGTCACAACAATACAGGAATATGTTAATATCAATAACAATAACATATCCTAGCAGCAACAATACCCAACAGTGTCCTGGTTTACTGCAATTCCAGCAGATGACTTTGGACTTTCCAAGAGATTTTAATCTCCCTCTGGACTTGGATTTATTATGCTTCTCATTCTTCTTGCCTTTTTCCTTAGGTCTTCCATAAACAGTGAGGGCTTCCTTCAAACTAATGGATACCTTCCTCCACATCTCTTCGCCAAGTAGGGCACCCACCACATCTTCAGACTTCAAAACAACAGAAGTACTACCTATAGCCATAACAAAAGAATCCCACAAATGAGGCAAAGAACTAAGTAAGATCTAGCATTTCTCCTCCTCATCCATCTTAACACTAAGAGATTCCAATTAAGACACCAACATATTAAATACTTCCAAGTGATCTATAACTCTTTCACCCTCTTCCATTATTAAGGAATACAATTTCTTCCTCAAGAAAATATGATTCAATAAGGATTTTGCTTGATACATTTCACCAAGCTTAGTCCATAGTTTTTGTGCAGTGTTCTCTTCATGGACATTGATTAGAACATAGTCTTCTAGGCACAATCTAATTAGATCCTTAGCTTTTCAGTCCATAACATCATATTGAGTAGCCACAATAGGATATGTAGGTCTTGAGACATTCGCATCAACAACATCCCACAGATCTCAATCTATTAGAAAATCTTCCATCTTTAGTTCCATATCTTAAAATTACTTCCATTAAATTTCTTCACCTCTATTCTCCCTGACAAAATTGCCATCTAAAAATTCTTGCAACAAGATCAAAAAGTGTCTTCTACACAAGATCCCACTCAAATTTGGAGTAGTTCAAAAAACCCAACAACCCACAACTGAAACCAAAGGTGATCAGGCTCTGATACCACTTATAAGGAAGTTAAGTAGCAAAACAACTTCTTACACTAACCTTGAGAGGAGGGTAATGCAAAAAAATTTATACATCATTACAATAGTTACAAAAACTTAACATACATAAACATAATATCATGCATACCACAACACAACAATATAATGATTTACGTGGGGAAAACACTTTCAGGAGAAAACCCCACACTCCAAAAGGAGCTCAATATATTATTCAACAATCAATAACATATTATAATATACTTTTAGAGAAAGTTGTTCATAGGAGTACCACTAATCATGGATTCAAAGGTAACTTAATAGCCATAATACTCTTACAAAGAACCTCTATCTCATGCACCTCATATATAGGAGATACAATACAAGAAACTGTCAAAAGGTATTGCAAAACCATGGGCTAAAACTATCCAATTAAGTAGAGCCAACCTTATCTCTATTCTAGATTCCCTATGACATGTCAAAACACACATCAACAAGTGTTCCTCCCTTTTGCAACTCATTTATGTTTCTAATGCAATTTATATTTCTTATTTCAAGAGTCCAAACTTCCTGATGCCATAACTTGTGAACAAGGTGTCCGATTGACGAACTATTTGATGTGATAGAAAGCTTGTGAAGTGATATATCACCTTGTAACCCAATATGTCAATAATGACCACTTTTTAGGGTGTTTCAGAGGGTCTAAATTCCTCAAAATTAATTTTAAACCTTTCACCTCACCCTCCAAAAATAAAAACTTTAATATCTTCAAAACTAGCTATGATCTTGCGACGAAAATTTACCGGCATGCTTATCTAACCAATCCAAAGATTTGGGGAGAATTTCACACCATTTCATGCTCAAAATAAAACTTACTATAAATAGTAACTTCATCTAAATGCAAGTTTGAGACACCATTTTCCCAACACCAATGTATTGGTTATTTGTATTAAGTGGGTTGTCACACTCAGGTAGTTAATGTGTCTGTTGTTTGATAGTTGTGTTCCTCTCAGGAACCTTCAGGTCCTTTAAATATGTTGTGTACCACCAAGGAAGGGAGTATGGAATAGTCAGGTCAATTGTAACCCTTGGGCGACCATCTCTGGTCTTCTTCTCTATAATAATTGCATGGGTGAATAAAGATAAATTTTCCTGTCGTGTCTAGTATACATTATCATTTGTATTATTATTTCATGTACTTAATTTATTAGATATAGCAACAAATATTTTTGCATCATTGCCTTAAAAGAAATTGGGTCAGCCTTGAGTGATTCATGCCCGTAGACCCTAATAAAGGTGAGAAGAGGCCACAGGATGGTCAAGACCAAGAGCTTAGGTGATTCATTGACCCTTGGCCAGAGGGAGCACAAGGACGAGTTAGAGCCTGGAAGTACCTCGAGTGTTGGGACGTGTGTGTGGCCAAGATTGCAAGGAAAGAATTGGAATGTAGTAGTCAGAATAGTCCACCCTAATTTGGGACACCTTGAAGTACCCGAAGTGTTGGGGACATTGGAGGTAGATGTGTAGAAGACATACGCATGGCCAAGGGTGCAGGAAAAAGAACTGGAACATAACGGTCAGAATAGTCTACTCAGGTCCAACACACAAGGGAGTAAGCAAGCCAGAAACCAATTCACACAAACTTTCCCCTCATAGAGGAACTGATAATTCGGGAGCCAGAGTCGAAGACTCCAAGGAGGAGAGAGAATAGAAACAAAGGTGACCAAGGTGTGGAAGATGCAGAAGGTGGATGCATAGAGAGCCCACACATGGTCGAGAGTGCAAGAGAGGCACAAGAATGTGGGGAGCGATATGGTCCAATCTAGTTGAACACACATGGTACCTTCCAAGCAAGGACAATATTGCACAATCAAAATAACCTGGAGAGACAAAAACTTTCAAAGTTCATGGGATATGGATTACAGGATCCTTTACGACATTGTAAAATATATATAACGATCTAGGAGGTGAATGGCCTAGATTGTCATTGACTCTTACACAAATATTGACACTAAGAGAAAGGAGGGATGGACTGATCTAAAGAAGGCATTTGAGGATGATTTCATACTCCTGAGGGATGACAATGAGATCATGCTTGAAATCTATAATACCAAGAAATGGAAAAATGAGAATGCACACACTTACAATCGTAGGCTCAAAGAGTTGTTAAACAAGATGGAACACTAGTCGGCTGACAGGTTGAAGAAGAGGTGGTTCATTGAGGGATTGATCCCATCTATGCAAGAAGGTGAAAGTAGTGCCTTTTTCCTCATACATCAATGCCTACAATCGGGTGATGGACATCGAGAGTGAAAACAAAACATCCTCTTTGGGAAAGAGGAAGATCAATGATGAGAGCACCGAAGCTATCAGTGATGAAGAATCCATAAATGTATAGGCCCTTTGACAGGATATGTTGAGAATGATGAAAGAATTGAAGGCCAAGAAAAGAACCAATAAAGAAAGTAATGAACTATGTTGTACTCAGTGCAAAATTGAGGGGCACATGAAAGATAATTATCCTCAAATGATATTTTGTGAGATTTTTGATGTGGTGGGTCATTCAATAAAGGAGTGTCCATATAATTTGAAGACTAGAAGTATGTGAGTACTCTTTACACAAGGAGAGTCTAGCCTATTGAAACCACAAAATGTATCGACTGGCAGAAATGGAAGTCCATGAGGGAAAAACCACGTACAATATGACTCTAGAGGATGCCCTATCATATAGTGCCGATAATGTAGTGAATGGGGACACTTTGTGAGAGACTACTAGAATAAGATAGACAACATATAACTATTGTGCAAATGGTGTGGACTCAAAAATAATGAAGACATTGACTACTCAAAGAAAAAGGATATTAATATGTTAGATGTAGAGGAACAAGATGAGTGCGGTTCTAGCAATCACAAGAGAGAAGAGGAAGGAGGCGATGTACTCAAATTCTTGTACAAAGAAGGAATGACTCTGAGAAGCCAAATCCAAAGTAGAACAAGTGTTGGTGAAGGAATGAGTAACCTCCAATGGAACTACAAGTACAACATTGTGGGAGTTAGAGAAGAACATAATTCGGTAGGTGCTACAAACAACCATACCCATCAAGGTGGCAGACATTCTTCAAACTATGTTGCAACTTAGAATGGCGATTGTGAACATAGTAAGTGATGAAATAGTCATCAAGAAATAATGTACGTCACAAGAGGAGGAATTGACTAGAAAACTACCACTGAAAGGAAATGAGGTCAGCAATCCAATGTTGGTAACGGTGAGCATCGGGAGGAAGCCAACTATTTTTGAGAAGGAACTAACTGGCCAAAAGTTGGCAAATACCATCGTCGATAGGGTCTCAAGAGATAATGTGCTTTTGGAGGACACTTGGAAATATCTAGGGAATCCAAAACTTAGCTCACCGACCTTTCACTTAGTAGGTTCCAACCAACACGACATCAAGCCATTGGGAACATTGATGGCACAAAAATTAATGACTGAGACAACAATTTTTATTGGACTTTGTAGTCACCCCATTGTAGAAAAAGGTGTACGCCACACTCCTTGGGAGAGGATGGTTGATTACAACCAAGGCAAATCATAATTGGAAGTGGAATACACTCTTGATCAAGAGTGATGAGAGGAAGTATGTCATTGACCTAGGGAATCAGGTGATGAGTAAAGAACTAGCATCCTTTGACTCATAGTCCAAGGGTGGAGAGTTAGGTATAGACAAAGGGAGGAAAGGCATGGAACCTAATGATGAAGGGGTGCTCGAGCCAGAAGATTTCTTTAAAGATGAGATAAGTTCCCTGAATGGATTATTTCATTAGCAGATGGAGGACTATGAAGTCTTCTACCTCAAGTGCAACATGCTACAGACCGGCAAAATCAAGGAAGTACAAAATCCATACATGGGCCCTCATGTGGGCCAAAGAAAAATTAGGGAACCCTACGGGGTTAAGGAAAGGACCACACATGAGCTATGTACAAGAACTATAAAAAGTGGGAAAGTAAATTTTAAGGAACCATACGAGTTGAAGTTGTGAGCCATAGATCTCTTGAGGGTAAGCTCGTATGTACATGACAAGCTATCTAGAGAGTGAAAGTGTCTGCATGGAGAATGTTTGTATGCGGTGGGTGAGAAATCATATGGGAAGGAAGTGTCAAGATCATATGGGGAAGAAGTGTCAAAACTTTACTATTGGAAGGAAGTTGCAAATATGTTCTTGAGAGATATTTGAGAGATGTGTTGTCCTTGATGTCAAAACATTTCTCTGTCTAAGACAATGATGCAGTTAAGTTGAGTTAGTTAGTTTGTTCAGCATAGTAAGTATGATGAAGATCAGAGTTTGCAGATCAAAGGGTTTGTAGAGGGTTGTCTTTAGTTGATTCAGTTCAAATTTTAGTGGTTTACATGGATATTTGATTGAGTTATGGGTATCTGTGTTGTGGTTGGTTTTTTCAGTTGTTTGGTGATGACAGAGTGACATTTATGAAGGGTAGATGGGATCGCTTTCATGGAAGAGAACCAAGGATGTCCCAACTTCACACAAAATTGATCTGATGTAGGAATGATAGAAAAAATAACATCTAAGCACTTAGTACCTATCTTAATGGGAAGAGTAATAGAACCTATAGTAGGACAACAGAAACCATCAAAGATCTTAACCAGTAAATCAAATTTATCATATCAATATGTTACTTCATGAAATTGTAAAGTATAAAGATATTCTTAAGTTATTACATTCACCATACATGTTGGATAAATCATCAATGAGAACCCCTAGTGAGAGTATGTCTTTGATCTTTGCAGTGATATATAGACTTATAGTGGGCCATCAGGTGTTTCAATAGTCTCACTAGGATCAAAGGTAATGCATGTTGCATAGGTCCTTAGGAGGTGCAGGTTTATCAATAAGATTCACCACATTATTAGACTCAAGGCCAAGGTCATTAGAAGAAAATTCAAGATTCTAGACTCAATTAGAGAACAAGATTAGACTCAATTAGATCAACGACTTAGGGTGGATTTTTCATAGAGGCTATAAACTTTGTTGTAAATGCAATCATATAATTTTTTTATAGTCTTTATTTGTTTATTAAATTAATTTAAACTAATAAAATTATATTAAATTAAAATTTATATTAAACTAAATTTATGTTGAACTTTATATATTTTTTTAGTCTTTATTTATTTATTAAATTAAATTAAATTAAAATTTATATTTATATTACACTAAATTTATGTTGAACTTTTATATATATTTTTTAACTATTTTTTCAAATTATATATCGTAAACATATTTTTAAAGAATTTTGTTAAACTTTAAATTAATATTTTAGATTTAATAGTGAATATTTTCTTTTTTATATTAAACTTTTACCTTTCAAATTGTATATCAAAATTTATATTTTTATTTAGTTATTTTTTTAATTCTAGAATCTAAGTTTCATGTTTTATACTATTTTTGTATTTCATATTTTTACAAATAATATTAACATTATATTTAATAGTTATCTCAAACTATTGCACATCTTTAAATGTCTCTTATTATGGGACCCACGACAACTATTAGTAGGTACCATCGTCTGTTGGATGAGCAAAGATCAATGGCTTAGGGTGGATTTCGGCCCGAATGTGGGAAGTGAACAAATTTGTGAGAACTTCGCCCAAAATTCAACGTTTTACATTTATTTAAATATAATTAAGTCTATAAAGCTCTTTTTTGGGCGGAAGTTGAGAACTATTAAACAAACTTAAAAAACAGTCCCGAAAAGTGACTCAAAGCATGGTGACGTGCCCGAAAAATGGCAAAAGTCATGGGACCTATGACAACTAACAATATATACCATCATCTATTGGATGAGCACAGATCAACGGCTTAGGGTGGATTTTGGCCCGAATGTGGGAAATGAACACATTTGTGAGAACTTCGCCCGGAATTAAACGTTTTACATTAAATCAAATATAATTAAGTCTATAAAGCTCTATTTCGGGCTGAAGTTGATGGATTAAAAAAACTTAAAAAATAGTCTAGAAAAGTGACTCAAGTGTGGTGACGTGCCCGAAAATGGCAAAATTCATGGGACCCACGACAACTAACAATAGATACCATCGTCCGTTGGATGAGCACAGATCAACGACTTAGGGTGGATTTTGGCCCGAATGTGGGAAGTGAACACATTTGTGAGAACTTCGCCCGGAATTGAACGTTTTACATTTAATTAAATATAATTAAGTCAATAAAGCTCTATTTGGGGCGGAATTTGAAGGATTAAAAAGACTTAAAAAAATAGTCTGGAAAAGTGACTCGAGTGCGGTGACGTGCCTGAAAAATGGTAAAAGTCATGGGACCCATGACAATTGACAATAGATACAATTGTTCGCTGGATGAGCACAGATCAACGTCTTAGGGTGGATTTCGGCCCGAATGTGGGAAGTGAACACATTTGTGAGACCTTCACCCAGAATTGAATGTTTTACATTTAATGTCCTCAGAATTTAGACTGAAGTAATGAATGTTTTGTCCTTTGGCAGTGAATAGATATTAATAATAATTAATAAAATTACAACATGATTCTAGATATTTTTCCCTTTAGGTATTACTTTTGTACTTTTTAGAGTTTTCAAAATAAGTGACTCATAAATCATAATCATATTTCATTTCATGGACAAACTAGTAAATCAAAGGAGATTCAGAAACAACTACTAGATTGAGGAATGCAAGTTGCAACAGAGACTATTTGTGCCAATCTAGTGAAATAGAAATTTTGGGTAAAATCTAGAACACCTACATCCTGCCTTTTTTACTTTTTTTAATCTCGTGGTTCAATTTGAGGGTTAGCATTTTCAGGTTTGTATCTAGCATTATTTTGAATTATTAACAATAACAACGATGGGGAAAATGAGAAGCAGTAGTTCAACAAGAAGCCAAGTGAAAAAAAACGTACCTAACCAAACTGGTTAAAAAACCAGGTTTCACTGATGAATACCATGATATTTATGACCTTGTTATCCATGGTGAAAAACATATCATAGATATTAGATATGAATTGTCTAGTAAGGTGGCAAGTCCAACCAGGGCAAAATTTATTATTTTCAACACAATGTTAAAACAAAGAACAAATAAAATTGCATCATGGGATGCTAGATTGGGAAGCATGGTGTTACCTGAAGTATTCCCTTGCCCTAATTTTGTCATGGTATGCGCTGAAAATTATGATGAAGATAAAAAAAAAATTGTTAATAAAAATACAAAAGAGGAAATTTTATCCATAAACGTGGGAGAATTTTCTCATTTGTTGAACCTAGGGTTTTAAGAAAAAAACTCAAATGTCCATATTGACCTAGGAAAGCTAGCAGAGAATTATGAGAGTCTCGATCCAAGTCGCAAAAATTCATTTATCAAAGCTCTAATAAAGTGTGGTACTCTTTTGGATCAGAATCATAAGCCTCCTTATGATTCTAACATTTTTGTTCCATGGGTTGGGGATACTATTTCCTTGCTGATATTTTGCCTGGGATTGGAAAACGATAGGGAAGTGGGTGCAAGCCTTCTTGAAATGATTTATAATATCCATTGTGTAGCTCAGCCAGTAAGATATAGTTTTATTGAGCATGTTGTTCAATCCATGCAAAAACAATTACTAATGATCAAAAAAGGTTCCTGTAATACATTTAGGTTCTCATCCTACTTGTGCTATCTACTTCTATCCAAGTATCATGCAATATTCGAGACCAACAATCTTCAAATTGTGAACTATAAGATTGATGAGAAGACTTGGAATAGAACAGAGTGTCCAATATATGAATGGATACCAGAGATAAGGATGCATGCTAACAGAAAGAACTACAACCATTTTGTAGACTTCTTTTTGGGCATAAATGTATAATGAAATTACAAGCACTCCAATGCCTAGATTATCTATGTCTTGTAGAGATTGCACTCAACTCGGAAGTCAAATAGAATTGGCTGACTAGTTCTTCATGGAAGAATACATTGTGTTAAGGTTTTATGGATCAGTAGTAAAACCATATAGACTTCCAATACATGTGATGACAGAGAGGGTATTTGCATTGGAATATGTACGACAGTTGGAGAGCACAAATAGGCACTTCCATGGTCAACAAAAGAAGAGCATATTTCCTTCCTTGTCTTTCTCATGTGGAGGGTTCACATTTGAGAGAAAAACATTCAATGTGGCATGTGATTTTTTGACAATTTTTAGCTTTGGTGATGAGGGTCTCTGGCAGTATGATCCATTCGATGTAGTTCAAGCAAGGCTTAAGAAAAATGGGAACTCTTCAGCTTTATGTCAACATGAAAGTAAACCATTGCTAGAAAAGCTCAGAAACATGGACTCCTGGGATGAGGTAAAAAAAGAGATGGAGAAAATTACCACTGATAATAATATTTCAATAGAAGAAATGTCATCACAAATTATGGCATTGCACACACAGAGGACAACAGAGGAGGGTCAGGGCATCCAAAATAGGAGGTCCTACAATTTCTACCAAAAATCTGCTAATCCATCTAACAAATCTATTCCCAAATCAATTATGCAAGAATGTAAAGAAAGTTATTGGACTCAAACCAAAATAAGTGATATTTGGACTATGAGGAAGAATCTTGGTGAACCAAAGACCAGTGCAGAATTTGAGTCCATCGACAATGATGAAGAGTTTAGCAAATTGTGGAATATGGAGCATCCCACAACAAAATATGACAGGAGTTAATATGATGATGAGTATGAGGTTAAGCCCACTCGAACAACTACTGCAGTCCCTAAAATATTAGGTGGAGTCAATGATTCCATGAAAGAAAAATATAGCAAAGGGGCAAACATTGTGGAAAAAATGGGTTTTGAAGGTGGTGGTCTAGGTCCCAGAGGACAAGGCATTTGGTATCCACTTGAGGTACAACTTCCATCAAATTTAAATCAAAATCTCCTATTAAACCAATCATTGGACTTGATTCTTCAAAAGGTACTACTCATTACCCTTAGGGTCAATCTGCATTTGTTTCAGGTTCAAACCCACAACCACCACCACATCATGGTATTCCCATTGGTGGTGAATCAAGTGCCACTACCACTGGTGCGAAATCTGGGGATAGTATTCCTATTAGTGTTCAGTCAAGTGTCACTATGATTGGTGGGGTTGGCATGGGTACTACTACTGATACTAGTTGTCTTGGTGTTGGACAAGGGCAACAACAAAATATCTCTCGCAAGAGGCCACTAGTGGTAGATACTCATACTATTTAGAATCCTATATCAAGTGCCACTGACATTACAAATCAATCATTTGCAGCTTCAGATCACACACCTCAAAAGATTATAAAAACTACACATGAAAGTGATATTGGGACAGGATCAGGAATGGTTGCTAGTAATCCTAGTAATGAATTAGTTAAAACCACAAGCATAAGTGGAACTAGTGCCTCCGCTATTCCTATTTCACCTTTCAAACATTCAATGTCTTCAACAAGCCTAGATTTTCAATTTTGTGATTACTATGAAAATTTTGAACACACAACAAATGCAAATAAAGAAAAAAAGAGAGCATTTCGTAAGGTTGCCCTGACTAAAGTTTTAGACCAACAGCCTGCAATGAACAGGGTATTTCCAACATATGACCCACACAAAGATATGATGAAGTTCATGGTTTTTATGCCCCCAACTAAAGATAAAAATCCACCACATAGTCAGATAGATCCCTCTAAATTTGAAGTTAGCACCCTCCAAATGGATTTTTCCAAAGTACATAATGTGGACAAAATTAGTGTGTCAAAAAGGACTAACGAAGTGGTCTACACTTCACTGCTAAAGGTGGAGAGAGAAAAAAATAAACTGGAGAAACAAATAGAAAAGTTACAGGTAGACCTGGCAAACAAAAAATCAAATAGGAAAGCAGCAGATAACAATTGCAATGATTTACATAAAAGGATAAAAAATTCAAGCTCTGCAGTAGAAATTGTAGAGCAGGAAAAGATGGATGCAAAATTGAAGGCCCTGAGAGAAAAACTGGCTAAAAGCAGTAAAAAAATTGATGAGGAAAGAGCCAGTTTTCAAAAATTATACAAAATTTATAAGTCTGCTACTGCCAAAATAAGAAAAATATAGGACCTATTGGATCATGAGAAGGAAAAAGAAAAACATTTGGAAGAGGACATAGAGGAAGACAGAAAAAATGTGCACAAATGAAAGAAGACCTGCACAATGCAAATGATAAAATTAAAGCTTTGGAGGATAGATTGAAAGATAATAAGAAAAATACAATGAATTATATACAAGAAAACATTTGGCGGAATATAAAGAAGAGGAGTGACAAGTTGTGTGAATGGTTTGAATTGAATGAAAGTCTGAGATTAATTTATATGAAAATCAAAGGGCACATTGAGAAGAGCATACATGTTTATTCAAAAGAGGATATGCCAAAACAGATTCTGCAAGTAGTCTACAGTACCAGTGATAGCTACTTGGCATCCAAGGGAATTAGGAGCCGCATTGATGCCACATTTAAGACATCATCTATCCTTCAAAAATGAAAGAAACTAAGGGCAACATCAGAAGTTATGGATAAATGTGGCAAAAAGATATTGAAGCTGCAAGAAAAGACAACTACTTTGATTAAACTTGGTTTTCCTAAGACCGTTGACCCATCAAATAAATTCATTGGAAAAGAAGCTTACAAAAAAACATGAAGATAAAAATGAAGTCTGATTTAGAATTGCTTCCTAAGAACACAACTCCCCAAAGCTTTCTAGAATTCATCCAACCATTTACAAGTCTGAATGAGGTATTGGGTGAAACAGTGATGTCAAGTCACTCTTCTAAATATGGATTGTTGACGAAGTTGCAGTTGACTTTTCATAGTTTATAGAATGTTGACCTTCCATCAGATGAAGAGTGGAGCACCCTACAAAAATTGGCACAAAAATCTTAAGAATCATAGTATGTATTGCACAGTTTTCTTCTTTTACTCTTAATTTCAAGGTTTTACGTTTTTTTTGTTTGGAATTTGGCATCGCTTGAAATAACTCTGTTTTATGAATAGGAAAAAACCAGCACTCGTTATTGCTAAATTGCTAATCCAGCCTATGAATCTATGATGCACAGTGCAAAACTTCACCTTGTAAATTTGCATTCTCAAATTCTCGCAAACATTTCTGCATTTCCCTATTTCTAATTACTAGGTTTTGGGCACTGCTATTATCTATATTTAATTTGTCATGGCTTGAATTAATATTTAATTTTGAACTTTGTTTTTTGGACAGGAGACATCAGACATGTAGCAGTTGTTATATTGCTAATCCAACCTGTGATGGCCATGTAAATCTGTGGTGAGTTTGTGATTTTGATGTTGAGTCTTCACATGTTGCAATTCGACCTGAAGCTATTGTTGCTCCCTTGTTTCTATAAAAGGGAATTCAAGGTCATTTGCAAAGGGTTCTTAAACTTTGTATTGACTTTTGCATGGAGAATCACACGAAGTGGTGTATTGAATGAATTGTATCATATGGCTATATTTTGAAAAAAATAATGGTAATGTAAGTTCTTAAACGTGTCTAAATAAACATCTATGTATCAATATACACATTATGGTCTTTAATTATGCTATTTTAAATCTGGAAATAGAAAGTTGAAAAATACAATTACAAATCAATATTAAATTCTAATTGCAAAAAAGTTAACAGACTCATAAAATATCATCAAGTTATCAACCATAATAATATTCTTTTGTAATATGAATGATGAGATATAGTAATAAGATTAATAAATGGCAATCTCTTATAGTTTCCATTCATCCTCATCAAATTTAGAGCTTTCTTGATTCTTGTCTGTGTTTTCTTCACTCTGAGTCTGCATACCTTCGTTGAACTACATCTCAATGCTACCAGTAGGTCTAGTACATGAGTCAATAGTCCCACTGGCACTTTGGTTTTAAGTGTTTCCCAAACCTCTTCTTTCACATTTGGACCTTTAGATTTGCAGTGCCCTATCGTAAGGAAAAGTGTGGACATCATACCTAGATGTATAGAGCCTCAAGCAATTTTCCAAATTTTTGTCTAGTTTGTTTCTTAGCTTTGATTTTAGGAACCCTAAAGCACTGAAAACTCTCTCATCTTCCACCGAACCCAATATCATGGTAAGACATAAATCAAAAAGCTTCAAATATTCTAGCATTGAATCACATGACACTGTGTTCTCAGCTATATATTTCCAAAGCCTTGTTATTGATCCCTCTTTGCGGGGGTTCTCCATTGTGCCATATTGTTCTCTCATAGTGTATGAAAAATGAGATGATTTCTCTCAAAGAGGATTTTTGTCTAATATTCCATTTATAGTTACTCCATTCAATTCTCTGCATATGAAAAATTGTTTTATCAAAGTCAATAGCTTACTTCAAAAATCAGCTGCACTGTTGAGGCTCCAATATTGAGGAAACACAATAAAAATGGCTTTGAGTAGGTTGTCAGGAGGGAATCTGATTCTAATTTGTGAGGAAAGATCATAGGAAATTTTATTCACAGAAGTAGTTATAGTCTCAACAATCTTGTCGAAATCTTCCCTTGTAACTCTTGCTAATTGCTTCCTGGGGTACTTTCCTAGTTCCTCAGGGTCGACTGAGGCATAGAAGTGCATTGGTATCTCAACTCCCCATTTGCACCAATTTGTAACAAGTTATCAGGATTGTTCAAATCTATGAGTGTCTGCCATTTAACAAATTTTTCATCATATAGTGTTGGTTGATTTCGATAGAGATTGTTGAGGGTCATGCATGTCATATTACGCATCATGGCATATTCTGCAATATACAAAGCTCTTTTTTGGGCAGCCTTCATAATATTCCTCATTTCCTCTAGCATGGGAAAAAGAGCTGCTTAAGTTAAGAGTGTCTCTAGATTCTTAACCTCTGAAGAAGGTCAGGAAATTTTGGTTGCTCTCATTCATCATGAGTTGTGTGAAATAGTCCAATCAAGGGTGGATATTTGAAAAAACTTGATGCGCTGGACCATCCAAAGAGATCCATTTGGTATCATTATCCTTGAGAAGCTTGTTCCCATCAGTTATTCTATCAGCAAAGTGTTGAAATTCCATAAATTGCTTGGGACTTCAATAGAAGTGTGAGTAGAGCTCTCTAATTAAAATTTCAATTTTTTTTACCAAAGCATACTTGATCACAATTCCAAAAGGTAGATTCATTTTGTGAGCCATGCAGTGAATTGCAGTAATATACGGTGCAAATGAAGTTTCAATCTTTATACAAAGACCATTCTTGTGACCTTGCATTACTGAAGCTCCATCTGCTCCAACACACACCAATTTTTTGGCAACCGTCATCTCATCCATACCTCCATATTCAATTAAACTTCTCTTTACTAGTTGAAATAATTTTTTCGATGTCGCACTCTCCTTCATTTTACCAATAGATAGTAGATGAGGTTGGCAAGCATGATTCTGTACAGTATAAACATGCATGCATACCCATGAAGTATTGTCTAATGTCGTAACTTCATCTAAAGAAAATGCAATAAAGTTTGACTCTCTTATTTTTTCCTTTACATCTTCTTTTTCAACCTCGGCAAGACAACTTTCCCATTCCCATCCATTGTTTACTAACCAGTGTCTGTTAGGATAGTTAGGAAATTTCGAAAAGTGTAATAAACCACTAATTGATGGGAAATCTGTCATAGCACGCCCTCTACTCAAAATATAAAAAACAATACTTAACTGAACATCTTTTCCCAATTGTTCTATTTGCATTGCTTTTCCAAAACTAGCTTCAATAGAACCTTTAACTTCAGCAGGATTCATTTGTATTTTCTCATGAAAATATTACTCTTTAGCATTCCTCACATGCTTACATTCCTCCTTTGTTTTCCATTTTATCACTGATTTTTTAACTCCATTTGTTTTTCATAAACTTTACCCATATGCTTTTCTATGGTGTCAAATTTTAGCTGCAACCTAATTTCCTTGTTATGTTTCCAAGTGCAAATCTTACACCTGCATTCTACTGGAGGCTCATCTTCAATTGGATTCTCCATTGGTTCATTGAATGGATACTTTGATGCCCAATTAATTTGATAAATTCCTCACTGACATATCGCACTCCTGATCCTTGTTTATTGTGGTTCATCCTTTTTTGATCTGGCTTTTCTTTTCCCCTTCCATGCATTATCATCAATGTCATTATCACCCAAGTTGATTATATCATTTCAGCTAACTTGGGAATCTACCAAATAATCTTCTTCAAGATCATCTTGATTTGAGATATCAGGTTCACCGTCGTCTTCAACATATGGTGTAGGTTGCGAATTTTGTACTTGTACTTGTGATGATGTACCTTCATGGTTTTCACCACAATCTTTTCCAAAGCCAAAGTACAAAGACAACGTTCTTCTTTTTGTTGGCCTCTCATGGCCTTCCCCACATTTAGGTTTCCTACTCTTCTTCCTATTTGACATCTCCAATGAAATAAAGGCTGCCAAAAATATATTGATTTGTTGAAGAAGCAATAATAGACTATAAAGTATAATATATATTTCATTGGCCCTACGACCTACAATTTAGATGTCTAAGGTCTGAATGTCTCGGCTGACCACTTGGCACTAACGGGTCGCCACTGAATAAAAATGAACTCAACAGTGCAAACAAATATAGATAAATTTAGAATAATATTATAACACTTCAAAAATATGATCGCTCACCTTTAGGTCACTAGCAGTTGCCACTGCAGTCAACAACAATGATTTTCCTTAGTTTGAAATTTCGCTATTGATCAAAATTCAGAACCTAGAACCCACCAGATTGTGTAGAGATAGATATGATCTTTCCATGTATTTATACCAATCCTTATATGGTGAATTCCGCGGGAATTTTATATGGTATACAAATATTTGGTGAATCCCGCGTAAATATAACACGACTTATGTAATTTTCGAGGTGATTATGGGTCATCCAAATAATTGGCAAATACAATATAGTTGGCAAAAGTTGGGTTGAATGGAGACATGCATTGGCAAAATGTCAGGCGAATTAGGTCCTCCTGGCTAACAAATCTTCACATTCCTATAGGCAAATTATGGTCGTCTATTAAGGCAACCTCAGAGAGTGTAGGCGAAAAAATTAAATTTACCGTGTGTCCGCCGTATATTGTATTGATAGAATCCTTGTGTAGAAACATTTAATTACATAAAACATATGGGGATCGAGCTATGAATTTGACAAAAATTGATAATGTTTTGGCAACATGGGCACCCCTAGTCGGTACAAAATATTTGCCATTTCCTAGGTCACCGATGTAAAAAATTTGCCATTAGAGAATATTCGCCACTAAAGTAATCTTTGTTAAGAGGTATGTTTGGGGTGTTGGTGTGTGTCCTCAATTCAAGTGGTTTGTGGTTTGGAGGTCCGCAAGTGATTTTTCAAGGTTGACAGTCATTGCAATTAGTGTTCCTAAGGTTTGGTGTGGAGATGCTAGTGATTCTAGTAATTTGTGTTGGTGTGGTGTTTCTATGGTAATTCATGATTCTTGTGGATGTCTCTGGATCATCCTCCTTTTGTGTTGGTGGTCCACATTGATCGTTGAGCTCATAATTGATGTTTTATTCGGTACATTGGTGTTATTCGGTACATTGGTATGATTGTAAAGTTTTGGCATACGTACACTCCAATGAGACATTGAAGATGATTGAAGGTTTTGTCATTGATGGCAACCTTACAATCCTATGGCACCAGCAAGGCATTAAACCGGCAAGGCACTACACTGGCACCAACACAGAGAAAGGAAGTATATCGGCACAGAGGCCGACAAGATTTTTGATATATTATATTTTGTTTATTATTTGAAAAACTTTGTAAGCTGACTTAATATCATTGTAAAATGACTTATATATAAGAAGTCATTGTAGGACATTTTGTAAGATGAAGATAAGGCAATGAGGTGAAATTAGGTAGACCTATTATGCGAAATATAGGTTAAGGGGTATATGTAAAGAACAGAGTAGAAACCGGTACTAAATCTGGCATTGAAGATTCTATTGTAAAGCAGTACAAGTTATTGGATTTGTATAATCCACATTGTAAGTCAGTGAGACTTCCCATTGAGCAGTGAGCTCTAGGCACTTGGCCTTCCTGCATGTGCAGGCCCCCTTTTGTAAGTAATATTCTCTTATTATCCAGTAAGGAAATATTGTGGGTCACAAATCCCACCGAGGTTTTTCCCACACCGGGTTTTCTTGTTAAATCATTGTGTTATGGTGCATTTCTTATATGGTTGCTTTCATTTTTGTTTATTGCATTATTTCTTGCATACCAGAATACTGTTATAATATGCTCTACATGTTTTAAGTTAAGAAATTCTATTCACCGGTTAGATACTGATTCACCCCCCCCTCTCAGTATTTGTGGGAATCCTAACAATTGGTATCAGAGCTTGGTCCTCTATTTTCAGAAGCCTAATAGCTTGAGGAAGATCTTGACACCGGTAGAGATGGAAAATTTGATGAAGCAACTTGAAGAAGCTCTCTCAGACTATGATGCAGAGAAATTGAAAAACATCAAACTTGAAGATGATCTAAAGGTAGCTCAAGATATCATTCAGGCACTTCAAGAAAATCTCACCATTGCAAGAAACAAGAGAAGAGAACTTTGTGAAAAAATGCAATTTGAAAATGATGAAAAGGAAACTCTTAATGATATGATAGGAAAGTTGAAGCAAGAGAACATGACAATAAAGAATGAAATGCAGGATATGACTATGAGGTTTTGTAAAGAAATTGAAGGTAGAAAGAAGGATGAAGAAGATTTGACTAGAAGATTAAGTGATGCAACAAATGAGAACACTAGACTTGGCTATGAAAATGACCTATTGAAGACAGATCTGATGCATACTCAGAATGATTCAAATGAACTCAGGAGACAGAAAGAATTCTTGGAAAGAGAATTAGATACTGCAAATCAGAACAAAGATAAATTCAAGAAAAGCTCAGAAGAACTTGGTAACTTGTTCAAAAATCAGAAACCTAATGGTGACACTAATGGGATTAGTTTTGAAGTTGGTGAAAGCTCCGGCACTACAAACACTCAGGATTATAGCAAACCGGTAAGACAACCTAATTCTTATAAATTCAACGGCAAATGCTTTAACTGTAATAAGTATGGTCATAGAGGAAATCAATGTAGATCTCTAAATTATCAGAACATCATCACACCCACCGGTCAATGTTCAAAATGCAACAAAGTTGGTCATAACTCTGAAAATTGCAGAATGAATGTAAGATGTTATGTTTGTGGAAGATATGGACACTTATCAAATCAATGCAGAACTCAAACCAACATAGGCTATGGCAAATCTATTCAGAAAAATAATGTAACTTGTTATGCATGTAACAAGATTGGGCATATTGCAAAATTCCATAGAAGCAAAGGATCACTGGCAGACAACAAAAGTCCTAGCTTGAAAGGGAAAGAAAAAGTTGAAGAAGTAAAGCAAAAATTCTCAAAACAATGGATTAGAAAAGAAGATCTAAATGTTGGGAATACTCCTCCATCGGTACAACCAATCAACACCCCACCGACAGAACAGAGTATTACTCCACCAACAGGACAGAGTAGTGCTCCACCGGTAGGAAGTTCTTCATCGAATTGAAGAAAGTTACTTTGAGGGTTTGGCAATCTAATGACACATGTGCTATTATTCCCTCGGTTAAAGATGAGAAGTTGAAAGATACTTCTATACCGGCAGACATGTTAAGTGATTACTTAACCGGCATGCATTAAATGTGGTAGATGGTGAAGCAAACATTATAAATTAGTGGTTTTAGCTCCATTTCACTTCACTGTGAATTCAAACACCCAAAGAGCGTGAAATCTCCAAAGCAAAGGCATTTCAAAGTGAAGAAGCAAAGGATTTCAGCATTCATCCATCCTAAGGCAGAAAAAGGTATTTATCATCATGGCATCCAGCTCTGCACTTGAATATATAGAAAACCCTACTATAGTCAAGGTTATAAAACGCCCTAGGCCCGTATTTCAACTAGTTCCCAAAGTAGCGAAGAAAGATGATACAATAGGTGCTTTTTCCCTAATTCCTAAAGGAGTTGTTTATGCTGAAGACCTGAGAATTTACATCCATTGCAACATAGAGGAATTAGGAGATGAATAGATTAAAACAATGTTTAAATCTATCATATGTGATGAATCCGGTAATGTAAAAGATGAACATAAAATTGTTGAAACCCTAGGATTTACCAAAATCCTTAGCATTCTTGAATTTCCCAAGGATGTGATTAGGATAGTTTTAAGAAAGGTTCATGGAGAATTTTTTTGGTTAGATGCAATTCATAAAATTACCAAGGAAGTTGTCAAAGCAGTGATAGGGTTACCATCAACCGGTAAAAGGCCAGACAAAACCAAGAAGGTCTCAAATGACCTAGTTACCAAACTAACTGGTGCTACATCTGATAAAAGGTCCCTAAGAGTCAATGATGTAACTAACACCAATGTAAGGTTTATTAGCATGATATTAGGGTATAAGGCAACTCATGCAAATAAATTTAACTCAGTTTCAAGTTTATGCATTAAGAGTGCTTATGACATGATCACAGATAATGCAAAGATTGATGTATGTGAGTGGTTGAAGGATGAGTTAATCGACAACTTAGGCAAGATTAAGAAGGATAAGAAAGGAACTTTTAGGTTTGGAAATCTGCTAGTATGCTTGATGCTACATATAACCAAACAAGTTCTCGGTATAGGCTACAAAGAACTTGGATTTGATATACTAATAGGTAAACAACTAACAGATCTATTCAACAATATGGGAGAAGATAAGGAACAAAATATTCAAGACTATTTTCAAGCACTTAAGGCCAAAATGAAGAAAAGAATCAGACTGTCACAAAAGATTGTTGACAAATACAAAAAGGAAATCTATTTTCTGATTAAAAAGGATGAGATCTGGATGGAAGCAGTCATCCCTAGGACAGTTTGGGTAACAGAGATGGGTAATGAGACAGATGATCTTATCATTGAAACATATGCTAAAGCACTTCTAGAAGCACCCAGGGAACTAGAGGAAGAAGTCTTTGGTAATGCTGGGACCATAGAGAGTCAAATAAAATCCCAAAAGAGAGTGAAAAAGGTTGAGGCAGTTGTGAGAAGAGGATCTAGACAAGCTAAAGATGTACTTAAGAAAACCGACTTCACTGAGGATGAGTTAGCAGCTCAACAACCTGAAACTCACCTATCACCGGTAGGCACATCTTTAGAGAATGACATGCCTACAACTTTCAAGAGAGTTGTAAGGAAAAGAGATCCCTCACCGGCAACCACACCCTCACCTAGGAGGACAAGACAAAAACAACACGCAGTGAGATCTCTGATTAAGAAAACTACACCTAAGAAAAAGCTGACACCTAAGAAGAAGAAGAGGACTCAACAAGACATGGCCCCTCTTGACAAATTGCTAAATGAAATTATAGAGGAAGGCAAGCTAAAGAATGTAAACAAATTGTATGATACTTTTACTGCAGATGAAAAAGAACAAATAGAAAACAGTGTTATACTACACATGGACATGTACAAGAAATTTTTGTTGGAAGTAGTTGATGAATTACCTGATGAATTATTTAACATATTAGAAGCAAGGAGACAAGCAGCAATAGAGCTTGACAAGAAAATCAAGATAGAAAAGCTACTTGCTATGTACCCAGTGAACTCACCTAAGGAAATTGATGATTTAATTGCTGAAGCCAACTGATCAGTATTTTCTACTGCACACCGGCACATTGCATTAATGGTTGGAAGAATCAATGAGGTAAATGAGGACACAGAAAATGCATGGGACATATTCCTAGTAGAAAAGGAAAAATGGGAAGAATACATGAGACACAAACCTATAAAGGTATACCAGAAGGTAAAGGACAAGGGTAAAGGTATAGTTGGTGGACCACCTAATATCAAAGTTATAGACAACTTACCCCCACCTCCTTTGATTACTCCACCGGTAACAACAACAAGAACTATAGAAGATCAACCGGCAGTTGAAAGTATGGATGTAGAGGATGTCAATCCTAATCCTGAGGTCTTATATACAGTAAATGTTGATACACAAAAGATCAACATTGTGGTAGACAAAGATACAACTGATAAGACTGAAATGGCTAGTGAGCCACCAATAGCTGAGCAAACTGATAACACACAAAAGAAACCAGCAGATGATAACACAGAGGAACAAGTAGAGACTCGGACTCAGACTGAGACAGAGCAACAAATAGAGCAACAAACTAGAACACCATCAGAGACACAAACTGAGCAACAGGCTCCAGAATAGAAACAGGAAAAGACTCATGTGGAAACAAGGAAACCGGCAACAGGAGAAGTAGATAAACCATTGCTTAAGGAAATGCAAACACAAACAGACCTACTAGAGGTCAATACAAGCTTGGTTACTTCCACCACCAGCGGTATTTAGAATATAGGTTCCTCATCAGCAGGCTTTAAATCAACTAATGTGACTGAAGTACTCTTAGATTCAATAAAGAGGATAACAAATTGCAGCTCACAAGCCTATAAGGTTATAGATGAAACCATACCAATTTTGAAAAGGCTAGCTCCTAACTGTAACATAGACAATAAAGACTCATTGAGTCAAATTGAAATTTTGTCCAAATACATCAATGAAAACACAATGACAATTGAGCAAGTAAAAGAAGAGGCATTGAAGGATAAAATGGAAATAGAAAAACAAAAATTCTTTGAAGATCAGATAAAGAAGTGTACCAGAGATTTTGACACACTTCTACCAGAACTTTGCAACTCTTTGAAGGAGTTAAAAACTCTATACAAAGATACTTGCAAGACAAACTTTTTGACAATAGACATAGATAAGAAGATAAGCAACATACAAGATGAGATAAATAAACTTGTAGATAATTTTGTTAACTCACCAGATACACTATCAGTTTTTGAATAGTAGATAACAAATTTTGAGGATGAATTACTAAAATTGGGAAGAGAAAAGGAGAAAATAGTGAATAAGGCAAAAAGTTTAAGGTTAAAACTGAGTCCAAGATTGGACTATCTAGCATTCATGCGGAAGGAGATATCTGAGGCACTTGTACAGGGATAGAGGACACCGGCAGAGCATATGCAGCACCTCACTGGTACATTCCAAAGGACTAAGACAGCTATCAGAGATAGTAAAAAGTTTATGGAAAGTATAAACTTAATTTTGGCAGATCTATTTCAAATTGTAACTACCTAGTTACAAGGTTGAAACTACAAACTCTACTGACATCTTGACAACCTTTGTCATTGATGCCAAAGGGGGAGTAGTGGTATTGAGAAAATTCAAAATCACAGGAATCATATGCTCAGGGGGAGCAAACATTTTTGGACACACATTTTTGGATAACACATTTTTTAAATTTCTCATGAGTGTTGCCATCAATGCCAAAGGGGGAGATTGTTGGCATATGCACACTCCAATGAGACATTGAAGGTGATTGAAGGTTTTGTCATTGATGGCAACCTTACAATCCTATGGCACTGGCAAGGAATTACACTAGCAAGGCACTACACCAGCATCAATAGAACACACTCTACACCAGCACTCAAAACACCGACACCGGCACAGAGAAAGGAAGTATACTGGCACAGAGGCCGACAAGATTTTTGATATATTATATTTTGTTTATTATTTGAAAAACTTTGTAAGCCGACTTGATATCATTGTAAAATGACTTATATATATAAGAAGTCATTGTAGGACATTTTGTAAGATGAAGATAAGGCAATGAGGTGAAATTAGGTAGACCTATTATGCGAAATATAGGTTAAGGGGTATATGTAAAGAACAAAGAAGAAACTGGTACTAAATCTGGCATTGAAGATGCTATTATAAAGCAGTACAAGTTATTGGATTTGTATAATCCACATTGTAAGTCAGTGAGACTTCCCATTGAGCAGTGAGCTCTAGGCACTTGGCCTTCCTGCATGTGCAGCCCCCTTTTGTAAGTAATATTCTCTTATTGGCCAATAAGGAAACATTGTGGGTCACAAATCCCACCGAGGTTTTTCCCACACCGGGTTTCCTCGTTAAATCATTGTGTTATGGTGTGTTTCTTATGTGGTTGCTTTCATTTATGTTTATTGCATTATTTCTTGCATACTGGTATATTGTTATAATATGCTCTACATGTTTTAAGTTAAGAAATTCTATTCACCGGTTAGATACTGATTCACCCCCCCCCCCCCCCTCTCAGTATCTATGGGAATCCTAACATAAAGTTTTGTAGATGTTCGAGGCATAATTCTTGGAGGTGTAACATGTTTGAGGTGAAAGATTTGGGTCCATGGTATGTCTTGACCAACATTGCTTGGTCTGCATGTAATATTGTATTGAATGTGGTTGTGTTTTTGTAATTAGGTGGTGTGTGGATGAGTATGAGTGAGTATGTGCATTGAATGTACACATCTTTTGAAGGAAGAGAAGAAGTGTGAAGAAGAAAGTTGTTTTGTGCTTCAATGTAACTAAACCAGGCATTAAGGAGATGTTATTTCATAGTTTATAATTTTTGGAAGTGATCCATGATTGTTTGTATAGGTAGTGAGCCTTCCCTAGGAAATGAGCCTCCTTTTTATTTTGAGTAATGAGCTCTAGGCAATGTGCTTGAATGCATGTGCATTACCTATTGTAATACTTCTAACAAAGTATACCTATATTGTGGGTGTATCCCCACCATAGTTTTTCTCCTAACAGGGTTTTACGTGTACAAAAATCTTGGCGTTATGTGTGTTTATGATGTCTTGCTATTTTTTCTTTCATGTTAATTATCAGATTTATGAATAAGTTTAAGTAGTGTGAGTTTTTGTGATAATTGATTCACCCCACCCCATCCCCCCCTTATTTGCCTTCCCTATTTCCATCAAATGGTATCAGAGCAAGTTCCTCCAAAGAAGCTTAATCGCTTGAGGTGATCCAGGATGGCAACTTACAAGAAGGAAAGTTTGAGATTTGATGGTACCAACTACTATCTTTGGAAGAATCGCATGAAGTGTCATCTAAGATGCATTGGTTAACCTTACTAGGATATTACTAAAAGGAAGTATACCATTCCTACAAATGGTCATTCAACTCTGGATCAGATCAAAAGTGTCAAATACAATATTAGGGCTAAGGAATCATTGTTGAGTGCTTTGACTAACTCCAAGATGATAAATGTTATGGAATTGCAGACTGCTTGTGAGATCTAGAAGAAGTTGGAAACCTTGTATGAAGGTGATAGTTATGTAAAGATTTCCAAGTTATAGAGCCTGAAGGGAAAATATGAGATGTTGAGAATGAAGATGAGAACATCACTTCTTACATACAGATGGTGAATGAACATGTGTGCACTATTAGATGTGCTGGTGGGAAGTTGGAAGAATCAAAGATTGTTGCTAAAGTGCTCAAATCTTTACCTCTATCCTACAAGCATAAATTTGCTTCTATTGAGGAGATGAGAACTGTGTTAGATGTAAGTAGCGACATGTTGATTGGTAACCTTTCAGCCTTTGAGATGAGTGAGTTTGGTGATTCTCTTCCTAAGGTAGAATCTGTATTCAAGGCTACTATTTCCAAAAAGGATAAGAAAACATATGCTCTGGGAGAAAGTTATTCAAGGTGGATGTCTAGATATGAGGAGGAAGGAAATTGAAGATGAAGAGAAAGAGCTTGAGGAGATTGAAGCCCTTATTTCAAAGAGATTACCCAAAGGAGATGCTAAGTATGATGGAAAATAGTCTCTTAAATATTTTTCTTGCAACAAGATAGGTCATTCTGCCTCAAGGTATCTCGAAAGAGTTCCTAAGTCAAAACCTAATAGACCTAGATTTCAGAAGAGATGTTATTATGTTGCTGACAAAGTTGTAATAGATGATGAATCTTATAAAGGAGGTACAAGTGACAATGAATGGGTGTTTATTGCTATCAAGGAAGATGATCCAATTCCTACTAACTCTCCTAGTTGGATGAATGTGGAAAGAGTTTTGGTTGCACAAGTTGAAGAGAAAGATGGATGGGTGATTGATAGTGGATTATTTTACCATATGACATGTGATAAGAGTAATTTTGTGAGTTTTTAAAAGTATAAAGGTGTCGTTGTGAAGTTTAGTGATGATAATCTAGTATAATCCGCAGTATATGATCCATTTCTCTTGATGGTAAGAACAATATTGATGGTGTCTTGTATGTAGAAGGTCTAAAGCATAATCTCTTGAGTGTTGGACAATGGTTGGCAAGGGATATGATCTTCAATTCAAGAATGGCAAGTGTAGAATCTTGGGTAGTTTTGGAATTGAGATTGAAACAAGTACAAAGACTAAAGGTAATATCTTTCATTTAAACAGTGTTGGTAAAAGATGTTTGATTTCTCAAGTTGATGAAGTTGGTTGTGGAATAGAAGAATGTGTCATGTGAATTTTGATAACATTGTTAAGATAAGTTCTACTCAGGCTGTGAGAGATCTTCCTCGGTTGATGAAACCTATTAACACTATGTGCAAGGAATGTTAGTTAGGGAAACAAACCAGAGTTACTTTTAGGAGTAAGAAGCATTATTCAAGTAGATTATTGGATCTTGTGCATACCAATTTGTGTGGTCTTTCTAGAGTCAGAATTTTGCAGGGAGACAAATATTTCATGTTGTTGAGTGATGATTTCTAGGATGATGTGGGTTACTTTCTTCAGGGAGAAGTCTGAGGCTCTGGACAAGTTCAATATTTTCAAGGCTATGGTTGAGACTAAGACAGGTTTGGAGCTGAAGTGTTTGAGATCCAATAGAGGTGGTGAATTCACTTCTAGTGAGTTCAATATATTTTGTGAAGAACATGGGATAAGAAGATAGTTGTCTGCTCCGAGAACCCCTCAACAAAATGGAGTTTTGGAAACAGAGAACATAACCATTCAAGAAGCTACTAGGGCAAATGATGTTGGAGGGAAATGTTCTACATGTCTATTGGAGAGAATCTATGAGTACTGTTGTTTACACTCTTAACTGGGTGCATATCAAAGGTGATACTAGTAAGACTCCTTATGAATTATGGTTTGGTCATGCTCCTATTGTTAAATATTTCAAAAAAATTGGAAGTAAATGTTATATTAAGAAGGATGAAGATCTAGGAATGTTTGATGCTAGATGTGATGAAGGAATATTTCTTGGTTATTCTACCAAAAGAAAGGCCTACTGATGTTGTAATAAGAGACTGAGAAAGATAGTTGAGAGTGCAAATGTCAGGGTTGATGAAAGCAATGAGACATAATATAGATCTTGTGAATATGATTCAGATGATCAGAGTGACAGTACAAACAATGGGAAGCAAACTCAAACCCAGAATCAAGTCTAGATCATTCTGAAGAATCAAGTGCCTCAAGGAGAAGGAAATAGTGCAAGTGTTAAAGGAAGAACACAAGAGTTTGAAATTCAAGAAAATCCTAAGACTCCCAGGTATGTAAGGTTGAATCATTCTAAAAATCAGATCATAGGAGATATAAATAAAGGTGTTCAAACAAGAAGAAGAATTGTCAAAGATCAAGTTGAGTATTATTTTATTTCAAAGGTTGAACCTAAGGATGTGAATGAAGCATGTAAAGATGAACATTGGGTAAAAGAAATGGAAGAAGAATCATTGCAGATTGAAAATAAAAATACATAGGATCTTGTTCCAATACTTGAGAAAAATGTTATTGGAACCAAATGGGTCTTTCAGAACAAATTTAATGAGCAGGATGAAGTTGTTAAAAAAAAACCAAGACTTGTTTGTAAAGGACATTTGTTGGCATTCTTGATGATGATGTTGTGATTGTCATTTATGAACACACACTTGCTTTGAGATCACTTGTTGTATGTATGAGTTATGCTCAACTGGTATTTGTTCCAACTGGTATTATTTATTATAGTCTTTAGACTATCGGTGTTTTGCAGAAAGTGTTTGTCGATCCAAAGCAGTATGAAGATCCAAAGCGGTATGAAGACCTCAACTGGTTCAAGGATCTCAAGCGGTATAAAGGAACTAAAGCAGCAACTATCATTTTTCCCAGTCTTCATTTTTGATAACCGGTAATCGGTTAAATGTATGAACTGGTATTACTCTGTGATGAGTTACCAACTGGTATTTTTGTGATGAGTTATCATCCACCGACACTTTGGCGGTGATTCTGTGTCATGTTACCAAATGTGTCTAGATGCACTGAACCTAGGTACTTGCAATGTAATCCTATTAGACTGACATGAAATTAGAGTCTTTTATAAGGACATCATGTCTAGGGTTTTAGGTGATTGATGAGGTTTTTGTATGTGCGATCTTAGAAGATAAGATCAGGTCTGTGTGAAGAAACAGAGTGTGGAGATATTGACGACTGAAGTAATGCGGATATGCATTAACAATGAGCTATCATGGGTCTAACCAAGAAGACTGTGCTATTTGCTAGATCACTCACTTGTTGATTACTCACATCTTTGACAAGTTTGAATCCCTTAACCGGGTAGGCCTAGAAAAGCCTCTCTAAATCCTCTAACAAGGTGGTTTACAACTATGGATCTAAAATCCTCTCACTAGGTAGTCTTTAATTGGACTTATCTCCTAACAAAGATCGAGATTCCTAACAGGATCTGTTCTAGTAAAAGAACATTGTATGACCTTAACCGGTCTGGTTTCTACTCTGCAGATAGTTACTTGTGAGTTTCAACTCACCGTGGTTTTTCCCATTTGGGTTTCCAAGTCAAAACCTCTTGTGTTATGGTGATTGTGCTCCTGTGGGTGAATGCTTTATTTGTTGTTTGGTTTGCATTTGTTTTAACCGGTTTGTTAGTAAATATGTTATACCGGTTGACTGCTAAATTGTTTAAGTGTTTGGGTTTAGTATTTTTTGGTATACTAATTCACCCCCCCCTCTTAGTATTCATCAATTGGTATCAAAGCCTTCCTTTCTATAAGTCTAACCCCTTGGAAGGAGATATGGGAGAATACACTGTGAGGGAACTTACTCATCATCTCACTCAGATTGAGAGAGCCTATGATGAACTCAAAGTCAAATATAAAGCTTCTCTGGCCAAAAGAAGAGAGCATGATGAGAAACTGATATAACTTACTGAAAAATGGCTCTTCTGATGAAGCGAACATGGATGCCCTAGTTGAAGAAGTTGAAAAACTGAATGAATCCAATGCTAATCTAAGAAAAGAGTTGGAAGGACTGACTATCAGAATGTGTCAAGAGCTTGAGAATAGAAGGAAAGTTGAAGATCTGGCAAAAGACAAAGATCATGAGATCTCCAAGTTGAAACAAGAAATCAGTACCCTTACCACTCATCTCCAAGAGAGTAAAGTGAAAAAAGAAGAAATGCAAGGTGAACTAAACATGGCTATTTCTGAGAATGCAACCTTGAAGGAATCCAATGCTTCTATCTCCAAAGAACTTACTGATACAAAGGAGATACTTGCAAAATTCAATCAGAGTGCTGCTAAGCTAGAACAAAAGCTTGAATCGACAAAACCGATCAAGAATACCATTGGACTTGGCTTCTCTAGTTATGAGGAAGGTGAGACCTCTGGAACAAAAGATGTAGCATCAAAGAAGCAACCGACATCAAAGGATAAAGGTAAGCAAAAGTTCAAACCTATTTTCTTTAACTGTCTCAAAGAAGGACATACTGCTAATGTGTGTAGAAACAAGGCCTACAACAATTTTCCTTATTTTCTAAACAATAAGCTTAGATCCAATGGATTCAATGGAAACTGTTATGCATGCAACAAGTTTGGGCATAGAGAATTTGAATGCAGGTCTGTTGTGAACAACACTGGAGGATATCCTCAAAGGAGTCAAGGAGTTTTTCCTAAATCCTCTGTGAACCAGAATCCAAACCGGTATAATGCCTATAATCATCAGTTAGGTAGTGGTGGCTATCAAGTGGCAACCAGTTGGAGAGCAACCTATTTGATCTGTCATGGTAGTGGTCACACTACTGCAACATGCAAAAGGAAGAATGGAAACATGAATAATGGACCATGGAGAGCATCTGGAATGGTATGCTATCATTGCAACAAACCGGGTCACACAGCCAAAATCTGCAAGATGAGAAAGAACATATCGGATGATATACCGGTCACTCTGGAAGGAAAGATTAATGTTGAAACTGTTCAAGCAGATATGAAGAAAACCTGGAAAGGGAAACCAAAAGAAGTGTCACAAGAAGAACCGGTTTCTGCACCTAGTGTGGAAATCTCTAAACCGGCAAACTAAGCTACAAAAAAGCTTAGGGGGAGCGAATCGGTGAAATATTTGGAACCCCAGTTTATATCAGTAAAAGACCTTAACCAGTATGTGTTACCTGTCAATCAACAGAAGACCAGAAATGGTAAAAAGAAAAATTAGGGTTTATGCCCTAACGGTGGAGCATTTATTATGGTAGGTGAAGAATTCGTTTAAATGCGATTTTCAAGTCATTTTCGCTTATCAATTTGCGAGCAAAGAAATTTTCAAGTGTAGAGTGACAATAGGTGATTCATTTTGCGATTCAGAGAGATTTCAAAACTTTCAAGTAGAATCCAGAGATAGGATCAATCAGTCAAGTGAAGAACACAAAGCAGTAATCCAGCAACCGAAGTGGTGTGAAGCGAAGCTGAATTTGCAAACCCTAAATTTCAAAATTCTAAAGGTATTTATCGAAATTCTTGTCTATCAGTTTATCATGGCTTCTGCATCGCACTCCAGTTCTAGTGCACCTATTGATTCAGCATATTTTATCCAACAGAAGATGAAATACAATGCCCTATCCCAAATACCCACCGAAGTCATTATTGAAGGGGATATTTCAGGGTACATTGACTGCAAACTAGAAGACCTAGGATCTCTAGTGATTCATTCTCAGCTAGGTCTGTTTTGCGGGGATGACAAAAAGATCAAACCAGAATACAACATCCTGGAAAGGAAGAAACTTCACAATTCTGTGTATTTTCTTGAAGAATTCATGGAAGATCACATCTGCATCATCCTGAGCAAAGTATACAGTGACAAGATGTATCTCAAGAGGACACATGACATTACGCCTGAAGCTATTCATGTTGTCACCAGTTTCTGCAACACTGGTGAGGTACCTGCCCTAAAAAAAGTCATCAAGACTGAAATGACTAAGCTCACCGGTTCTATGAGCGACCAACGGGGAATGATCGCCAACACCATCAAGGATGATTTGGTCAAGTATGCTTGCATGGTGATTGGATACTGGATGTTCTATGCTAGTAGAATTAACTCTGTCTCTAATGTTGCGATAAATGCCGCCTACAGAATGATCATGGAAGATGCCTCATTTGATCTATGCACCTTTATGAAGAGGCAACTTCTGGTAAACCT
Organism: Cryptomeria japonica; assembly: GCF_030272615.1. Classification (NCBI taxonomy): domain Eukaryota; kingdom Viridiplantae; phylum Streptophyta; class Pinopsida; order Cupressales; family Cupressaceae; genus Cryptomeria; species Cryptomeria japonica. The sequence goes on from NC_081409.1 coordinate 331,120,178, forward strand.
AAAGTCTATCAAATAGGACAATGCCTTAAGATTTAAATTTGGACAACTGTTGGTAGGTTTGTTTTTCTACTTCCAAGGCTATTTTCCGAGAGTCGGTGATATTCAATGGTCTACTGACCAACCAATTACCAAACAAATCAGAGAAAGTCTTCAAGCCGTAGGAACCGCTTATCCTAAAGTCTTGAACAAATACTTTGATGAATTCAAGTGGAAGATGAGCCAGAGGATGAGGATATCCGGTGATATTGTCAAGAAGTATGAAGAGAACATCTGCTTTACCATCAGAGTAGATGAGTGCATAACGGAGGTGGTGGAGCCCAGAAAGGAAAAATTTGAACCGATGGGATATGAGGTGATGTATGACATGCTAGACAGGTATGCCTCTACCCTACTTGCCTCACCTCTTGATCCTAAGAAGAAGAGAACCGGCACCTACTTGGAAAGGGTAACATCGGTTAAAGAACCTTCAATGAAGAAGGGAAAGGTAGTACCATCGGTATCGGCACCGGTTACCTTAGCAAGTCCTAAAGTGACCAAGCGGTCACCAGCTAAGAAGAAACCAGAAGTTGCACTGGCCAAGGTTTTTGAAAGGAAGCGGAAGACCAAGAACAACTCACTAGATTCTAAGGATACAAAACCTAAAGTGCAGCCTAAGAAGACTAGGCAAACTCAGAAGAAGGCAAAGACAACCAACAATGAACCGGCATTGTCAGTACCGATAAATATAGACATTTCCTCTTACAAACCATTAACACATTGTCAAAGGACTATCAAGAACATAAGAAGAAAATTGCTTAGTGACTTGAAAGAATGTTTTGATGATTTTAATGATAATGAAAAGGAGGAATTTGAATAGGAAGTCATTCAATATCTATGTATTAATGACCGGTCGCCATCAGACATTAGATTTGAGACACCTGATTCTTTATACAATTCTTTAGATAACAAATGGTGCATTGCCATAGAAAAGGAATAGGAAATAAGAGAGGAAATCTTTGCACAGTATTTTCCTGATGTGTCAAATTCTGAGCTCTATGAGATCATGGATAATTACAAAGGCCTCTTCTTCATGAGAAGAAGAAGACTCTTGTTACTAGAAGGCACAGTTTCTGAAGTGGTGAAAGATACACACTCACATACCAAAGCCACTCTGAAAATGCACCAAGTAGCTGAAGCCAATAGAAAGGTTGAACAGGAACCAGAAACCATAAATCTGGTTGAGGCATTTGATGGTGAGGAAGAACAAGCTACAAAATAGGTGGACACTATTGATGTGGACAAACTGGATGGTGACGATATCACTCCGGACACAGACAAAAAGGAAACAGGAAGAGGAGAAGAGAACAGAAGAAGAGAAATGGAAATAGGAAGAGGAGAAGAGGAAATAGGAAGAGGAGAAGAGGAAACAGGAAGAGGAGAAGAAGAAAAAGGAAGAGGAGAAGAGGAAACAAGAAGAGGAGAAGAAGAAAGAAGAAGAGAAGTGAAAAGAAGAAGATAGAAAGAAGGAAGAAGAGAAGAGAAAGAAAGAAGCAGAGGAGCAAAAGAAGGTAGAAGAGGAAAAGCAAAGAGCTGAAGAGAAGAAGGAAGTGGCAAAGAGAACACAACTGGAGACCCCAAAGGCAACCGGTGGTCAAGCCAAACCAGCTGACATCATTAGTCCTATTGTCCTCCAATCTACAAATAAATCGGAGCTTCTCCAAAGCATTAAGCTTGCACAAGAGCGACTAGAAGCATTAATAAGGAAAAGGGAGCAAGATGTCATTCAAACTGCGGTTGACACTCTTACTAGTTTGATTCTCAGTACTAACCTCCCCAATACCGATTCCTCTTTGGCCCAACTAAAACTCCTATGTACAGTTATAGAGGACCAAGTACAATGCCTAGAAGAAGTTGTTGAAGCAAATGCACAGAAGAAGCATCAAAAGGCACTAAATACTGCCTTGGTAAAGAAACTGAATGAGCTCTGGTCTCAACTTCAAAAAGAGCAGAGAAACATAAGAGATGCTATGGATGAGGGAAAACTATTATTAAGAAAAATCAGCCAACCCCATCTATTTTGTGATGATGTGCTTACACAAAAGGATAAAATGCAATCTAATTTGTAGGTATACCTAAGCACCTTCAAGATGCCCTATGATTCCTTCACTACATATGGGAAAATTGTTCACCGGTTTCAGCTCCAGACTGCTAGGATAGAGTTGGAGATTAGCAACCGGACCAGAGATTTGCAGGAACTTCAACTAGTTCTACTACCCAAACTACAAATACTTCAAAAGTGCTATCTCAATCTGGATGCCTTAATGGTCACTTAAGAGATGAGTACCTTAGATGCCATGGAAGATTGGGTATCCCAGATGCAAATGGAAAGTGAGGTTGCTACCTCATTACTTGAGTCATGGTCATTATCCATGAAGACCTTTATGCAGGATTTTAAATCAATTTTTGATAAGTTTCACTCATTATTGTCATAAACATTTATTATATTAATGATAATGAGAAACAGGGGTTATTCTGCAGTACTTTGTCATTGTTGGCAAAGGGGGAGTAGTACTTTGTATTATAAATTTTGATGCATGTAATGTATACAATCATGTTATCTCTTTAAGGGAGTAGTATAATTTGTATTTTCTACAAAAAGGATAGTGTATATGCTTAGGGGGAGTAATTTTGATTTTGGCATATTTTTGTTGTAAAACACTTAGATGTCAAAATTTTCCTAAGTGTTGCCATCAATGCCAAAGGTGGAGATTGTTGGCATTCTTGATGATGATGTTGTGATTGTCATTGATGGACACACACTTGTTTTGAGATTGTTATCAAATGCACTCCAATGAGACATTGTAGGTGATTGAAGGTTTTGTCATTGATGGCAACCTTACAATCCTATGACACCGACAAGGCAATCCACCAGCACTAGTAGAGTCAGATTCTACACTGGCACACAGACCACCGGCACCGACAGTGAAAGGAAGCATACCGGCACAAAAGCTGACAGGAATTTTGTTTGTAATATATTTTGTTGATTATTGTAAAATCATTGTAAGCTGACTTGACAAATTGTAAAATGACTCATATATATAAGAGATCATTATCGAAAAATTAGGTAAGCAAAGAGGAATGTAATTAGGCGAAATAAGGCAGACCTATTATGCAAATTATAGGTTAAGGGTTTATGTAAGAAGCAGAGCTAAAACCAGTATTGGATCTGGCATAGTAGATGCTATTTTGAAGTAGTACAAGACACTGGATTTATATAATCCATTTTTGTAAGTCAGTGAGACTTCATATTTTGTATTTGAGCAGTGAGCTCTAGGCACTTGGCCTTCCTGCATGTGCAGGCCCCTATTGTAGTAGTAATATTCTCTTATTGGCCAATAAGTGAATATTGTGGGTCACAAATCCCACTGAGGTTTTTCCCACACCAGGTTTCCTCATTAAAATATTATGTTATGGTGTGTTTTTCATGTGGTTATTGTTATCTCTGTTTATTGCATTACTTTCTATTTATCAGTATATAGTATTAATATGCTCTACATGTTTTAATTTAAGAAATTGCCATAACTGATTCAATACTGATTCACCCCCCCCCCCTCTCAGTATTGTGGGAATCCTAACAATTGGTATCAAAGTCTGGTCCTCTATTTTCAAAAGCCTAACAGCTTGAGGAAGATCTTGACACCGGTAGAGATGGAAAACTTGATGAAGCAACTAGAAGCAGCTCTCTTAGACTATGATATAGAAAAATTGAAAAATATCAAACTTGAAGATGATCTAAAGGCTGCACAGGATATTATTCAAGCACTTCAAGAAAATCTTACCATTGCAAGAAACAAGAGAAGAGAACTTTGTGAAAAGATGTAGAATGGAATGATGAAAAGAAACTCTTAGTGATCTAAAAGGTAAGCTGAAACAAGAAAACATGGCAACAAACAATGAGATGCAGGATATGACTATGAGATTTTGTAAAGAAATTGAAGATAGGAAGAACAATGAAGAAGAATTGACTAGAAGATTGAATGATGCTGAAAACACAAATACAAGACTTAGTTATGAAAATAATTTGTTGAAAATAGATCTGATGCATACACAAAATGACTCAAATGAACTCATGAGACAAAAAGAAATCTTGGAAAGAGAATTGGCTGCTGCAAATCAACACAAGGAGAAATTCAAGAAAAGCTCAGAAGAACTTAGTGACATGTTGAAGAATTAGAAACCAAATGGTGACAGTAATGGCCTTGGCTTTGAAGTTGGTAAAAGCTTTGGTACTGCAAACACACAGGATCATAGCAAATTGGTAAGACAACCAAATGCTTATAAATTTAATGGAAAATGCTTTAACTACAATAAGTATGGTCATAGAGCAAATCAATGTAGATCTAGAAATTATCAGAGTACAAATACACCCACCGGTCAATGTTCAAAATGCAACAAAGTTGGTCATAATTCAAAAAATTGCAGAATGAATGTAAGATGTTATATTTGTGGAAGATTTGGACATCTATCTAATCAATGTAGAACACAAATCATCATAGGATATGGGAAGGCTATTCAGAAAAACAATGTAACTTGTTATGCTTGTAACAAGATTGGACATATTGCAAAATTTTGCAGAAGTAAGGCACCACCGACAAGTAATAACGGTACTAGCTTGAAGGGTAAAGAAAAGGTTGAAGAGGTAAAACAAGAGTTCTCAAGACAATGGATTAGAAAGTCAAACCTAAATAGTGTTAGGGATACTCCTCCACTGGCAGGACAGAGTAGCACTCCACCGGCAAGAAGTTCTTCATCTAACTGAAGAAAATTCTTTTGAGGGTTTAGCAACATAATGAAAACATGCTATCATTCCCTCGGTTGATGAAGAGAAGTTGAAATTACTTCTATACCAACAAATAAGTTAAGTTATCACTTAACCGACAAGCATTAAATGTAGTGGTTGGTAGAATCAACATTATAAAACAATGCTTTTTGGCTCCATTTTCATTTCATCGAGCATTCAAATCTTTGAAGAGTGCAAAAACTCCTGAGCAAAGGCATTTCAAGCTAAGAAGAAAAGCAACTCATCAAGCAATCATTCCTAAGGTAGAGAAAGGTATTTATAATCATGGCATCTTCATGTATTCCTAAATTCATAGCAAACCCTACTATTTTCGAAGTGATTAAGCACCCTAGACCCGTATTTCAGTTAGTTCCTGAGATAGCTAAAAAGGATGATAATTTTGGTGCATTTTCTCAAATTCCCAAAGGAGTAGTTTTTGCATAAGATCCTAGAATGTACATTCATTGTCACATTGAAGAATTAGGTGATGAAGAAATTAAAAACATGTATAAAACTATAATTTGTGATGATTCCGGCAATGTGAAACCTGAACACAAAATAGTTGAAACCCTAGGATTCACTGAAATTCTCAGCATTTCGGATTTCCCTAAGGAAGTTATAAGGATAGTTTTAAGAAGGGTACATGGTCCATTCTTCTAGTTAGATTCGGTTCACAAAATCACAAAGGAAGCAGTAAAAGCTGCGACAGGGTTACCTTCCACCGGTAACAGACCAGACAAAACAAAGAAGGTATCAAATGACCTAGTAATTAACCTAACCGGTGCAACATCTCACAAGAGATCCTTAAGGGTGAATGATGTAACCGACATCAATGTCATATTCATTAGCTTGATTTTAGGCTATAAAACCACACATGCAAACAGGTTAAACTAGTTTCTAGTTTATGCATAAAGAGTGCTTATGATATGATCAAAGATAATGCAAAATAGATGTGTGTGAGTGGTTGAAAGATGAATTGATTGATAATCTTGGAAAGATCAAGAAAGACAAAAAGGGGACATTTAGATTTGGAAACCTACTTGTTTGTTTAATGCTACACATAAAAAAATAGGTGCCTGGTATTGGCAACAAAAATCTAGGTTTTGACATGCCGGTAGGCAAACAACTGTCTGACCTACTAAATAACATGGGTGAAAATAGAGAAAAGAATATAAATGAGTACTTTCAGGCATTGAAGGCCTGGATGAAGACAAGAGTAAGACTATCACAAGCTATTGTGAATAAGTATAAGAAGGAAATTTGTTTTGTTATTAAAAAGGATGAGATTTGGATGGAGGCAGTCATCCCAAGAACAATTTGGATTACTGAAATGGGATATGAAACTGATGACCACATAATAGAAACATATGCAAAAGCCCTCCTAGAAGCACCTGAGGAACCTAAAGAAGAGGTATTTGGAAATGCTAAAACAAAAGAGAGTCAAATTCAATCAAAGAAAAAGCTTAAGAAGGTTGAAGTAACTGTGAGAAGAGGTACCCGGTAGGCAAAAGCATTAAAAGATGATGTGTTAAAACAAACTGGCATTACTGAAGAGGAGTTAGAAGCATCTCAACCGGAAACACACCTTTCACCGGTCGGTACTTCCTCAGAAAGTGATATACCAGCAGCATTCAAAAGAGTTGAAAGAAAAAGGAAACCTTCACTGGTATCTACACCTTCTCCTAGAAAAACCAAACAGAAACAACAGGCAGTAAGGCCCCCAGCCAAGAAATTAACTCCTAAGAAGAAGAAGGTAACAGCCAAGAAGAAAACTCAACAAACCATTGTTTCTATTGATGAACTTCTGAATGAAATCATAGAGGATGGAATATTGAAAAACATCAACAAATTATATGATACATTATCAGTTGATGGCAAAGAGAAAGTTGAGAACAGTGTAATTCTACACTTGGATATCTATAAGAAATTTTTGATGCAAGTTGTGGATGAAATACGGACAGAACTATACAAAAGACTCGAAGCTAGAAGGCAAGCTATCATTGACCTTGATAAGAAAATAAAAATTGAAAAGTTACTTGTTGTACATCCTGTAAATTGACCTAAAGAAATAGATGATCTGATCTCTTAGGCTAACTGGTTAGCATTTTCAACTGCACACCGGCATGTAGCACTTATGGCAGGAACAGTAAATCAAGTAACAAAGGAAACAGCAGATGCATGGGATATATTCCTTGTAGAAAAGGAAAAATAGGAAGAATATCTAAAACCAAAAACCTTCAAGGTATACCAGAAAGAAAGAGATAAGGGAAAAAGCAAGGTTGGTGGACCACTCAGTATAAAAATAACAGATAATCTAACCCCACCACCTCTAGATACTCCACTGGTAGCTACCACTGAAGATCAACCAGCTAATGAGAGTATGGATATACCACAAGAGGACACAAATCCAAACTTTGAGGTATTATACACAGTTGACATTGATACTCAGAAAGTTAACATTGTGGTAGATAAGGACATAACTGGAAAGACAGATATGGCTAGTGAGCCATCGGTAACAGATAAAGGTAAACTGGTAGATGGTAAAACAGAGCAACAGACTGATCAACTAATAGAACAACAAGTAGAGCAATAGGCTCCATCACAACAATAGGTTAATACAGAGTCAGTGCCACCAGCAACAGCTGAGCAAAACAAACCTTTGCTTAAAGAAATGGAAACACAAACTGACCTACCAAAGGTCACCACAAGCAAGGATATTGTTCCCACCAATGGGATACAGAGTGTTGGCCCTTCAACTGCAGGATTCAAATCAACTAATGTAACTGAAGTTCTTTTGGACTCCATAAAGAACATAATAGATTGTAGCTCACAAGCATACAAGGCTATAGATGATACCATTCCAATTTTGAAAATGATAGCTCCAAAATGTAATGTAGATAATAAGGATTCTTTGAGTCAACTTGACACTTTGTCTAAGTATATTATTGAAAACAATGTGACAGTTGAACAAATAAAAGAGGAAGCATTCAAGGAGAGATTAGAAAAAGAAAAACATAAATTCTTTGAGGAAGAAATAAAGAAGTGTACAAGGCAATTTGACACACTTCTACTGGAACTATGTAGAACATTGAAGGAATTCAAGACTTTGTACAGAGACACATGCAAAACTAACTTTTTGATAGTTGATATAGACAAAAAGATTAGCAAGATACAGGAAGAAATTAATAAACTAGCTGACAATTTCATTAATTCATCTGATTCATTATCAATTTTTGAGTAGAAGATAATAGGATTTGAGGAAGAACTATTAAATTTGGAAAGAGAAAAGGAAAGGATAAAAAGTAAGGCACAAGATTTTAAATGGAGACTTAGTCCAAAACTAGACTACCTCGCCTCCTTAAGGAAGGAAATATCAAATGTTTTGGTTCAAGGACAGAAAACACCGGCAGAGAAAATGCAACACCTCACTGGTACAGTTCAGAGGACAGAGGCTACAATAAAAGATAGCAAAAAGTTCCTTGAGAGCCTGAATCTACTTTTGGCGAATCTTTTTCAGATTGTAAACAACCAGTTACAAGGGTAAAATAGGAAACTACACTCTATTGACACTTTGACAACCTTTGTCATTGATGCCAAACGGGGAGTAGTAGTGGTATGAGAAAAATCCAATAACTAAGGGATCATATGCTCAGGGGGAGCACACATTTTTGGTAACATTTTTGGACTTCAATTTTTGGTTACACTTTTGAATTTTTCTCATGAGTGTTGCCATCAATGCCAAAGGGGGAGATTGTTTGCAAATGCACTCCAATGAGACATTGTCGGTGATTGAAGGTTTTGTCATTGATGGCAACCTTACAATCCTATGACACTGGCAAGGCAATCCACCAGCACTAGCAAAGTCAGATTCTACACCGGCACACAAACCACCGGCACCAACAGTGAAAGGAAGCATACCAGCATAGAAGCCAACAGGAATTTTGTTTGTAATATATTTTGTTGATTATTGTAAAATCATTGTAAGCCAACTTGGCATATTGTAAAATGACTCATATATATAAGAGATCATTATAGAACAATTAGGTAAGCAAGGAGGAATGTACTTAGGCGAAATAAGGCAGACCTAATATGTAAGCGGTATGAAGACCTCAAGCGGTTTGAGGATGTCAAGTGGTACGAAGGAACTAAAGAGGCAGCTATCATTTTTCCCAGTCTTCATTTTTGACAACCAGTAATCAGTTAAATGTATGAACCGATATTACTCTGTGATGAGTTACCAACCGATATTTTTGTGATGAGTTATCATCCACTGACACTTTGGTGGTGACTCTATGTTGTGTTACCAAATGTGTCTAGATGCATTGAACCTAGGAACTTGTAATGTAATCCTATTGGACCGACATGAAATCAGATTCCTTTATAAGGACATCATGTCTAGGGTTTTAGTTGTTGTTAGGGTTTTAGGTGATTGATGAGGTTTTTGTATGTGCGATCTTAGAAGAGAAGATCAGGTTTGTGTGAAGAAATAGAGTGCGGAGATATTGAAGACTGAAGTAATGTGGATATGCATTAACAATGAGCTATCATGGATCTAACCAAGCAGACTGGGCTATTTGCTAGATCACTCACTTGTTGATTACTCACATCTTCGACAAGTTTGAAACCCTTAATCGGGTAGGCTCAGAAAAGCCTTTCTAAATCCTCTAACAAGGTTGTTCACAACTGTGGATCTAAAATCCTCTCACTAGGTAGTCTTTAATCAGACTTATCTCCTAATAGAGATCGAGATTCCTAATAGGATCTATTCTGGTAAAGAACATTTTATGACCTTAACCGGTCAGGTTTCTACTCTGCGGATAGTTACTTGTGAGTTTCAACTCACCATGGTTTTTCCCATTTGGGTTTCCATGTCAAAACCTCTTGTGTTATGGTGATTGTGCTCATGTGGGTGAATGCTTTATTTGTTGTTTGGTTTGCATTTTTTTTTACCAGTTTATTAGTAAATTTATTATACCAGTTGACTGCTAAACTATTTAAGCGTTTGGGTTCAGTATTTTTTGGTATACTAATTCACCCCCCCCCCCCCCCTCTTAGTATTCATCAATATTCACAAATAGAAGGAATTGATTTTGCAGAAACTTTTGCCCCTATGGCAATAAATCAAGCTATGAGATTGTTTCTTGCTTTTGTTGCTTACAAGGATTTCAAAGTCTATCAGATGGATGTCAAGTTAGCATTCTTGAATGGTGAATTGGAAGAAGATGTGTACATTGAGCAACCAGATGGATTTCAATTGTCTGATCAGGGAGATTTGGTTAGTCAATTGAAGAAAGCTTTGTATGGACTGAAGCAAGCCCCAAGAGTATGGTATGCCAGATTAGGTAGGTATTTGTTGAAGCTAGGATTTAACAAAGATACTCCTGACAGAAATCTATACTTCAAGATTGATCATAATAACATTCTTATTGTTGAAGTTTTTGTTGATGATGTTATCTTTGGACGAAATGATAGTTTGTGAAAAAAAATTGCTAATGAAATGTAGAATGAACTTGAAATGTCTATGATTGGAGAGATGAATTCTTTCTGGGTTTGCAAATCATGCAGTCAGAAAAGGGAATCTGTATATCTCAATCCAAGTATGTAAAAGAGTTGTTGAATAAGTTTGGATTGTAAGATTCAAAACCACTTGGTACTCCTATGGTGACCAGATGTAAGTTGACTAAAGATGATGATTATCCTAAGGCCAATCATACTAGATATAAATCTATGATTAGTGGATTACTCTATTTGACTCAAACTAGACCTAATATCATGAATGCAATTTATCTTGTTGTTATATTTCAAGTTGAGCCTAAGGAATCTTATGTTGCAGCTGTCAAAAGAATTTTTCAGATTTTTAAAATGAACAATTGATTTTGGTCTGAGGTATCCTAAAGATGATGATTTCACTTTGAGTGCTTTTACTGATGTTGATTGGTTAGGAGATGTGGATGACAGGAAGAGTACTAGTGGTGGTGCATTTTTCTTAGGAAAAAGATTGGTTTCATGGTTGAGCAAAAATTAGAATTCTATTTCTCTATCTATTGGAGAGGTAGAGTATATTGCTACAACAAACAATTGTACCCAGGTGGTATGGATGAAGCAGATGTTGAAAGATATCAAAGTAGTTTATGATGAGCCTATTGCTAGCCACTATGACTATTCAAGTACAATTAACATTTCTAAGAATTTGGTGTTACATTCAAAGACTAAACACATATCCATCAAGTTTCACTTTTTGAGAGAAAAGGTGAATGAGAAGGAAGTCAGATTGGAGTATGTGTCTACTAAGGAACAGATTGCAGATATCTTCATGAAGCCTTTGCCTAAGGATACTTTCAAGTATCTTAGAGGGAAGTTAGGGGTGATTTCCCCTCCTAATCAAAATTAAGATGCATTGGTATGCATCAGTCCAGTGCATTTCATAGTCATATCTTGTGATTCAGATTGATGGTTGGTGGCTTCTACTCAGGGGGAGCAGTCAGTTTTATGATTCAAATGTTCAAGTTTGGGGAGAAGAGTTAGTCTTGTTGTTTGATTGAAAATATGTGCATTTTTCATTGATGTCAAAGGGGGAGAGAGTCATGTGAAAAATTGTGAAGAGATAAGAAAAAAAAAAAAAAGAAATAGTGTGCAAGGTCTAAGGGGGAGTTGTTGATTCTTTCTTTGTCATTGATTGTGTCAGTTTTTCACATAATATGTTTCCATCAATGCCAAAGGGGAAGATTGTTGGAAGAATGTTGCAAATATGTGCTTGAGATATATTTGAGAGATGTTTTGTCATTAATGTAAACATATTTCTCTGTCTGAGATAGTGATGCAATGAAGTTCAGTGAGTTAATTTGATCAGCATAGTAAGTATGATGAAGATCAGAGTTTGTGGATTAAAGGATTTGTAGAGGGTTGTTGGTAGATTCAATTCAAGTTTTAGTGGTCCACATGGAGATTTGATTGAGTTATGGGTATCTATGTTGTGGCTGATTCTTCAGTTGCTCAGTGATGATAGAGTGACACTATTTTGATCTACATTGCTCAGCATTGTTATATCTTGTTCTACGGATTTGGGGGTATGTTTGGGACATTGGTTTGTGTCCTCAATTCAAGTGGTCTGTGGTTTGGAGGTTTGCAAGTGATTTTTCAAGGTTGACAATCATTGCAGTTAGTGTTCCTGAGGTTTGGTATGGAGATGCTAGTGATTCTAGTAATTTGTGTTGGTGTGGATGTTGCTATTGTAATCCATAATGCTTGTGGATGTCTCTGGATCATGTGCCTTTTGTGTTGGTGTTCTACATTGATTGTTGAGCACATAATTGATTTTTTTCTTTGGTATGTTGGTGTTCTTCATGTTCTTGGCCAATCAAACCATTGTAAAGTGTTGTGGATGTTCAAGGCATAATTCTTGGAGGTGTAACATGTTCAAGGATAAATATTTGGGTCTGTGTTATGTCTTGACCGACATTTCTTGGTCTACATGTAATATTGTATTAAGTGTGTTTGTATTTTTGTAATGAGTATGAGTATGTGCGCTGAATGTATACATCTTTTGAAGACAAAGAATAAGTGTGAAGAAGAACATTTTTTTGTGCTTCAATGAAACTAAACCAGGCATTAAGGAGATGCTATTTCATAGTTCATAATTAGTGGAAGTGATCTGTGATTGTTTGTACAAGCAGTGAGCCTTCCCTAGCCAGTGAGCTCTAGGAAGTGTGTTTGAATGCATGTGTATTCCCCATTATAATACTTCTTAAAAAGTATATCTATATCATGGGTGTATCCCCAACATGGTTTTTACCCTAACAAGGCTTTCCACGTACAAAAATATTGGTGTTATGTGTGTTTATGATGTTTTGCTGATTTTTGCTTTCATGTTTAATTATCAGCTTTGTGAATAAGTTTAAGTAGTGTGAGTTTTTGTGACAACTGATTCATCCCCCTCTTATTTGTTTTCCCTATTTCCATCATTTACGAGAAAAAGGTGTCTAAGTCATATGTGAGAAGCATGTCGTACAGGAAGACAAGGGGGTGGATGAACCCTTATGGGCTAAGTGGGTGGTTGCACATGAGCAAGGTAGATGTATGTTGGAGGAGCCCGTATGGACTTAAGAGAAGAAGGTCGAACATCCTACAAACATTTTACCAAAAAATAAGTGGAGTTGTATGAAGATTATGTACACTGTACAAAAGTAGGGTATTGCAATATTGAACATCGTACGAAAGAAGCACAAGTGACAAAGTCGTATGGAAATGGAAGAAAGTATGCAAGGATCCATACAATTCACATAGAGACCTATACAAGGATGGAGATAAATCATACGATGCACAAGGGAATCCATACATAGTGAAGACTTGGTTGTACGTGGAAGAAATAGGTTCATAAAGGTTGCACACTTGGCACGTGAAACGCATGAAAGGAAGTTTGTCAAGATATCGTATGGAGAAGAGAGGAACACACCATATAGGCATCACCATCCATTTGTTGTAGAACTAAGGGAGGAAGCGAATTCATATGCTCAAGAGGTCTCTGAGCCATATGGAAATATATCATACGAACAAGAACATTGTATGAAGAAACAAATTGAAGAGTTTGTATGTTGGGGGAGTCTAGTCGTACAACCTTTACCGTACATGAGCAAGTTGTACATGAGGAATGAGTCAAGGCCACAAGTGAATAAAATTTGCAAGTCGTACATGGAAATGCCACTTGAGTTGTGGTTTAACACTACAAAATCTCGATTTTATGACTTCATTAGTATTGCTTTCGGCATCTTAAAAAATCAAAAAAATGATGTGTGTTTCCTTCGGACCCCATGAGGGGCGCTGCCCCTTGACCCCGTTGGAGGTGTTGCCCACAGACCCCAATTGAGGGCATTGCTCCCAAACCCCCACTTGATTTGGAAGGTACACTAAAAGTTGGGGTCATCCAATCAAATTCATTGTTTGCCATTAGTCTTCTCGAATATTACTTGATCTTTACTTGTCATTTGAAAGACAATTTTTTTCTTTCAAGAGGGATGATGTAGTTGGCATAAAATGCATATGGTTATATTTGATAAAAAAAACTATTTTCCAATGTATTAATTGTTTGTATTAAGTATGTTGTTGTTGTTCTCAAAATCAAATTCACTTTAACATCCTTGTAGTGATATGATAACTCTGTATGCAAAAGAGATATTAAAGAGAAGGAAACTTCTGGGACAACATATGACAAGGTTTGATTAACCTTCTACACTTCAAACTTATTCAAAGTCCAGGCGGGTATACCTTTGTGAACTAAATTCATACTTTTTAAAAAGATAAATCCACAGTAAACCAGTCCAAAAAATAGTGGATCTAATCACCTTAAAACTAACTGAAACAAAGGAATTAAAATTGTACTCATGTTCAGCATTGATCTACAAAATATGTAATAGACAACCTTGATCTATACCAGTGCCTTCTCCAAGGTCACAAAGTCATCTAGGTTCAAACAATACTCCCACAAATCAAATATCTCTACATATCCCATTAGTTTGGCTTCTGTAGATCCCTATATATGCCTGACACACATAAGAATTTATTCATACTAAATTAAACTACGCTCATCAAGATTCAAAATATCTCACAAGGAATTTACTGGTAGAAGTGATTCCTGCATATTTAATTCCCCTCCTGAAGAGAAAAGCTAAGAAACATATCTGCTGAAAGTTGCCTTACAACCCCTATTCAAACGAAATAACCCTGGATTATTTAGAATGAAACAGTAAACACTTGCAAACACATTTGAAGATGACACAAAGCTTTAACTCAAAACCAATGGTCTGTATATTGATATTTTCTTCAAAAAAGTATTACAAGAAACCTTCGAATATTCTCCATTAAAATTTGGAAAAGCCCAGATAAATTTCTGTAGTGTTTTCTTACAATTCCTTGTGATCATTTTCTACTAGTCCTGGTATCCATTTATAATAATATGGATGCATACATAGCTTTGGACTTTCCTAGGAGAGTTTGTTACAATGATTACTTCTCAAGAAGAAGTTACAACATTTTTTACAAAAAGCAGTTACAAGTCCTTTTCAACTTCCACGGCTTCTTCTACTTGTCGTCCAGTTGCAACCTCTTCTAACTACTCTGCATCCTGTATGGCATATTTTCTTGTCCACTCATTGTATACATCATCAGCTGGCCACACAAAGTTAATCACTTTTGCTTTTGCCTTGACTAACCTTTTCCAAGAATTCCTCATTTTGTTAACCTCTGAATTGAGAAAACCATAATGAGATTTGATTCTCTCTATCTCCTGAATTGTTACAACAAAAAAGGAAGCATCATCTAAGTTAATAATTCCTTTTATTCTAACTAACAATTTGGCTTCTAATTCCTTAAGCCATACTTGTTTATCCTTTAATTGATTTGGGCTAACAAAACCCCTTGGAAGCAATTCAAAACCTGATCAGTGTACTCCTTTTTATACAAGTTGATCTTCCTGTCTGCATTATCTGTTCCTTCTACTAGTTTTACTAGATCCTTTGTGGTGTCACAAGTGGATTTGATATTAGGATCAGCCCCTGCTTCATCATAGGATACACAAATAAGCTCCAAGTCCTACTCTCTGGGCTTCCACTTGTCAAAAATAGGCATTAAAACAACCTTATCTTCATTAAGCTCATTCCACATATCTAGAATCTTGCTCATGTTGTTATACAATAATGAGGCCCCTATGGTGTCAACAAAACTTTAAATTGTAGCCCTTACTCTTTCTTCATATTTCTTTGCATACAAGGCCTGAGCCTGTTTTAAATTCTCCAATTCCTGAGGAGTGATCTCAACCATTTGAGAACCAGAAGGTGTTGGAGATGGTGGGAACTCAATAATGGGGTTGGTAGGTGGAGGTCTTGCAGGAGAAGAGGAGATCATCAGTGTTGAAGACTCACCTTGATGGTACTGTCCTACCAACTGGCTTTGTAGCTTGGCAATGATGCTATCTCTTCCTCTTACCTCATCCTTGGCATTGTTATAAGCTTTTAAAATTGTCTCTAGCTTAGCTTGGAGATCTGCCTTTTCTTTTGCCTCTCTTTCTACTACTGTAACATTAAACCTTGCAATCTATAGCACAGTGCTAGCAACTTCCACTACCCCAATGTTCCGCACTCTTTTCACTATCATCCCTCCAAGGTAACTTGACCCTGAGGTGTCCTTATTCCTTCTATTCTCATTTCTCTTTAAAGACCATAGGACCAATGTAGCATTATCTTTTTTGAAAGTGACTCCCTCCATAGGTTTAGTCTCCTTTCTCACTACCTCCAATACCAAGGCATCTTCTATGTCCCACTCTAGGAGAATGAGTACCCCAGCCTGTGCCACCATGTCTCTTCCTTGCTCGGGAGTAATGGTTTTAAATTCATCAACCATTTCTTTCTTCACCTCTTCCTCTACCAAAGCTGGGTCTTTGTGGGGCTGCTCACCCTTTCTCTTTTCACACCTTGCATTATATTTGTCAATGTTCTGCTTCCACACAAATTGCATGAATGCTCCTAATGTGACAAAGTTATTATCTGCCAAGAAGTCTTCACTGGCCTGTTTGATCTCAGGATCCCACTCCTGGCCTTTGAATTCATTGGCAATAATGTTCATCTTAGCTGTGAGGGGCTCTTCTGACATTCCCTCTTCCACTTCATCATATGTGTATGTTTTCTCTCCCAAATAGCCTAACTGTAACAGTTGCTCAGCTGTTGCTTGTTCATCTCCTATATGAATAGGGGATTGAGATGGAGAGTACAAAGGTTCATCAGATTGTATTTCTTTTCCCACTCTTTGTTTCTTTGGGCTATCTTGAATGTCAATGATATCCTGTAACTTCCTCTTCCCCTTTGAAGTAGAGGGCTCCCTTGTTGTAGGCATTAACACACTGTAATTGGACTTCTTATGCAACATGTAGTCACCAAGAGGAATTTCTCTGGTAAATGCAGACCTACTTGGAACCAGTCTTGCTTTCTCAGGGTTGTTCCTAATTACAACCTCCCTTTTTTCTTTCAGTGTCTGCATCACATCTTCAAAAGAAATAATTAAGAACTTTATTTTCTCTTCAAAAGGGTGGAAGCTAGACAATGGGTCATAACTGGTATCAAATTGGTGTACAAAATCTAAGGCTTTTTTATAAGCCACCCACTTTTCCTTCCTCAGCTCTTGCTCATCTAGATCAAACTCATTCCTAATGAGGTCTTTAGGAAACTGGAATTGATGGGGTCTACCTCTGCATATTGCCCTCTTTCTAAACATGCCATTGAAGAAATCTTCAGGATCGAAACACCTAGATATTACAGTTGACAAATGATAAGGCTGAAGGAAATCTTCAAAACACTTCGAACCTCCTTTGATTATCACAAATTGGTGTGCTATGGTAACTATAGGGAAAATGGTCCCTTTACCTCTTCCTGTTAACTCTACCTCCTGTACACCACCAATCTGTCTAAGGACTTCTACAATTACCACCTTGAGAGGGACGTGATAGGGAAATGAAAATGGAGTACATTTGAAACCATATACTCTGAAAACTATGGAGATAGGGTACAAGTAGATATCACCCCAATTGTGGACAATTTTTATATTCTCTGCAAACTCTTTTGGCCTAATAAATTCCAAAAGAACCTTGGGGACTCTTGGATTCTCTGAACAAAGGAGAGTCCTAATCTTAGATGCAAAACACTTATCAAACTTTAAGAAGCTTGCATCTTCTCTGTCCCATGACAACACTATACTCCATAACTACACTGGCATCTTTTCTCCATCTTTCTCCTTTACAAGATCCATTCCACTTGCAAAATAATCACCACCCTTGTATAAAAATAAATGCATGAGGAGGGAATACCATCCAAAAGGCCTATCTACCTTCCCATTCTTTATTCCAATTAATCCTTCATGGATAGCATCAGTGATAAAGGAAGAATAATCAAAGGTCACTGCAAGAGAAGGATTCAAAATCTGAGCAATCATTAACATGTAATGAGTGGGCATATTTGCCTCAGCATCCTCTCCTAAAATTTGGCAAAGTGACCAATATAATCCTTTGGCCCTAAGGGTGAACAGATTTAATGAGAAGGGCTCTTCAGTATTGGGTCCTACAACTATCAACCCACCTATCTTCACAAAGAATTCTTTAAGAGTCCCATTTCTAAGGTGGTTCCTCTGCACACTGTATACCTGAGCTAGTGATTTAAAATTAATAGGCTCTAGAAAATTAGTAAATTCACTAAGCTCGAAAGCATTTCTGAACTCCTCATTATTTACTTCAATGAGGGTTTTCCCACTTATATATTTAACGCTCCTTGTAATTGGGTCATAGTTGTGTGCAATTTGAGTTAGGAGATCCACATCCATGAATACTCTAGGGACTACCAATTTTCCAACATCCAACTCCCAGATATTGTTCTGCGGGGCTGAGGAATTCCAAACTAGATAACCCAACCTATGGGTCTCTTAACCAGTTACCCTTATCATATAATCCCTCTCCTATTTTCAAACGAGGAGCTCTTGCCACTAGTTCTTTTACCTTTGCTGCCATATTAGTTGACAACGTCAACTGTTCACGGAAATCATCACAGATAGCCCTTTCCTGGTAGTTAACTTTTCCTGAGAATTCTCTCTTAGGTGCCATCTTTAAATTGTGCGAGCAGTTTAACTATTACCCCCAACTGTTCTATGACAAATCAAGACCTTAATTAAAACACACTACTAAGTGATTGCCAAACAAGAGTATAAGAGAACCAGTTTTTGCTTGAAGGAATCCGCTCTGCAACTAAATAAATTTGCTCTGTTTTTTGAAGAAAATAGCTCTGCAACCGCTTCTCTGCAACTATTGTTTAGAATGATACCTTCATTCAATTGATACGAGATCATATATAGTACTCAAGCTCTTAACTGCGATATTGATACTGCATGCTTTGGCCGTCTCTTCAGAATTGAATTCATGAAAGAATTTGAAATTTTCGCTCCAACGAGTCACAACACACCTGCACATTTTTTCCTCCCACTCTTTTGCCATTTCATAGAGCATAACCTTCGAGCAATTTTGCCAAACAAAATCATGCCAGCCGTCCAATCAAATGGAACTTAATCGCTCTTTACACTATCTTAACATCTTTGCCCTTGCATCGAGCCCCATCTCTTTTCGCCACTTCGCAGGCTTTATCTCGCGAGCACTTTTCTTTCGTGAAGCTACACCAAGTGTCAGATGGGACTCTAACTGCTCGGCCTTTAACTCTTACTAGGACCATTAGCTTTTTTCACTAACTATGCCTTATCTTGATGGCTAACAGGTTTTTGCTATTTTGCGAGCTTTAACCAGCTTTCAACTTCAGGCCACGAAACAACGTGAGGCATTGGATAAATCTGGAGATGGCCATCCTTTAAGTGATACCTTTATGCTTACATCACTTACCCCACTCCATCACCAGTTAATAAATGCCATGTGGCACTCAGCTATTAGCCTTGGAAAACTCTTCGAGTTTAGTTTAGAATCAGCCACATGTCTTATTTTCCTTATAACCATCGGTTACACCTTGGCAGGCCCTCGATCCCTTTTGACACCACGTGTCAATCAACACGTCACCATCTAACATTACGCTAGGAAGAACCTCCTTCTCTTTTCACCATTTTGCGAAGAATATCCCTCGGTTAGTTCGCAGTTACGAAACAACGCGAGCCCTTGGATCAAATCGGAGTTGATCCTCTTTTACCTTCATGCTTTATCTTTTCTTCGGGGCCCAAAAACCTTTCGTTGTTTCGCTGGTTTTAAAACATGAGCATTTTACCTTCGCGAATACATGTGGACCATTAGATTATATTTGACCTGCTCGATGCTTAACAACTTAACTGAATCCGGCAGACGTGGGCCCTCTGATTCAGCTCCATCCACCTGGCATCCAGTCATTCCCGAACTGACATGTCAACCTTTTATTTGCTGAGAGAAAACAATCGGATTCCACCTCATCCTTGCTACCTGTATCTGCTAGGTCATTCTCACACGCCGTGACATGAGTCATCCTCTTGGACCCACCTCTTAAGCCTTATATCCGACTTGCCGACTACTTTGACTTTCTGCCACATGTCTTTATCTGATTTGCCATCTTGACCAACTGGACCGCCTGCTTGGAGCGCCATGTCATTTCGCTACTTCATGAAAGCTAACTGTCAAGCACCTTCCTTCTGCGAAGCTGCACTAACCATCAGATCAGATTAGACTTGCGCATTTGTTATGCTCCTATTAAAACCCCCCTCTTCCCAGGCCAAAAACCTTTCCGCTGCTTCACAGGGCATAACACGTGAGCATCTACCGGCCACGAAATAGCACAAACCATCGATCTCCCTTGAACTTGATCACCTTTTAGCCATCTGAAAAGTCTTCACTGCAGGGTCCCGCCAAACCTTTTTGCCATTTCGCGAAAGGTATTTCACTTGCAAGTTTCGGCTATGAATCAACGCCAACTGTTAGATCTTGAGCGAGATGAAGTCTCGTTAAACCAAACCAAATGCGTACCATTGAACACGCTTTTCCCTTTTGCCATTTCGTGAGTCTTAAAACACACGCAACTTTGCCTAACGAAATGGCGAAAGCGGTAGATCCATCTGGGAGCTACATGACACTTACTGGGCCCGACAACATTAGAAGGAAAAAGTCATAAGGCATAAATTTTTACGATTATTTTACAACCACCTAGGAAAATGACATGGGGGGAAACTTCATACGACCCCTAAGACCCATTACTTAAGTGGATAAAGTAACACAGGAATAGAAACCAGTGGGTTTTTGATCAAACATTGAGCGATTTTTAAAATTGAAACCCTAAACCCTTAAGACCTAACACAAACTTGAAGCAGTTGATAGTGTGTCTGACTCAAAATTTCAAAAACTTAGCCAATTATGGGAAAAGAAAACCCATTTCTCAAAATAGTGATAACAGTTGTCACTCTTGAATAGTTAATGTGTTGGTTGGTTGATGGTTGTGTTCCTCTCAATAATTTTTGGGTCCTTTAAATATGTTGTGTACTACCAAGGAAGGGAGTATGAAATAGTCAGATCAATTTTAATCCTTGGCCAACCATCTCTGGTCTTCTCCTCTGTAATAATTGCATGTGCGAATAAAGATATATTTTACTGTCGTGTCTAGTATGAATTTTCATTTGTATCATTATTTTTTGTACTTAATTTATCAGATATAGCAACAAACATTGTGCTCAACAAATAATATCAAAATTCAAGGATAAAATTGATAAAGGCACATATAAAAATATCTATTTTGTTTGTCTTCATTTTGTGTTAGCAAACATTGAATTTTTAAGGCTTGGAATTGAATTTAATAGAAAAACTTTAAAGATTCCAATCCATGTTTGGTTACTAGAGTTGCACATACATTCTACCCATAAAAGAAATTCTTTATTCATTTTTTAGTTTTTTTTTTCAATTAATTCTTTCTTGTGGGTATAAATATGTTGGTTTGTATGTTCATTGTGAGATATACATATTTAAAGAAATTTTGGTCTTTTATGAAAGAGTATTTTGAGTAGGATTTTAGTGGATTATTTCAACATTTTAAAATTTTGTATCAAAATTTTAGATTCACATTAGTTATTTTCATTCACAAATGAATATCTATTCCTTTAGTAATCCATTCTTCACTTTTTGTAAATTGGATATCATTATGTTAGTTTGTTTTATTTTTTTCTAATAGAAAAAAAATTAAACTAAAATTTGTAGATCTACAAAAATTTATGTGACTAGTTGTTTTCTAAAACTAATCCAAATGAAAATATAATTCTTTTAGATAAATAAATGGTCTTGTAGACATTCCCACAAAGAAGAAAATAAAGGAAAAAAAACACTTACTATTGTTCCAAATGTGAAGATGTTTGATGTACCAGTATGGTTGTCATTGATGTCAACATGTTGATTCTATTTTAGTGTTTGGTTTTTGATTTGGATCTTCTTTTCAAATTGAAGAAGGTGTTGTATGGATTGAAGCAAGCACCTAGAGCCTAGTATGGAAGGTTAGATTAAATCAAGGTTTTCAAAAAGGGTCTAGTGATAGCAATCTTTACTTCAAAGGTGAATCAAGTAAGATTTTAATTGTTATTGTATATGTGGATGACATATTTTTTCAAGGCAATGATGACATGTGCAAGGAGTTTGCTAGTGAAATGCAGAAGGAATTTAAAATGTCTATGATTAGTGAGTTGAGTTTCTTTCTTAGATTGCAAGTGAATCAAAATAGTAAAGGCATTTTCATTTCTCAGTCAAAATATGTTAGAGAATTGTTGAAGAAGTTTGGATTAGATAATTCCAAACTGGTATGTACTCCCATGACTACTGAATGCAAGTTGACTACTGATGATAAATATTCTATGGCTGATACAAGCAAGTGTTAGTCCAAACTGGTGCTGAGAGGGGAGGGGTGAATCAACACTATAGTGGTTTCTTCCAAATTTAACCTTAATCAAAACTTCTATTCAAACTTAACACTTATCAATATAAGAAGCATTAATAAGAAACATGCACACATAAAATAAAACACACATGACTATCAAGATTTATCACATGGAAACCCAAATGGGAGAAAACCACGGTGTGAGTAGAAACTCACAACATCTACACTCTTCTGGAGTACGCTCGGTGAGGAGCCATCCTTGTTAGGAGATTACAAAGACACTATTAGGTGCCACCTAGTTAAGGGATTTTCTTTAAGGCCTGTTAGAACCATTACCCTATAGAGGTAGCCTTGTTAAAGGACTTAGGATCATCATTTAAGATATCACTCAGTTAAGGGATTTTATTGTGGTAGTTCTTAGAAAACAATAGAGAGAATTATCTACTATAATAGCTACTCTTAGCTTAATCAGATCCAAATGAAGCTCTTCGGTTTGACCATCGGTTACACTTGCTCTGCACTCTACTGGTGCTCTGAATTAAACTTAATCTACACTCTACTGGTGTTCTACATTCTTTCTCTACTCTTCACACTTTTCGAGCTTTGCACACTCTCTTCACCACTCTGCTATTCACTTAGCAGTTCTGCCCTCTTCTCACCTTGTTGGATCACGTCTCTTCAAAATTATACTTTGTAATTTTTACAATCAATCTTTTTGGTTTTTGCCAAAAACCTTTATACCATATTTTTCCAACACATACCCGTTGATTCCTAAACTAGTTTACACCTAATACTTGGTAGATTTGAAATTCAAATCTTTCCAAATCTTCTCGCATTCTCTTAGCATGCTCTCCATCAATCTCGCCATCAACTCATCTTTATCTGCCTCTGCAACTCATAATTTCACCAACCTTTGGGTTGTGTTCTATCTTTTTAATGTGAACCGAAAAATCTACACAAATCTCACCTTAATTGGTTGTTAACTGTTGTAGACTTCACTAGCCATTTGTTTGATGATATCTCGCCATGACTGACTCACCTTTAGTCATCGCATCCAGCTTACCAGTCACTGCTCCAAGATTCTCAGTGGATAGCATTCTTCAACTTGTATCACCGGTGTAACTCTTCATCTTTTTCCACCGATCACTGATCATCAATCAAACTAATCACCTGTCTATCTATAGTGTTCTGATCATGCATAAGACTACTAAACTACAATCTAAGTCACCTCTTGTGACCACATCATCATTTCATCTACCAATTTTAAGAAAGTAATCTCAACACCTATCGGGTGCTTGACTAACTAGCCAACTACATTATTTATCCTTCAGCCAATTAGTCTTCTACCAACATACTGCTTAAGTGTGTCAATAATGCATATTTGGGAAGCATTGAAACCTCCATACTATTTGCAACCATGAGTAAACCATTGGGGTTTACCAAACCTCCTTTCCTATGAGCTTGGCCCTATTCACTGATAAGTGTTAGTCACCAATGACAATACTAATTGATAAACCAGTTATACCAACACCATTAGTTATGCCAACAATCTCCCCCTTTGGTATTGATGGCAACACTTCAAACTTCTCTTTTAGCAACCAGTCACTTCTACTTCTATTGTACTGATCAGCTGCTCTATTTGAATCTCCCCCTCTCACTAGCTTCCATTCATGTCACATTTGACTTCATCTCCCTTCATGTTCCATCTGACTTCACTCCCCCTTTGACAACAATGCCAAAGGTTTAGTCTAGACATCCTATTTCACATACTACAATGACTTCTCCCCCTAACATGAGTAGTCCATAATCATCAATCCAAATACATTAAAAAATTAGGAAAATCATACCGGATTGATGTTGTTCCAATCTTCACTCACCTTAGAGCATGTAGGGGAATTACTCCTAGCTTACCTCTGAGATACTCAAAAGTATCCTTAGGTAGTGGCTTGGTGAATATTTCTGCAACATGTTCCTTGGTTGGCACATAATCCAGTCTAACTTCTTTGTCCAATACCTGTTCCTTAAGATAATTATATTTTATTGCAATATGCTTGGTTTTAGAGTGCATTACTGGGTTTTTTGATATGTTGATGGCACTTATATTGTCATAGTGTATCACCATCGGTTTAGTCACATTTTCTTGGATACCTTCCAAGATCTTCTTAATCCATACTACTTGCATACAGTTGATTGAAGAAGCCACATACTCCGCCTCAACTGTGGATTGAGAGATACAATTTTATTTCTTGCTTGTCCATAACACAATCCTATCTCCAAGAAAGAATGCAACTCCACTAGTTCTCTTTCTGTCATCAATGTTCCTTGCCCAATCTACATCAGTGAAGACACTTATGTTGAAATTTCCCTTATGTGGATACCAGAGACCATACTCATTAGTCCCCTTAAGGTATATGAATTTCCTCTTAACCACCACCATATGAGTCTCTTTTGGATTTGTAGCAAATATAGCAACCAAGCCAACTGCTTGGCTATATCTGGTCTACTGTGAACTGCATATTGCAACTTATTGATCATGGATCAGTATAGTGTCTCATTCACTCCATTAGCCTCATCATCTTTGGAAAGCTTGGAACTTGTAACCATCGAAGTTCCAACAGGTTTGGAATCTTCCATTCCAAAGGTCTTTAATATTTCCCTTATATATTTGGTGTGGCTAATGAATATACCATTCTTTAGCTGAGAAACTTGCAAACCAATGAATAATTTTATTTCACCTATCATGGATATTTCAAATTCTTTCTTCATTTCTTCTACAAAATCTTTGCCAATTTCATCATCTCCTCCAAAGATGATGTCATCTACCAAAATCTCTGCAATTAGATGTTTTCCTTCTTTTCCATTCTTTAAATACAAGTTACTATTGTGACTAGTTCTCATGAACACTATACTTATCAGGTATGAGTGCAGTCTCTCATGCCAAGCTCTTGGTGCTTGTTTTAGCCCATACAGAGCCTTTTTTAGCTTACATACCATATCTCTTCCATCTACTAAAGCAAGCCCTTCTAGTTTCTCAATGTACACTTCTTCCTCTAGAACACCATTCAAGAATGTTGATTTGACATCCATTTGGTAGACCTTAAACTTCTAGTAAGTAGTATAAGCAAGCAGTATTTTGACCCCTTCAGTCTGGCCACTAGTGCAAAGGTCTCTTTGTAATCGAAAACTTCTTCCTATGCAAACCCTTTGCAGACTAACCTTGCTTTGTTTCTTACTACTTGACTAGTTTCATCCATTTTGTTTCTGAACACCCACTTGGTGCCTATCACATTTTTGTTCTCCAATCTAGGCACAACGGTCCAAGTTTTGTTTTTCTCAATCTACTCTAGTTCTTCATCCATAGCCTTGATCCAATCTTCATCTTTCAGAGCCTCCTTTATTGTTTTGGGCTCAATTTTAGAGAGCAGACAGGTACTCTCCCTTTCTTTTCTTCTAGTTAATACTCCTACATTCTTGTCACCAATAATATTGTTAGCAGAATGATTTATTCTGACATACCTTGGTGGTGTCGGTTCAGTTCTTGGAGCTTCTTCTACCAGTTGTGTAAGTTCTACTTTACATGCTTCCTCATTTCTAGCTACACTAGGATTATCTGCAACAAGTTTGACTGGTACAGTGTAATCAAATCCTTGATAGTCCTTTGGTTCACTCTTGATGTCTTGTTCATTTTTCTCAAAGAACTCATCTACTCTAACATTTGCACTTTCCACAATCTTACCGGTCCTTTTGTTCAAACACTAGTATGCTTTACTCTTTGTGGAGTAACCTAAGAAGATTCCTTCATCACTCTTAGGATCAAACTTTCTATAGTACTCATCCCTCTTGATGTAACACCTGCTTCCAAATACCTTGAAGTAACTCATATTGGGTGAGTATCCACACCATAATTCATAGGGAGTCTTATTTGTCCCCTCCTTCACCTATATCCAGTTCAAGGTATACACAACAGTAATCATTGCTTCTCTCCAGCAGACATGTGGAATATCCTTTTGAATCATTAGAGTCCTCACACAATCAATTTGAGTTGTGTTTCTTCTTTCAGCAACCCCATTCTGTTGAGGTGTTCTGGGTACATACATCTGCCTCATAATCACCTGTTCTTCACAATAATTTATGAACTCTTGAGAGATGAACTCTCCTCCTCTATCCAATGTCAAACATTTCAGACTCTTACCAGTTCCTCTCTCCACTTGAGCCTTGAAGACCTTGAACATGTGAAAGGCTTCATATTTTTCTTTAAAGAATACAGCCCACATCATTCTTGAGAAACCATCTACAAACAACATGAAGTATCGGTCCCCATAGAAACTCAATCCTCATACGACCACACAAATTTGTATACACTAAGTCCAGCACATTCTCATATGAATAATATTTGTTGTTGAAACTAGATCCAGATAACTTTCCTAGTTAACATTCTTTGCACATAGCATTCTCAAGTTTCATAATGTCAGACATACCTCTGACAAACTTCATTTTACTAACCTTTTCTATGCTATCAAAATTAACATGACAAAATATTTTTTTCCATAGCCAGTTGTCTTCTATATTTTCCATTAGGAAACTTCTTATAGTAGTGTCTAAGTAGAACATATTACCTCTAGTTTGTTTACTGGTAGCAATCAAACCTCCTGATTTATCACTTATTTTGCATATTCCTTCATTAAACTCCAACCGGTAACCCTTATTGTTAAGTTATGCAACACTTAATAGACTATACTTTATCCCTTCTACCCAATAAACATCTTCACAATTGGTTTTATCATTTAGGGTAATATATCCCTTACCTTTTACAGCACAGGGAGCATCATTTTCGAATCTCACCAATCCTCCATCATAGTCTTCCATGTCAAGGAATTTGTTCCTATCACCAGTCATGTGGTGAGTGCAACCACTGTCAATTACCCAGTCTCCATACTAGTTTGAATAGGAAATCAATGCCATATCACTTTCCTCTATGTGATCTTCCTTTACCACTACAAATACAATCCCTTCTCCATCAGATCCTTCTAATTCTTCATAGGTAACTCCTTCTTCTGTAAGATAGCACCACTTCTTATTCTTCTCTTTGTATCTTCCAAATTTATCCTTCCTATCCTTGTCAAGACATCTGGATGCAATATGACCTATTTTATTGCAAGAGAAACAATTCAAGGGTAGTTTACCTCTATACATTCCTTTTCCTCTTGGCAGCCTTCTTGCTATTAGAGATTCAAGCTCATCTTGTTCCTGTTCTTCAGATAACAAGTTGTCATGTTCATGAGAATGACCAGTTCTTGTAGTAGGACTACTTCTGGTTTCTTTTCTTCTCATTGTTGGTGCAAGTGTCATGGAAGATTTGAAGGCAACATGAATCTTTGGCATACTCTTATCATAGTTGCTCAGTTCAAAGGCAGCCAACTTACCAATCAGGGAGTCAAGTGTAACATTAACTATTCCCAACAATCTGATCTCCTGAATTGTAGAAACCCTTATGGAATATTGTGGTAGCAAGGTTCTCAAGATTTTGCTCACCACATCATCTTCCTCAAGTTTTCCTCCAACATTTCTGATGGAATTTACCACATCCTTTATTCTTTTGTTGTATTGTTCTATATTCTCTCCTTCTTGCATCCTCATCTCATTAAATTTTCCTCTCCAAATGTCCACCTTAGCCTTTTGTACATGAGGATCTCATCCATAAATAGCCTTCTGCTTATTCCAAATCTCATAGGTTGTTTTCAGATCTTGAGTCTCAACATACTCATTATCAGATAGAGTACTAGCAATCACCTCCATAGTTGTGATGTTATCTTGCTTCTCTTTGATCTGATCTGCAGTGAGAACCACTATAGGTTCATTGTACTCTATGCTCACATGATTCCAATATTGATCTAATTGTATTCTACCACACCATAATGTCTAATTCTCCTTAGAGAACTTGGGGCCTTCCTTTCATGTCATCTTGGATCTTTCCTTAAGCTGTTAAGCTCTTCTGAATATAGGGACCTAGGCTCTGATACCAATTGTTAGTCCCAACCGATGCTGAGAGGGGAGGGGTGAATCAACACTATACCGGTTCTAGCAGATTTAACCTTAATCAAAGTTTCTACTCAAACTTATGTTGGCATTATGTAAACTGGCATGAAGACATAATGATATTGTATGTTGTCATTGATGTCAATATGAGACATTGTGTGAACCGGCACATGTGATAGGTGAAAAGAGAGAGGAACTGGCATATGTATGAACCGGTTTATATGCCAAAGTGAAGCGGCATATTTGTTCAAGGTGAACCGGCATGTCAAGGTGAACCGACATGTAGTTTTGGGAACTGGCACATGGAAGCATTGTATGACTACTGGTTGGTAGGTAGTTCCCACTTCAGGATTTCTGGTTGGAGTACCTCAAGTCTATGTGACTCAATTGGTGATCTTTGTATGATGAGTTAGCAGTATAATGGAGAAAAGATTGTGTTGCCACGTAAGCTCTGTGCGCGTGAAGGATCTTGCATGAAAAAGACTATTCCTATCCACCTCAGATTGTGTGAAGTCTGTCAAATGGTGATAACGCGTGATGGGTTATCAACCACCATGGAATCGGTGGAAAATGGACGATGGAGAATGTCTTGAGATTGATTCTAGACTGTTGCATTTAATGCAGTATGATTCAACAATCAGGATCGAACTGCTTGAATTGCTTAACCTAACAGGTTTAGGGTTTAGGGTTTTTGCTACCGACCTGTCTATTTCATATAAGGTCGATGTTGTGTTTCTTTCTACGTTTGTTGGCAAAAGTTGTGAATGTGTATCCAAGGGAAGTGATACGTGATTCTTGCCGAACCAAAGGAGAGAAGAGATACCTGCAAAGTGAATGTGCAGAAGGTAAAGAGGAGCCTAAACGGATCTGCATTAGCATTGTGTGTTGTTAATAGATCATTGTAATTCCTGTTGATCTCTAATCACTTCAACAATTGTAAAATCCCCTAACAGGGTAGCCTTAACTGGCTTGACTCAAAATCCCTTAACAGGGTGGTCTTAACAGGCTTTATTCAAATCCCTTAACCGGGTAACTCAAGGTTAATGAGTTCTGAGAAGCTATAGAGCTTAGGAGATCCTTTCAGCTATTGAGTTTTGAAATCCTCTAACAAGGTGACCCTATCGGGTTTAACCCTTAACCAGGTATCCCTTAACCGGGTGATCCCTAACAGGATCGGTTCCTAGCAGAACCTATTCTAATGTCTTTAACCGGACAAGGCTCCTAACAGAGCGGACTTCTAAACAGTTCAAAAAGAAGCTTGTGGGTATTTATCCCCACCGTGGTTTTTCCCAGTTGGGTTTCCACATGAAATATATGTGTGTCATGTGAAATGCTTTTGTCTTGTGATGCTTTGTTTTACCTGTTAAGCATATGAATGTTCTATGTTTTATGCCTGTCTATAAAACATATTGAACTCACTATTGTGAAGATCTAATGATTAAGTTTACCTATTTATGCATGAGAATACAATAATATTGTAGTATTGAGCTAAGAGGGAAACTTATTGAGTGACTGGTTCATGACTCATTGAGTTGTACTGCATGTTACCAGTTGCACTCTATTTTACCAATATCCTTGTTTGACAATCATTTGGAGTATTTGTTGTCAAACCGGTTTTGGACTATATTTGTGTTTGTACTGATTCACCCCCCCCACCTCTCAGTACCGGTTTGGTACTAGTGGTTCATCATTGAGTTATCAATTGGTATTAGAGCACTCTAGGTCCTCTGTGTTGTAAGCTTAACCGCTTGAGGAAAAGATCCTAGTCAAATGATGAAAAGGGAAGGTCCAAAGTTTAATAGGGAAAATTTTGTTATATGGAAAGACAGGATGAAGATATTCATCAAAAGCATGGGTGTTCAACACTGGAGTTATGTTGAAAATGTATATGTTGTTCCTATCGGTACTCTCACCGATGACCAAAAGAGAGAGATACAAGAAAAAGGGCAAGTCATGGAAGCCCTCATCAGTAGTCTATCTGACATTGAGTTCATTGATGTTCAGGACAAGGCAAATCCCAAAGAGGTATGGGATGCTCTCGAAAATATCTATGGTGGTGATGAGCATGTAAAACATCCTAAGGAAGAAAGCCTGAGAGGGAAGTTTGAAGATCCTTGTTGTTGGTCTATGCAATAAGGGTTGCTGCTATTCAGGAGCTGAGATCAATAGACAAGTCTAAGGTGTCCATGGACTCCATCATAGCCAAGTTGACAGCCTATGAGCTGAATAGTTTTGATGGCAGTGTTCAAAAGATAGAATCAGCTTTTAAAGCCTCTGCTATACCATTCAGAAAAGGAAAAGAGGCTAGCACTAGTGGTGAACCTAATCAGAGCAGAGAATGAAAGATGAAGAGTTTTTGATGGAATTTGAAGCACTTCTTGCCAGGAAATTCTCAAAAGGAACTGGAAAATACAAAGGTAAGCTACCTTTGAAATGTTTTTCTTGTAACCGGATAGGACATATTGCTATGAATTGTCCTAATAGCGACAACAAGGATAAACCGGAAAGGTTGAAGAAATTCAAGGGAGGAAACCAGAGAAACTGTTTTGTTGCAGTTGATGAAGGTGTCACAGATGAGGAATCAGAAGATGAACAGAATGAAGAAATTGTGTTTGTTGTTGTAAAGGAAGATGTGGCAGACAAGAAGGCTCTTGTCTCCTAGTTTGATAATTCAAATGAGTGGATCATTGACAATGGTTGTTCTCACCATATGACTGGTGACCAGAGCAAGTTTCTATCCTTAGAGGAGTATGATGGTGGTGTGGTTCGCTTTGGCAATGATGTACCATGCATGGTCAAAGGCAGAGGGTCCATCTCTTTAAATAAAAAGAGTAGTGCTGACAATGTGTACTGGGTTGATGGTCTCAGACACAACCTTCTAAGTGTTGCCCAGCTAAATGACAGTGGCCTCACTCTACAATTCAAGAATGGAGTTTGCGGAATCAAAGGAAAAGATGGTAAATTGGTGGCCACTGGCATGCAGACCAAAGGTAACTTATTTTAGTTGAATGCAAATGTAAGTACCTGTCTTATGGCTAAGCCTGATGATAGTTGGATATAGCATAGGAGACTCTGTCATATAAACTTTGATAACATTGTAAAGGCTAGTAAGATCAAGGCAGTTAGAGGGTTGTCGGTGCTAAACAAATCGGGCAATACCTTGTGTAGAGAGTGTCAATTGGGGAAAATGTCTTCCCCAACTTTTAAAGGTAAATCTTTCACTGCTGACAACTCGCTTGATCTTGTGCATACTGATTTGTGTGGTCCTATGAAAACTAGGAGTGTGCAGGGTGATAGATACTTCATGATCCTCACTGATGACTGCTCAAGAATGATGTGGGTCACATTCTTGAAAGACAAGTCTGAAGCCTTTGGGAAATTCAAAGCTTTCAGAGCATTAGTGGAGAAGGAAAGCGGTAAAAGGATCAAGTGTCTCAGAACTGATCAAGGAGGGGAATTCACTTCCGGTGAATTCAATAAGTATTGTGAAGAATTTGGCATCAAGAGATAGTTGTTTGCCCCCCGGACTCCACAGCAAAATGGCCTAGCAAAGAGGAATAACCGGTTTGTCATTGAAGTAGCTAGAACCATGTTGATTCAAGGAAAGGTAGCTCACACCTTTTGGAGAGAAGCGGTGAGCACTGCAGTCTACGCAATGAACCAGATACTCATCAAGAAAGGTAAGGATAAAAATCCTTATGAGTATTGGACCGGTAAGACACCTGTGGTTAGCTACTTTAAGGTTTTTGGTAGAAAATGTTACATCAAGAGGAGTGAACGTCAGGGAAAATTTGAAGCTAAATGTGATGAGGGAATATTCCTAGGATATTCCAACAAGACTAAAGCTCTCAAGTGTTACAACAATAGAACACAGAGAATTATGGAAAGTATCAATGTAAGAGTTGATGAATCCTCTAAGAAAGCTAAGGAAACCGGCAGTGAGCAAGCTGTAAATGAACCAGTTGCAACCTTCTAGGAACCAATTGTCAGTCAACCAAGTACCAGTAATAGTGTTCCTGAACTAGTGAATGCTGATACTGATGAAGATGAGGATGAAGAGGAAAAGCAAGAAGAACCAGTTAAGACCATTCCTCGGTATGTCAAGCTGAATCATGATCCTAAGCAGATCATAGGAGATAAGGATGTAGGAATCCTTACAAGAAGAAAGATCAGAGAAAACTCATGCATGATCTCTGAATTTGAGCCTAAATCATTCAAAGAGGCTCATAAAGATGAAGACTAGATCAAGGCAATGGAAGAGGAACTTGACCAGATAGAGAAAAATGGTACATGGTCCTTGGTACCCAAACCAAAGCATAAAAATGTCATTGGCACCAAATGGGTGTTCAGAAACAAGTTGAATGAGGACAGCATAGTGATTAGGAATAAAGCTGGATTGGTGTGAAAAGGATATGCTCAAGAAGAAGGAGAAGATTATGGAGAAACCTTTGCTCCTATAGCCAGATTGGAAGGAGTTTGTATGCTTCTTGTATATGCAGCTTTTAAAAGGTTCAAAGTGTATCAAATGGATGTAAAATATGCATTCCTAAATGGTGTACTTGAAGAGGAGGTATATATAGAGCAACCAGATGGTTTTTCCCTATCTGAAGATAGTGATATGGTGTGCACGCTACATAAAGCCTTATATGGTCTAAAGCAAGCACTTATGGCATGGTATGAGCGCCTACATTCCCATCTTGTGAAGATTGGATTTGAGAGAACAAGTGAGGATAGCAATATCTACTTGAAGTCTGAAGGAAATTAGATTATGATCTGTGAGGTTTTTGTTGATGACATTATCTTTGGAGGAGATGACAAGATGAGTCATGAGTTTGCTGATGAGATGAAGAAAGAGTTTGAGATGTCACTCATAGGGGAGATTAAGTTCTTCATTGGACTGCAGATCCAGCAGATGGAAGATGGAATCTTTATCACTCAGTCCAAATATGTCAAAGAGGTACTGAAGACCTTTGGCATGGAAGATAGAAAACCTGTTGGTACACCGATGGTGACCGGTTGCAAATTCACAAAAGAGGATGATTCTGCACTAGTTGATGAGAAGGAATACCGATCAATGATTGGTAAGTTGCATTATGTAGTGCATAGCAGACCGGATATTGCACATGCAGTTGGCATTACTGCAAGGTTCCAGAAGAGTCCAAGAGAATCCCACTTGATTGCAGTCAAGAGGATTCTTAGGTATCTAAAGGGAACAGTTGACTATGGATTGTGGTACCCATACAACAATGATTTCAATCTGAAAGTGTTCACGGATGCTGATTGGGCAGGTAATGTGGATGACCAAAAGAGCACAACCGGTGGTGCATTCTTTCTCGATGGTAGACTGGTTTCATGGATGAGTAAAAAGTAGAGTTGCATCTCTCAGTCTACAACGGAAGCAGAGTATGTTGCAGCTTTCATGAACTGCACTCAAACAATTTGGATGAAGCATGTACTGGAAGGCTTCAAGATCCTTGTATCTGAACCGATAAGTATATTCTGTGATCACAAGTGCTATCAATATATCAAAGAATCTGGTCTTACATTCTAGAACCAAGCATTTTGAGCTTAAGTATCATTTCTTGAGGGAAAAGGTTCAGAATAAAGAGATTGCACTGGAGCATGTGTCCAGTAAGGAGCAATTAGTAGACATATTCACCAAGCCTCTCCCAAAGACTACATTTGAGCACTTAAGAGGTGAATTAGGGGTATTACCCCTTCAGGAGGTGAACTAAAAGTAAGTGTTCCACATCAGTCAGACAATGCAAGGTCAATTTTTTGTTGATTGATGTGTTGAAGGATGCTACTCCTCAAGGGGAGCAGCATGATGGAACAGAGGCTTGTACTTCCACTTTGGCATTGTTGTCAAAGGGGGAGAAGGAGTGAAGCAAAAAGATATCTGTAGCAAATGGGGAGAAGATGTGAAGCGGAGAAGATATCTTTGTATATTGCCATCAATGCCAAAGGGGGAGATTGTTGGCATTATGTAAACTGGCATGAAGACATAATGATATTGTATGTTGTCATTGATGCCAATATGAGACATTGTGTGAACCGGCACATGTGATAGGTGAAAAGAGACAGGAACCGCCATATGTATGAACCGGTTTATATGCCAAAGTGAAGCAGCATATTTGTTCAAGGTGAACCGGCATGTCAAGGTGAACTGGCATGTAGTTTTGGGAACCGGCACATGGAAGCATTGTATGACTACCGGTTGGTAGGTAGTTCCCACTTCATGATTTCCAATTGGAGTACGTCAAGTCTGTGTGACTCAATTGGTGATCTTTGTGTGATAATTTAGCAGTATAATGGAGAAAAGATCGTGTTTCCACGTAAGCTCTATGCGCGTGAAGGATCTTGCATGAAAAAGACTATTCCTATCCACCTCGGGAATGTGTGAAGTCTGTCAAACGGTGATAATGTGTGATGGGTTATCAGCCACCATGGAATCGGTGGAAAATGAACGATGGAGAATGTCTTGAGATCAATTCAAGACTGTTGCATTTAATGCAGTATGATTCAATGGTCAAGATTGAACCGCTTGAGTTGCTTAACCTAACAGGTTTAGGGTTTAGGGTTTTTGCTACCAGCCTGTCTATTTCCTATAAGGTCGATGTTGTGTTTCTTTCTAAGTTTGTTGGCAAAAGTTGTGAATGTGTATCCAAGGGAAGTGATACGTGATTCTTGCCAGGCCAAAGGAGAGAAGAGATACCTACAAAGTGAATGTGTAGAAGGTAAAGAGGAGCTTAAACGGATCTACATTAGCATTGTGTGCTGTTAATAGATCATTGTAATTCCTATTGATCTCTAACCACTTCAACAGTTGTAAAATCCCCTAACAGGGTAGCCTTAACTGGCTTGACTCAAAATCCCTTAACAGGGTGGTCTTAACAGGCTTTATTTAAATCCCTTAACTAGGTAACTCAAGGTTAATGAGTTCTGAGAAGCTATAGAGCTTAGGAGATCCTTTTCACTATTGAGTTCTTGAAATCCTCTAACAAGGTAACCCTACCAGGTTTAACCCTTAACTGGGTGATCCCTAATAGGATCGGTTCCTAGCAGAACCTATTGTAATGTCTTTAACCAGACAAGGCTCCTAACAGAGCAAACTTCTAAAGAGTTCAAAAAGCAACTTGTGGGTATTCATCCCTACCGTGGTTTTTCCCAGTTGGGTTTCCACATGAAATATATGTGTGTCATGTGAAATGCTTTTGTCTTGTGATGCTTTGTTTTACCTGTTAAGCATATGAATATTCTATGTTTTATGCCTATCTATAAAACATATTGAACTCACTGTTGTGAAGATCTGATGATTAAGTTTACCTGTTTATGCATGAGAATACAATCATACTGTAGTATTGAGCTAAGAGGGAAACTCATTGAGTGTCCAGTTCATGACTGATTGAGTTGTACTGGATGTTACCGGTTGCACTCTGTTTTACCAGTATCCCTATTTGGCAGTCATTTGGAGTATTTGTTGTCAAACCAGTTTTGGACTGTATTTGTCTTTGTACTGATTCACCCCCCCCCCTCTCAGTACCAGTTTAGTACTAGTGGTTTATCATTGAGTTATCAACTTAACACTTATCAGTATAAGAAGCATTAATAAGAAACATGCACACATAAAATAAATCACACATGAACACCAAGGTTTATCACATGGAAACCCAAATGGGAGAAAACCATGGTTTGAGTAGAAACTCACAAAATTTGCACTCTTCTAGAGTATGCTCAGTGAGGAGCCATCCCTATTAGGAGATTACAAAGACACTTTCAGGTGCCACTCAGTTAAGAGATTTTCTTCAAGTCTTGTTAGAACCTTTACCCTATTAGAGGTAGCCTTGTTAAAGGACATGAAATCATCAATTAAGATGTCACTCGGTTAAGGGATTTTACAAAAGGACCTGTTAAACTCCACTTGGTTAAAGGATTTTACTGTTGTAGTTATTAGAAAACAACAAAGAGAATGATCTTCTATAATAACTACTCTTAGCTTAATCAGATCCAATTGAAGCTCTTTGTTTTGACCACCGGTTACACTTTCTTTGCACTCTACTGGTGCTCAATATTTCACTTGCTCTACACTCTACTGATGCTCTACATTTCACTTGCTCTACACTCTATTGGTTCTCTGCATTCTTTCCCTACTCTTCACACTTTTTGAGCTCTTCACACTCTCTTCGCCACTATGCTATTCACTTAGTAGTTTTGCACTCTTCTCAACTTGCTGGATCGCCTCTCTTCAAAATTGCACTTAGCAATTTTATGATCAAACTTTTTGGTTTTCACCAAAAACCTTTATACCATATTTTACCAACACATACCTTCTAATTTCTAAATGAGTTTACACCTAACACTCAATAGATTATAAATTCAAATCTTCCCAAATCTTCCTGCACTTTCTCTACGCACTCTCCATCATTCTCGCCAGTAACTCATCCTTATTTGCCACCGCAACTCATAATTTTTGTAACTTCTAGGTCATGTTCTTCTGATTTAATGTAAACCAGAAAACTTGCACAAATCTCTCCTTAACTAATTGCTAACTATTGTAGACTTCACTAGTAGTTTTTTTAATGATATCTCATCCTGACTGACTCACCTTTGGTCATCGCATCTAACTTACCGGTCACTGCTACGAGATTCTCGATGGGTATCATCTTTCAACCTATATCAACACACTCTCTTCACCAATCTGTACACTCTCTTCACCACTCTGCTATTCACTTAGCAGTTCCACCCTCTTCTCACCTTGCTGGATCGCCCCTCTTCAAAATTGCACTTTGCAATTTTTACCATCAATCTTTTTGGTTTTTGCCAAAAACCTTTATACCATATTTTTCCAATACATACCCGTTGATTCCTTAATTAGTTTACACCTAGCACTTGGTACATTTGAAATTCAAATCTTTCCAATTCTTCCTGTAGTCTCTTGGCACGCTCTCCATAAATCTCTCTAGCAAATCATCCTTATCTCCCTCTGCAACTCATAATTTCACCAACCTCTGGGTTGTATTCTGTCTTTTTAATGTGAACCGAAAAATTTGCACAAATCTCACCTTAACTGGTTATTAACTGCTGTAGACTTCACTAGTCATTTGTTTGATGATATCTCGCTATGACTGACTCACCTTTAGTCATCGCATCCAGCTTATCATTCACTGCTCCAAGATTCTCGGTGGATAGCATTTTTCAACCTGTATCATCGGTTCACTAGTGTAACTCTTCATCTTTTGCCATCGATCACTGATCATCAATTAGACTAATCATATGTTTGTCCAGAGTGTTCCGATCGTGCATAAGACTACTAAACTAAAATCTGAGTCACCTCTTGTGACTGCATCATCATTTCAACTATTAGTTTAAGAAACTGATCTCAACACCTATCGGATGCTTGACTAACCGGTTAGCTACTTTGTTTATCCTTCAACCGATTAGTCTTCGACCAACACACTTCTTAAGTGTGTCAATAATGCATATTTGGGAAGAACTAAATCCTCCATACTATTTGCAGCCATGAGTAAACCATTGAGGTTTACCACACTTCCTTTCCTATGAGCTTGGCCTTATTCACCAGTAAGTGTTAGTCATCAATGACAATACTCATTGATGAACCAGTTGTTCCAACACCATCAGTTATGCCAACACTAAGTTGGGAACCCAAAATTTCTTATTTTAAGGTAATAAAATGTGCTTACAGATCTTACAACTGTCATAACTTACAACACTTGTAGTTGTAAGATAATCTATCATAATTGACTATTTTTAGTTGACAACTCGTAATAACCCAACTTGGGCACCCACCTTCTCCATGAAAAGGGTATCTCTTGCCACTTGTCTAATATGTCATAGAATTTGTCATCGGATGACACTTGTCAAGATCCTCAAAGTGGGATGCCTACCTCCACATGTGTAACATATGTGTCATATAGTAATTGCCAAGTAAGATGCCTCCAAGCTTGTGGGTCCCACTAGATGACTAGATATATGTAGGCAATTAATATTAAAATAATAAATAAATATAACAACATCAATTCTAGGATTTGCAAAGGTTGAGACACCTTAATCCTAATATACTTCAACTTGTCAAAGACCTTTGAAATAGCCCATAGATCAATTGTAGGGGGTTGAGAGGCCCATATAATTGGAACACCATTTGAACTTATTTGTGCTTACTAGTTTCGTCAATGCACCTGCAACATTCATCAAAGTGTCAATATTGTCCAATTTTACCTTCCCATCCTCTACCATATGTCAAACAAAATGAAACTAAACATCAATGTGTTTTGTTCTAGCATTAAAAGTTGGATTCTTTGCTAAGAAAATATCACGTTGACTGTCACAATAAATAGTAATCAATCCTACATGAAACCTAATATCTAAACACAATCATCTAAGCCAAATGGCTTCCTTACAAGCATGAGTAGCTTCCATATACTCTTCTTTTGTTGACATGGACATTTAAATGACTAAAACTTGTTTCTTACTGATCCAACTAATAGCACCATCATTCATAGTAAAGACATAACCACTAGTGGATATTTTGTTGTCAATGTCACCTACCCAATCTGAATCCACATATCTACGAATACTCACAAAATTCCAAGGTCTAGTAGGATAACCATGATAATACAAGGAATACTTGGAAGTGCCCCTCGAATATCTGAAGACTCTCTTAACTACATCCTAATGCACCCATCCAGTATTAGCCATATATCGACTCAGGGATCTCACTACTTAGGCAATATTTGGTCCATTACAAACCATAACATACATGAGATTGCCAACTGGAATCATGTATGGTACATTGGTCATGTTCACCATCTCAAAAAGAGATTTGGGACAATCCTCCATTGATAAATTTGTTCTTAATGCAACAAGAACTATCATAGATCTACAAGTTGTCATGTTGAATCTGTCCAACATTGAATTTAGATACTTACTTGGGCTTAACCAAATCTTTTCGTTAGCTCTTTCTCTTATGATCTCCACTCCTAGAATGCTCTGAATGCACCTAAATATTTCATTTCAAATTGTGCTGACAACTAAGAGTTCAAGTTAAAAATTAAATACAAATTCCCAAATAGTAACTGTAGCGTCGTAAATTGTACGCACTTGCTAGGGTGGTACAATTTCACACCTAGTTTAGCACCTGCCTTGGCGCATTTTGCATTTTTCATTGCATTTCCCCTTTAGCACTTAATTAATTAAATTAATTAGGTCTAAGGTCCTATTTCATCATCTCCCACATCATAAAGTTGGGCCCTTTCATTAAAGTGTGCCCCTTTCATTTTATTCTTCCAATACATCATTTAATCAAAAACCCTAATTAGGTTCATTTTTGAACTTGGGGGCTTGATTTCGGGGGTCAAAACATCTCGAAATCACCTGTAACTTCGGGATTCTCTCTAAAATCATCATATCCGACGGCCCTAAAAATTTGGTGAAAAGTTGTCAGGACCATGGCGCCCGGCGTGCACATGGTCCCGGACATTTTTCCCGAAATTTTAGGAGCACGACCCAATCATAAAATAAAGCTTAACCCCAAGAAATTGGTGGGAGATTCAATCTCTAGGTCGGCCAAAAGTTGGAATTAAGACCTAGGGTTTCATATATAAGAGCTCTCTTTCTTCATTTGAAAGGATCCGGATTTTTGTTTTCAGGAACCTCATATGCAGCAAAAGAGCAGATCTTTGAGGACTTCAGCAACATTCAACATCCTTCTATCAAGCATTTATCAATTTCATTCATCCATTTAGGGCTTGGAAGACATTGAAGAACAATAGGAGATTACCGACTGAAGATTGGCTTGTACTCCTCCCTTGAGGGTTGGGTATGATTTCATGTTGTTTTCATGTCTTTGCATAAGCTTCAACATATCCTTTATTCATGCTTTAGATCACTTTGAATCTTGATTTAGAGCATTTACATTATCATTTATGAGCAATTAGGGTTTACTTTCTAGGTTGCTCTAGTTTGCTTACTTGCATCTTAGGACCTTGCACACACACTAGGTCTGCACACACAATACATTTTACAATACAACTTGGCTATTCGTGGAGGTGGAAATCACCGAAGCGGGGGTTTGACTAAGGCAAAACCCTATATAGCTGCCCAAACATCTTTTCAGATATAAGTGCAGGTTTCGGGACTCAGACGACGCCGCAGGTTGCAGATCCGGGAATAGCAGGTCGAGACAGCACTCCGCACCAAATTTCAGAGCAAAAGACCAGGACAGGGGCATGGGGCGCCCTGGTCCTACCCGGATAGGGGCGCTAGGCACCCTGGTCCTCCTGATAGATAGCATTTTCAGCATTTTTGACAGCTTTTCCAAAGTGCAAAAACAGCAGTTTTCGGAGCAGTTTCAAGGGCAGAATCAGGACAGTGGCGCCCACGCCCCTGTCCCGAACATTTTCAGTCAGATTTTAACTCCGGGTACGCATTTACATTCTTGTCTTGTCCTTGTGTTTACAGCTTTCCATTGTTTAAGTTCAATTCTGCAACCTTGTTATTAGTTCATACTTGCACTTTGGGGTTAGGGATTGAACTTGCATCATTTCATCTTTCTATTACAACAAAGGAATAGAAATCCTAATAGGTAGCCTGTGGCTCTCTCTTCCACAAAAATAAGTAGCCAATTGTGTGATACCTCTAGGCTCTTTCATATTCCACAAGTGTGTGGTTGAAAGTGAGATTAGGGCATGTTTGCTTAGTGTCACTTTTTCTCCCACACAGTAACATATCATCCACATATAATGCAACAATGAGAATGTGTCCATTATCAATTTTAAAGTAAAGACAACAATCAAATTTATACATCTGAAATCCCAAACTCAACACATAGGTCAAAATGTTGCTATCACATCCTAGGAGACTATTTCAAACAATACAAAGACTTTTTCAATTTGTAAACTATATTTTCTTTACCTTTCACTATGAAATGCTTTAGCTGTGATATATAAATCTCTTCCTCCAAATCACCATGAAGGAATGTTGGCTTCACATCCATTTTCTCAGTTTCCTAATCATGAAGTATAGAAAGTGATAACAAGAACCAAGTGGATGTCAGCTTTGCAACAAGAGAGAAATTTCACCATAATCAATTCCCTCAACTTGGGAATACCCCTTCATGACCAACCAAGCTTTATGATTCTCAATATTGCCATCATGACCCAATTTATTTTTGAACACACATTTGCATCCCCTGGGCTTGCGTGATTCAAGAAAAGGTACCGAATCCCAATTATTGTTCCTCTCCAAAGATACCATCTCATTGTTCATGGCTTCCATCGAAGAATCTGCATCACTCATAGCCATAGCCTCTCTAAAAATCCTTGGCTCGTCAATGTTAGCAATCAAAGCAAAAATATAAATGCAATCTAACAATGAATATCAAAACCTTAAGAATATCTTTCAAGTCGCAACCTATCATGAGTAGACCTCCCCAAAGGCTAAGGTTGAGGTTCTTCATCTTCTTCAAAAAATTTAGAGCTATTTGAGCTTTCTTCATCATCAAGTCCACTAGGATCTCGTAGTTCTTCTTTCTTAAGGGTATAAGGAATTTGAACTACCTCCTTATTCTATTTCTCCTCTTTCTCTAGTTGTAGCTCAACAATGGAAGGTTTCATCTCTTTAAAAATAACATTGAACTACTATAAAGAACCTTCTCTCTCACTAGATCCCAGAGTTTGTATCCTTTTACACCAACACCATAGTCAATAA
Organism: Cryptomeria japonica; assembly: GCF_030272615.1. Classification (NCBI taxonomy): domain Eukaryota; kingdom Viridiplantae; phylum Streptophyta; class Pinopsida; order Cupressales; family Cupressaceae; genus Cryptomeria; species Cryptomeria japonica. The sequence goes on from NC_081409.1 coordinate 331,162,157, forward strand.
AGATACACTTCACTGCCTTGTTCTCCATTTTAGATATTTTTTCGTTCAAAACATGAGAATAAGATTCACAACTAAATACTCTCAAATGTCTCATCAAGGGCTTCTTTCCTGATCACACCTTCATAAGTGTCTTATCAACAAGTGGTGATGTAGGAAATCTATTTACCAAATAGCCAACAATGGCTATAGCTTCAACCCAAAAAATTTGTTCGAGGCCATCACCACTAAGCATACTCCTATCCCTCTCCATCAACATCATATTCATCTTCTCTGCAACTCTATTCAACTGAGGGGTGTATGGAGTTTTTTTATGCCTCTCCATCCCACATTCCTTATAGAAATTGTCGAGCATAACTCACCACCATTTTTAGTTCTCTAACACTTAATCTTTCTACTAGTCTAATTCTCAACAAGAGCCTTAAACTCCTTAAATTGACTAAATACTTTATATTTACTTTTGAGAAATAGATAGATGTCCTTGTACTGTAGTCATCAATAAATGATACAAAATACACATATTTTATAATTGAAGGAACAATAACATGACCAGAAAAATCATAATGTATCAAGTCCAATAACTCTGAAGACTTGAGAGATCTAGAGTAGAACTAATCACAATTTTGTTTACCATAAATCTAGTGTTCATAAAAACCAAACTCAAGATGATCCAGTTTTGCAGTTTGGTTATCTGATCATTTCTTTGCAGAGTTTGGTATTTCCTTCGGCATATTTTGTTGTGATCAGACCTTGAGCTGAGATTTTGGGAGATTGTTTGGGATGGTCTTGTGTATCTTCATTTCAAATGGTTTGTGATTTTGTGCTTGACGAGTTATATTTTCTTCGTGACAGTTGTTGTTGTTTGAGTGTTCTTGAGTTTCAGATGTTGATTGATGAAGATTTGATAAGTGGTGTTGGTACAACTATTACTGATGATTCTAATGTTCTTGCTGGTGTTTCCTAATTGTGCCCTCTTTTTTTTGATGATCTGTATTGATCATTGTGTGAGATCTTGGTGATTTTCCTGAATCGGTAATGTTCTTCATGTTGTGCGGTTTTCCTGGTGGTGTAGCGTGTTGCGCTTGATCTTGGCGTGATTTTCAATGGTGATGAACATTTGGATATTTGGTTTAGGACCATGTTATGTTTTGTATATCATTATATTGGTCTGGTGGTCGGTCTTTGTGTTGTGTGATGTAATCTTGTAATTATAAGTTGAGGGTTTAGTTGACCTTGTTGTTAAGGTTGATGAATTGTATAAATAGGTGATATAAGATTTGTTGTTGAAACTAGATCAGGTCAACTTTCCTAGCTGATAATATTTACATAGAGCATTCTTAGGTTTCATAATGTTAGGCATACCTCTAATAGACTTCATTTTACTAACCTTTTATATGCTATCAAAATTAACATGACACAATCTTTTGTGCCACTGCCAACTATCTTCTACCTTTGCCATTAGGCAACTTCCTATAGTGGCGTCTAGGTAGAATATATTACCTTTAGTTTATTTACCGATATCAATCAGACCTCTTGATTTATCACTTATTTTGCATATTCCCTCATTAAACTCTAGCTGGTAACCCTTATTGTTAAGTTGTGCAACACTTAATAGACTATACTTTAGCCCTTCTACCTAGTAAACATCTTCACAATTGGTTTTATCATTTAGGGTAATAGATCCCTTACCTTTTACCACACAAGAAGCATCATTGTCGAATCTCACTTGTCCTCCATCATAGTCCTCCATGTTGAGGAATTTGTTCCCATCACCAGTCATGTGGTGAAAGTAACCACTGTCAATTACCCAGTCTCCACACCAGTTTGAACTAGAAATCAGTTCCATATCTCTTTCCTTTGTGCTATCTTCCTTTACCACTACAAGTGCAATCCCTTCTCCATCAGATCCTTCTGATTCTTCATTGGTAACTCCTTCTTCTGCAAGATAGCACTCCTTCTTGGTCTTCTCTTTGTATTTTCTAAAGTTATCATTCCTATCATTGTCAGGACATCTAGATGCAATATGACCTATTTTATTGCATGAGAAACATTTTAGGGATAGTTTACCTTTGTACTTCCCTTTTCCTCTTGGCAGCCTTCTTGCTATTAGAGCTTCAAGCTCATCTTGTTCCTATTCTTTAGATAACAAGTTGTCATGTTCATGAGAATGACCGGTTCTTGCAGTAGAAATACTTTCAGTTTCTTTTCTTCTCATTGTTGATGCAAGTGTCATGGAACATTTGAAGGCAGCATCAATCTTAGGCATATTGTTGTCATAGTTGCTCAGTTCAAAGGCAGTCAATTTACTGATCAGGGAGACAAGTGTAACATTAACTGTTCCCAAATATCTAAGTTCTTGAATTGCAAAAACCCTTATGGCATATTGTGGTAGTAAGGTTCTCAGGATTTTTCTCACCACATCATCTTCCTCAAGTTTTCCTCCAACATTTCTGATGAAATTTACCACATCCTTTATTCTTTTGTTGTATTGTTCTATATTCTCTCCTTCTTGCATCCTCATCTCATAAGATTTTCCTCTCCAACTGTCCACCTTAACCTTTTGTACATGAGTATCTCCTCCATAAATAGTCTTTAGCTTATTCCACATCTCATAGGCTATTTTCATATCTTGAATCTCAACATACTTGTTATCAGATACAGTACTAGCAATCACCTCCATAGTTGTGATGTTATCTTGTTTCACTTTGATCTGATATGTGGTGAGAACCCATGTAGGTTCATTGTACTCTATGCTTACATGATTCCAATATTGATCTCCAAGGGTTCTTAGGTAGAGCTTCATTCTACCACACCATAATGTGTAGGTTTCCTTAGAGAACTTGGGGCCTTCCTTTCGTATCATCTTAGATCTTTCCTTAAGCTATTAAGCTCTTCTGAATCTAAAGACTGGGGCTCTGATAACAATTGTTAGTCCCAACCGGTGCTAATAGGGGAGGGGTGAATCAACACTATATCGGTTTATTCTAGATTTAACATTAATCAAAACTTCTACTCAAACTTAACACTTATTAGAATAAGAAGCATTATTAAGAAACATGCACACATAAAATCAAACACACGTGACTACCAAAATTTATCATGCGAAAAACCAAATGGGATAAAACCATCGTGTGAGTAGAAACTCACAAAATCTACACTCTTCTAGAGTACGCCCCATGAGGAGCCATCCCTGTTAGGAGATTACAAAAACACTATTAGGTGCCACCCAACTAAAGGATTTTCTTTAAGTCCTATTAGAACCTTTACCTTGTTAGAGGTAGCCTTGTTAAAGGACTTAGGATCATCATTTAAGATGTCACCCAGTTAAGGGATTTTACAAAGGGACCTGTTAAAGTCCACCCGGTTAAGGGATTTTACTGTTGTACTTATTAAAAAACAATAGAGAGAATGATATGTTGTAATAGCTACTCTTAGCTTAATCAGATCTAAATGAAGCTCTTTGGTTCGACCACCGGTTACACTTTCTCTGCACTCTACTGGTGCTCTGCATTACACTTGCTCTGCACTATATTGGTGTTCTGCATTCTTTCTCTGCTCTTCACACTATCTGATCTCTACACACTCTCTTCACAACTCTACTACTCACTTAGCAATTCTTCCCTCTTCTCACCTTGTTGGATCACCTCTCTTCAAAATTTCACTTTGCAATTTTTACGATCAACCTTTTTGGTTTTTGCCAAAAACCTTTATATCATATTTTGCCAATACATACCCGTTGATTCCTCAATTGGTTTACACCTAGCACTTGGTAGATTTGAAATTCAAATCTTTCCAAATCTTCCTATAGTCTCTCGACATGCTCTCCATCAATCTTGCTAGCAACTCATCCTTATCTCCCTCTACAACTCATAATTTCACCAACCTCTGGGTCGTAATCTGTCTTTTTAATGTGAACCAAAAAATCCGCACAAATCTCACCTTAATTGATTGTTCTGATGTAGACTTCACTAGTCGTTTATTTGATGATATCTTGCCATGGCTGACTCACCTTTGGTCATTGCATCCATCTTATTGGTCACTGCTCCAAAATTCTTGGTGGATAGCATTTTTCAACCTGTATCACCGGTTCACTAGTGTAACTCTTCATCTTTTGTCATCGATCATTGATCATCAATCAGACGGATCACATGTATGTCCAGAGTGTTCTGGTCGTGGAAAAGACTACTAAACTGCAATATGAGTTGCCTATTGTTACAGCATCATCATTTCATCTGCCAGTTTTAAGAAACTGATCTCAACACCTATCGGGTGCTTGACTGACTAGTCAGCTACTCTGTTTATCCTTCAACCGATTAGTCTTCTACCAACATACTACTTAAGTGTGTCAATAATGCATATTTGGGAAGCATTGAATCCTCCATACTATTTGCAGCCATGAGTAGACCATTGGGGTTTACCACACCTCCTTGCCTATGAGCTTGGCCCTATTAACTGATAAGTGTTAGTCATCAATGACAATACTAGTTGATGAACCAATTGTGCCAACACCATTAGTTATGCCAACAACAAGTATAGATCAATGATTGGAGGATTGTTATACCTAACTGCTAGAATACAAGATCTCATATATGTTGTTTTTCTTCCATCTAGATTTCAGTATGAACTAAAAGAGTCTCATGTTGTTGCAGTAAAAGGGATATTCATATACTTGAAAGAAACAAAATATTTTGGACTGTAGTATCCCAAAGGATCGGACTTTCCTCTGAAATCTTATACTAATGCAAATTGGGTAGGAAGTGTTGATGACGGGAAAAGTACAAGTGATGGAGCATTTTTCCTTGGATCTCGATTAGTTGCATGGTTAGGTAAGAAGCATGATTCTATATCTTTATCAAATGTAGAAGCTAAGTGCATTGCAGTTGCTTCATGTTGCACTTGGGTACTTTATATGAAATAGACATTGAAGGATATCAGTGTATTATTTGATGAACCTATCTCAATCATGTGTGATAATACAAGTGCAATCAATATCTCTAAGAACTTATGGTATGATGAAAGAATAAGTATCTAGTAGATTACTAAGAGGGGGGGTGAATGAGTAAATAGAAAAACTGATAATAACTTTCCCAATCTCAATCTCAATCTCAATCACACAAAGTAAACTTATCAATAAAATACCACTGTCAACATGAAAACTCATAAGAAAATTGGTTGACTATTACAGCAACTTAATAGTAAACATCATTAAACTTGTAAACATCCAAATGCTTTATTATATGTCAACATACTTCATTTCTCAATGCTTCTGGTTATCATGCCTTATCAGAAATAGTTAAGTAGTTAATCAAATCAAACATAAGATCGTAACCACAAAATATTAACCACATGACACAAGTATTTTTAACATGGAAGCCCAAATAGGTAAAAACCACGGTGAGATGAGACTCACAAGATAATATCTAAACTCTTCTGAAGTTCGCCCAGTTAGGAGCCAAGCATGTTAAAGCTTTACAAAAGTCCTATTAAGAATTGATCCTGTTAGGAATCACCCAATTAAGGGATTGACTACAAATGCCTTGTTAGAAGCAATACCGAGGAGTAACCTCAGTAGAGGATTTGAAAATCCAAGCTAATGGACTACCTTGTTAGAGGATTTAATAAGTAACCAAGTTTGTTAGAGATTACCCAGTTAGGGGATTTTAATTTTGCTATAATTGTTAAAAAACAACAGGAGTTTGTTGATCTGTCTGAATAGAACTACAATTTCTCGATTAGATCCTTTTATGTTCCTATATGCCTTTACTCAAACTGCAGACTCATCATCTGGTTCAGCAACCACACACTCAACTGATCTCTACCAACACCTTCAACTAGACAACTTCATTGACCTTATAAGCAAATAAATTAGGTTGGTAACACAATAAAAACCTAATTCTCTCATAGAGATTACAAACAATTCAGTTCAAGTATGACCATTGGATTACATAGAAATCTCTACACAATAATCAAGAAAACCTCAACCGCTCCTTGATTATCACTTCATCGAGCTCAATAACTCATCACACACTTTGTATTAGAGGTTATACATTTGTTGATTCCGTAGACAAACAACACGCCAAAACATTTGAACTTGTCTTCATACAATGATCATACATGTCACCATCATTACTACTCAACATCATATCATAAACAAACATAACCAATTCAATAACCTTAATCGGTTAGGGTTTAACAAAAACAACTGATAGGGTCTACCAGTTACAATAATAGATAAGGTTTACACCATTACACCAGTTACCGGTTCTTCTCACAAATTCTTCCTACCGGTTACCGTAACAATATTACGACAATATCATTACCGGTTCAATTGATATCAATGACAACATAACATATCATTAATGCAATCCTCGTGCAAATGCCAACAATCTCCCCCTTTGGCATTGATGGCAATACAAATATCAACACCATTGATTGTTGCATGATTGTGAATAGGAATCCTAGTTTACACTACTAAGTATTCACCATGCACTCCATGTCTTCAACTTGTCATTGGTTTTCCTTCCCATAATCTTATAATTCTTCTCCCCCTTTGATATCAATGCCAAATTGAAAGTAAAACATGTAATGTCAAATTTTCACTGTGCATCAACAACATACTACAACTTGATGCTCCCCCTGTGGAATACATCCACTTCTACATCAATCCTTGTAAAATGTTGCAAGTGGTTTAGGGAGTGATGTAAACAACATCATGCTCAACTAACCTCATGAAGGGGCATAACCCCTAGTTGACTTCAAAGATACTCAAATATAGTCTTAGGTAGAGGTTTGGTAAAAATATCTACAAGTTGTTTCTTGGTAGAAACATGCTCTAAGATAACATCTTTGCTCTGAACTTTTTCCCTCAAGAAATGATACTTCAATTCAATGTGCTTGGTTTGTGCATGCAAAATAGGATTCTTGGAAATATTAATAGCACTTGTATTATCACATAAAATCTTTATGGTTCTAAAATCTTCATCTTAAAACCTTCCAAAATGTGCCTCATCCAAATAGCCTGTGTGCAATTAATATAAGTTGCAACATACTCAGCTTCAATATTAGATTGTGAAGTACAACTCTTCTTTTTACTACTCCATGAAACAAGCCTTCCTCCAAGAAAAAATTATCCATCGGTTGTGCTTTTCCAGTCATCAACATTTCCTGCCCAGTCAACATCTGTGTATGCCTTCAAATCAAAGTTTCCTCCATATGGCTAGCATAATCCATAGTCAACAGTACCTTTCAGGTATCTAAAAATTCTCTTGTTTGTTATTGGATGTGTTTCCTTAGGATTCTTCTGGAATATAGAAACTATTCTAACTGCATGAGTTATGTATGGTCTACTGTGAACAATATAGTGCAATTTGCCAATCATTAACTTGTATTCCTTCTCATCAACAAACTTAGATTCATCTTCCTTAGACAACTTGTAACCTATAACCATTGGTGTCCCAACTGGTTTATAGTCACTCATGCCAAATGCCTTCAAAACCTCTTTCATATACTTAGACTGTGTAATGAAAATACCATTCTTCATTTGTTGTATCTACAAGCATATGAAAAAATTTATTTCCCCTACTAAAGATATTTCAAACTCATTTTTCATTTCATTTGCAAAACTGTTGCTCATGATATCATTACCTCCAAATATGATATCATCAACAAATACTTCACTAACCAGCATTTCATCTCCTTCAGTCTTGAGATATATGTTACTATCATCACTGGTTTTCAAAAATCCTATCTTCATTAGATGTGTATGAAGCCTTTCATACCATGCTCTCGATGCCTAGTTTAATCCATATAAAGCTTTATGCAATCTTCATACCATATCTTTCTCATCAGTCAAAGCATAAACATCTGGTTGCTCTATGTATACTTCTTCTTCCAATATCCCATTCAAAAATGCAAACTTAACATCCATTTGGTATACCTTGAATTTATTATGGGCTGCAAATGCAAGTAACATTCTGACACCTTCCAGTCTTGCTACTAGTGAAAATTTTTTGCCATAGTCTTCTCCTTCTTCTTGTGTATAACCCTTGCAAACCAACCTTGCCTTGTTGTGAACCACAACACCATCTTCATTCAACTTGTTCTTGTATACCCATTTAGTACCTGTGTGGGGGAAAAAGCGAGACTAGGTTATCATGCCCTAATCCTACCTCTTGTCACACATTACGAAATACAAAAGAGCCTAGAGGTATCGCACAATTGGCTACTTCTTTTTGTGAAAGAGAGAGCCACGGGCTACCTATTAGGGTTTCTATTCCTTTGTTGTAATTGAAAGGTAAGATTATGCAAGTCCAATTCCTAACCCTAAAATGTAAGTATGAACTAACAACAAGATTGCAGAATTGAACTTAGACAATGGAAAGCTGTAAACACAAGGATAAAACAAGAATGCAAATGCGTACCCAGAGTCAAAATCGGACTGAAAATGTTCAGGACGGGGGCGCGAGCACCACTGTCCTGATTCTGCACCTGAAACTGCACCGGAAACTCCTGTTTTGCACTCTAGAACACTGTCAGAAACTGTTCGAAAATGTTGTCTGTCCGAAGGACCAAGGTGCCCAACGCCTCTGTCCTAGGGACCAGGGCACCTAGCGCCCCTGTCCTGGCAGGACCAGGGCACCCAGCGCCCCTGTCCCAGTCTTTTGCTCTGCAATTTGATGCAGAGTGCTGTCTCGACCTGTTCTCTCCGGATCTGTATCCTGTGGCGTCGTCCGAGTCCCGAAACCTGCACTTATATCTGAAAAAGGGTGTATGGGTGGCTATATAGGGTTTTGCCTTAGTCAAACCCCCGCTTCGGTGATTTCCACCTCCACGAATAGCCAAGTTGTTTTGTAAAATGTATTGTGTGTGCAGACCTAGTGTGTGTGCAAGGTCCTAAAATGCAAGAAAGCAAACTAGAGCAACCTAGAAAGTAAACCCTAATTGCTTGTAAATGATAATGTAAATGCTCTAAATCAAGATGCAAAGTGATCTAAAGCATGAATAAATGAGATATTGAAGCTTATGCAAAGACATGAAAACAACATGAAATCATACCCAACCCTCAAGGGAGATGTACAAGCCAATCTTCAGTCGGTAATCTCCTATTGTTCTTCAATGTCTTCCAAGCCCTAAATGGATGAATGGAATTGATAAATGCTTGATAGAGGGATGTTGTAAGATGTTGAAGTCTTCAAAGATCTGCTCTTTTGCTGCATATGATGTTCCTGGAAACAAAAATCCGATCCTTTCAAATGAAGAAAGAGAGCTCTTATGTATGAAACCCTAGGTCACAATTTCATCTTTTGGCCGACCTAGAGATTGAATATCCTGCCAATTTCTTGGGGTTAAGCTTTATTTTATGATTGGATCGCGCTCCTAAAATTTCGGGAAAAATGTCCGGGACCGTGTGCACTCCGGGCGCCACGGTCCTGACAACTTTTCACCAAATTTTCAAGGCCATCAGATATGATGATTTTAGAGAGAATCCCGAAGTTACAGGTGATTTCGAGATGTTTTGACCCCCAAAATCAAGCCCCCAAGTTCGAAATAGGACTTAATTAGGGTTTTTGATTAGATGATGTATTGGAGGAATAAAATAAAAAGGGGCACACTTTAACGAAAGGGCCCGACTTTATGATGTGAAGGATGATGAAATAGGACCTTAGACCTAATTAATTTGATTAATTAAGTGCTAAAGGAGCAATGCAATGCAAAATGTAAAATGCACTAAGGCGGGTGCTAAACTAGGTGTGAAATTGTACCACCCTAGCAAGTGCGTACAATTTACGACGCTACAGTACCTATAACATTCTTATCTACCGGTCAGGGTACTAGGGTCCAAGTGTTGTTCTTCTCAATTTGATCCAATTCCTCCTCCATAGATTTAACCTAATGATCATCACCAAATGCCTCCTTTGCAGTCCTTGGTTCAATAGTGGAGATCATGCAAGAGTTCTCTCTGATTCTTCTTCTGGTTAGTACTCCAGCATCCTTATCCCCAATAATATGTTTAGGATTGTGATTTAGTCTCACATATCTAGAATAACATGATGATTATCTTCAGGTTTAGCTTCTTCGTTATAATCATTTTTTGAATTTATCTATTCCAGTTGAACAAGTGCATTAGAATTTTCTTTGTCGGTTTCAGATTTCACAATTTCTGGTTCCAAAATTAAAATACAAGGATCTTCATCATTTTCCTATGAACTAGTTCCTTCTGATACTTTAGGAAATTCATCCACTTGAACATTAGCACTCTCAACAATTCTCTATGTCTGGTTGTTAAAACACTTGTAGGCCTTACTCTTGGTGGAATAGCCAAGAAATATACCTTCATCACTCTTAGCCTCAAATTTTCTATTGTAATCACCTCTCTTAATAAAACATTTTCTACCAAATATCTTAAAATAGCTAACATCAGGTGATCTTCCATATAGTCTTGTCCTTACCTCTCTTCACCAGAACTCAGTTCATAGTGTAGACAGTTGTGCTAATAGCTTCTCTCCAAAAGGTTTTCACTCCACCTCCTTGTATCAACATTGTCCTAGCAGCTTCAACGACTGACCAGTTGTTCCTCTCTACGATACCATTCTGTTGTGGTGTCCTTGGTGTAGAAAGTTGTCATTTGATACAGTTCTCTTCATAGTACCTAGTGAATTCCTCAAAAGTAAATTCACCACCTTGATCTATCCTCAGACACTTTATCTTCTTTCCACTCTCTTTCTCAGCTAAGGCCTTGAATGTCGTGAACTTACCAAAAGCTTCAATCTTTTCCTTCAAGAATGTGACCCACATCATCCTTGAGCAATCATCAGTGAAGATCATAAAATATTTGTCACCTTGAATACTTTTTGTTCTTATTGGTCTACAAAGATATGTATGAACTAAATCTAACAAATGTTCCACTTAAAAAGATTTTCTCTTGAAAGTTGAAGAGGTCATCTTACCTAACTGACATTCTTTGCAAAGAGCATTAACTGGTTTGTCTAACTAAGGCAAACCTCTCACTGTCTTGGACTTACTCACTTTAATAATGTTATCAAAGTTTATATGAAAAAATATCCTATGCCAAAGCCAACTATCATATATCTTTCCAATTAAACAGTTTCTAACTTTAGGATTAAGGTGAAACAGGTTACCTTTAGTTTGCTTCCCGGTTGCAATCAATTCACCTTTATTGTCATAAATCTTGCACATACCATTTTTAAACACTAGTGGGTATCCTTTGTCATTGAGTTGTGCCACACTCAAAAGATTGTACTTAAGACCTTTAACCCAATAGACATCATCTGCACTACTCTTCCCATTAAAGAAATAACTCCCTTTCCTTTAACCATGCAAGGTGAGTCATTTCCAAATCTAACAACACCACCATCAAATTCCTTTAGAGAAAGAAATTTTCTCTGATCACTGGTCATACAATGTGAACAACCACTATCAATGATCCAATCATCAAATTTATCCATCCTGGATACTAATGCCTTATAATCAGACATCTCTTCCTTAATATATACAAACACAATATATTCACTAACATCACCATCAGACTCTTCATCAATGATACCACTATCAATAGCAATAAGACAATCTCTCTTGCCTTTACCTTTATACTTCTTGAATTTATCTCTCTTGTGTTCATTATCACCATTAGGACAATTAGCAGCAATGTGGCCAATCTTGTTGCATGCAAAACATTTCAAAGGTAATTTACCTCTATATTTACCAGTGCCTCTAGGCAACCGCTTTGCCAACAATGCTTCAAGCTCCACTAAATTGTCTTCATCATCAACTTCTCTGTTGGATCTAGATTCATAATTGTGACTAGTATCTCTACTTTTTCTCATAGATGGGTTAGAAACAGAAGCTCTAAATGCAGACTCGGATTTCTGTACACTACCATCATAACCATTTAATTCAAAAGCAGTAAGCTTGCCAATGATGGAGTCAAGAGTTACCTTAGTTTTGTCAATGGACTTCACCTCCTGAATAACTGCAACTCGAATAGCATAGACCGATTGCAGGGTTCTCAGTACCTTACTGATCACTGTGGCATCTTCCACTTCCCTCTTGTACTCTTAATTTCACTAACTATTTCTTTTATCCTTTGACCATACTGCTAGATGCTCTCACCTTCAGTCATCCTCATGTCATCAAAATTTCCTCTTAGACTCTCCTCTTTAGCAATCTTAACATGTTCATCGCCGCTATAAATCTCTTCAAATTTTTTCCATACCTCATATGTAGTTTCGAGTCCATGAACATCTACATATTCAGCAACAGATAGGGAACTGATGATAGCTTCTAATGCTTGATGATTTTCTTGTTGTTATTTCTTCTGATCATCAGTTAGAATCCCAATGGGTGCAATATACTTAGTATCTACATGATCCCAATACTAGCTTCCCAAACTCTTGATGTAAATTTTCATTCTATCGCTCCACATCCTATAGTTTTCTCTATAAAACTTCGGACCTTCCTTCTTCATCATGATCTAGCAGATCTTTACCTCAAGCTATTAGACTTAGACCTTAGAGGACCTGAGATGCTCTGATACCAATTGATGGTATGATGAAAGAATAAGTATCTAGCAGATTAGTGAGAGGGGGGTGAATCAATAAATAGAAAAACTGATAATAACTTTCCCAATCTCAATCTCAATCACACAAAGTAAACTTATCAATAAAATACCACTATCAACATGAAAACTCATAAGAAAATCGGTTGACTATTATAGCAACTTAATAGTAAACATCATTAAACTTGTAAACATCCAAATGCTTTATCATATGTCAACATACTTCATTTCTCAATGCTTCTGGTTATCATTCCTTATCAGAAATAGTTAAGTAGTTAATCAAATCAACCATAAGATCATAACCACAAAAATATTAACCACATGACACAAGTATTTTTTACATGGAAACCCAAATAGGTAAAAACCACGGTGAGATGAGACTCACAAGATAATATATGAACTCTTCTGAAGTTTGCCTATTTAGGAGCCAAGCTTGTTAAAGCTTTACAAAAGTCCTATTAAGAACCGATCCTGTTAGGAATCACTCGGTTAAGGGATTGACTACAAATGCCTTGTTAGAAGAAATGCCCTGTAAGGAGTAACCTTAGTAGACAATTTGAAAATCCAAGCTAATGGACTACCTTGTTAGAGGATTAATAAGTAACCAAGCTTGTTAGAGCTTACCCAGTTAGGTGATTTCAATTCTTCTATAAATGTTAGAAAACAATAGGAGTTTGTTGATCTGTCTGAATAGCACTACATTTGCTTGATCAGATCCTTTTATGCTCCTATCTACCTTTACTCAAACTACAGACTCATCATCCAGTTCGGAAACCACACACTCAACTGATCTCTGCCAACATCTTCAACTAGACAACTTCATCGACCTTATAAACAAATAAATCAGGTTGGTAACACAACAAAAACCTAATTCTCTCATAGAGATTACAAACAAGTTAGTTCCAGTATGACCATTGGATTACATAGCAATCTCTACACATCAATCAATAAAACCTCAACCACTCCTTGATTACCGCTTCATCGAGCTCATTAACTCATCACACGATTTGCATTAGATGCAATACATTTTCTGATTCCCTAGACAAACAACGCACCAAAACATTTGAACTTGTCTTCATACAATTATCATTTGTGTCACCATCATTACCGCTCAACATCATATCATAAACCAACTTAACCAATTCAACAACCTTAATCGGTTAGGGTTTGACAAAAATAATTGGTAGGGTTTACCAGTTACAACAATAGATAAGGTTTACACCATTACACCGGTTACCGGTTCTCCTCACAAATTCTTCCTACCAATTAGAGTAACAATATTATAACAATATCAACAATATCATTACCGATTCAATTAACATCAATGACAACATAACATATCATTAATGCAATCTTCATGCAAATGCCAACAAGAACCTATTTTTGCATTCTATAACAAAGCATATTTCTATTTAGTATCATTTCTTGAGAGAAAAAGTATTGGACAGTGAAGTGAAACCTGAATACGTACTACCAAAGAGCAAGTTGCAGACATTTACAATGGCATTGTACAAAGATACTTTTGAGTATCTTTGGTAGATGTTAGGGGTTATTCCCCTTCCTAGTTTGAACTAAGTGCATTTGGCAGTGCATTAGTCTAGGATATTTCATGCATATCGCAATCTGGGTTAATGTTTGGGGCTTCCTCTTAGGGGAGTTATGTGAATTCTAAATTGAGCTAATAGTTCACCTTTGTCCTTGATGTCGAAGGGGGAGAAGTTTGAGAAGTTTGTGCAGTTAGTATGTAGTTTTTCTTTCTAAGGGGGAGAAGTCTTTTCTTTGTGAAGTTTTGTTGAACATGTTGTTGGAGAAATTTATTTTCGTTGATGAATGTTGCCATCAATGAAAAAGGGGAAGATTGTTGCAAATGTGAAGTTGTTTGATTTATCAGTATGGTTTCCATTGATGGCAACATGATAATTTTGTTTTAGTGTTTGGTTTTTGCTCTGGATTTCTGACTTATTGTAGATATATTCCTAATATGTTGGCATGTTGTTGGATATTTCTTTGAGATTCTTATTTTGTCATTTGGTGGTCTGGAAGGTGTTCTCTAGAATTATATGCAATAATGATAATGAATGTCTGACAAAGTTTGCAGATCTCCGTAACTTCAGTTCTCTTGTTGCATTTTTGGATTTATGTTTCTCGTGCATGTATATTTGTTATTCTAATTTGGCATATGTTGATGTGCTCCAGAATTTTGTTTTTGACCATGTTCTTTTCTGGTCCAGTTAACCCTAGATGCTCTATATTTTAGTTCGGTGATGTAGTTTTATAATGTGTTGTTGCTTCATTGTGTGGTCCACTTTTCATTATTTTCCACTGCGGGAATGTGTAGTGAAGACCTATTTTGAATTGTGCTATATTATCTCCTTGGTCGACTTGGAAAATATATTTTGGAGATCATTATAAATATAGTATGGTTATAAAGTAATATCATAAGAAGGTTTTCATAGAAATAAATTGATTGTAAAAGGAAGATCTATCTTTGATGCAAAGTGGTTGATTAGTGTGGTTGGTTGTTGATGTTGTTTGGTATTGGTGGTAGTGATCCTAAGGTATCTTCTGGCATTGCAACAGAGTGTAAGTTGTGCCTTTGTGGTGGATTCTTTCTTTCTTCCTCTAGATAGTGAGCCCTCCTTTTTCTAGTGGTTTTAGTCGGGCAATGAGCCCACCTGCAGTGAGCATTTTTGGCAGTGAGCCATCTTTGTAAAAATCAGCTTAATATGTGTCACCCTAACAGGTGTTGTCGTATTGAGAACTAACATTCTTTGTGGTTTTTTCCTTCTTAGGTTTCCATGTAATATTTGGTGTTCCTTGTGTGTGTTATTTCATGTTCATGTCTTCTAATGGTTAAGTACTCTGTGTTAATCCATATCTATGGGAAAAGCAATATATTTTTAATTCACAATGGATTCACCCCCCTTCTTAGTTGTCTGGAACATTCAACAACTATGACAATTAACTTGCCTAATGATTTTGCACAAATTGTGGTGTGTTCACAACTAGGGGAGAGGACCCAGTAGTTGAGCGTGTTCCAACTGTTGTGGTAGTAGTTGTTGATTTAATATCCATACTTGTCGATTTAATGTCCAATTTTTTTGACAACATTGCACTAATAATTGTGACTTTAATACCCATAATTGGATGAAATGTACCCTTAGATAAAAGAAACCAATCATGTGATGTCGCATCAATTGCACAATTATGGGGGCCCCTTATGCACGACTATGGATCTCACCTATTTTTTGGGGCTATTTTGGGCACCTTGGCAAAAAACATGCTGATGTGGCATCATATTTGATGATGTGGCATTGAAACCTGATTTATAACCAGAGGGGACTTGCTAAGTAAGATACTATAAAAAATTGGGAGTGATTTGCAATTTCCACGTAAGATTTTGAGAAGCACAAAGTTAGGGTATTCAACTATTGGGTCCTCTACCCTATGCGATGAGAAAAAAAGGGCAAGTTTGGAGAGATGTTTCAACTTCTTAAGTTTGAAGGGAAAAGATTTTGTAGTCTTTTAAACATAATTATTGGCTGTTTTTTTTGAGGGGTGAGAAGGAATGTTTGAACTTCTTACATAGTAATTATGTAAGACAATATAAAATTTTATTTGTGCATATCTAATGTTTAGATTTGAAATGTCATTTAATGAAGCACAATTGTATTAAAGTCAACAACTTAATTTATTATGATGTATATAATGGTACTCATATCACTCAATTCATTAATAGAGTTGGAATTTAGTCCAAAGAACCAAATATGATGAAAGCATTGAATAGACAATAAATAAAATAGTTAGGTATTTTTTTAATTACCCTACTTAGGTCTTTCCACTGCCATGAACAACCAAATTGGTATAGATTGAAAAATAGATAACTTGGAACAAATTGGTAAATACATGCAAAAATAAATTTAATTCCTATTGCATGCAAATAAATATTGGAATATTGGTAAATACACTTATTAATGGAAAGGACTCATTGCATGAAAGTGAATTAGAGAGAGTAAGTTTGGAAATCAAACCCTCCTTGATATTTGGAATTGTGAGCGTGATGAAGCCCACTTGATAGATGAATTGGTAAGAAGACACCACAAGGTCGGGAAGCTTGCTGTTGGTATCGATAGTTTGCTTTTGATGTTGATGTTGCATGAACCAAGAGCTTGCCAAAGAGAGCTTTTGAGAGAGCTTGAGAGAGAGAGCCAAGAACCCAAAGTGGTAACCCCTCCAAATGAGTTGGAAAGGGTTTTTAATTTGAAAAAAGCATGGAGAGTCATTGCGGCACATCGCGGGCCAAAGGACACACGCTGGCGTGCATCTGACTCACCGACACTTTTAAAATCCAACCATTTTCTGGGACCTTAGCGTAGCGTGCAAGCGTCCCCACATCGTGCTATCGTCCATCAAGAATTGGTGCCAAAGGGTTGACAAGGCTGAACAATGATCCCTCGAATGAAGATCCTATGATGGCAAAATTTTACAATTCTGATCATAGGGTCATCATAAGTGCCTTAGGCATCATGGACAAGTGTCATAAATGCACCGGGTACAATTTAGGACACTAAATTTTGCCCCCACTTTAGTGGACTGATCAATCTCAGGGGTCAGTCCCATTAAAGTAGTTTAGAAGATATATTTGCTCATCTCACATTCCACAATAAATTCGGCCAAGGTAATAAATGCACTTCGAAGACGCAACAGGAGTCGCAGAGGTCAAGTCTGCGATCACGAACGATGCCCCCAAGTTTCTGTGAAGAAAATGTATCATCTGAAAAGACAAAGAACATGCTGCAAAACAAATAAATGTGTCAACACGAAAAACAGAGGAAGCTACTCAGGTGAGAAGAATGGTTAAGAAGCATTAGTCCAAAAAGAAGTGAAAAATCAGATGTAGGGGAGTACATGCCCCCTCATGTTTTGCCTCCAATGAAGTGGGAAGAAGCAGGAAGGAAAATGAGAGAGAATTGTCCCAAAGAAGGCGGAAGCCATTTTGGATAGAACATTTAGCCTATATACTCAAAAGTGGGCCCATTGAAGGGTCATTTTTACTATTCACTGTAGGCATTCGAGCTTAGAATTATATAGAGCCAAAGTGAAAATGCCTTAAAGACAGGAGCTTAGGGTGAGAATGATCGAGGATCTTTGCACCGTAGTCAAGAAGGTGAGGAGCCTGACCAAGTATGCTTTGATTCATTCTCATTTTTGTCATTTTATGCATGTTTTAAGGGTTTTTACGGAGGACCATAGTGCGAGCATCCAAAGGATGCATTGTCATCTTGCCAATGCGCATATATCCTAGATATGTGTTGCAATCTAGAGGACGCATTGTCATCCCTTCTCGACGCTACCGTCCAGAAGATGCAATGTCCTCTTCTAGGTGTGCTAGCGTCCACCGAAAATGATGAAGGAAACTAATGGAATATTTTTCTGTTGTTTGTATGTGTGAAGATTGCTCTAGATGTGTGAGCACACTACGGGGCATCTATTCCAGATGCTTCGAGATAGATTAGAGGATCTCACATAGGTCAAGCAGTGACTACTATGTAGGGTCAGCCTATGGTGGACGTATATGCTCCCTGAGTTCCAGTTCCATGCCCCCATGTTGCGAGTATTGGTGGAGCACTGGGATGGTTTCACCTACCCATAAGGGAGATTATTGTGACATTAGTAGACATCTATCAGATTCTACGGCTTCCCATCAGAGGGGAGCAAGTCACCATAGTGATCCTATCACAAGGAGATCTCATCGCCCAGTAGGAGTGGGCCTTAGGTCGATGGGTAGATAGCACAGGGCACCTGTATCTATGAGCACTAGGCCAAGGCCAAGTTGTCATTCCCCTTGTCTGGTGCATCATGATAGCGACTGTAGCACTGCAGGTCCTGACAAATGGCCAAGGATCGGAGCTGGAAGTAGGGTTTGTGCCGCTTATTAGAGAGATGGAGGAGAACCAGACTATATATGCATGGGGCCACAACATGTTGGCTCATTTATACTATGAGCTTTCCTGGTATGTGCACCATGAGTATCATAGTCTGACTACATGAAACCTACTATAGATATGGGCCTTTGAGCACATCACGTGCACCCGACGTATAGGATTTCTGATGCTGATGCCCTTGGGCATGTCGCGGGAACACGCCTATCCTCTATGGCATGGAGCATGGCACATAGGAGACCTGACCTTCTGGTGCATCTCATTCAACCAGCTTGGGATCGGTGACGTTGTCTAGTAGTCATACTGAGAGATGGGGATCTAGGTCGTAGACCGACTGCAACTACTATAGATGCAAAGATATTGATTCTTACTCAGGTGGCAAGACTACATACTGTTCATGCCCTACTATTGGCACCAATACATGATGTAGTTTGGGCAGGTGCAGAAAATGCCACCTGTCGCGCCTACCTATGCACGATCAGCTAGGAGTGAGTTGAGACCTTAGGACTGGCCTCATCCCACCATTGGGGATGTGCAGGATAGCTCTGAGGGTAGTGATGATGATGAGATAGATCCACAACTAGATATAGACGATGTTGGAGTCACTGTCGACTTTGCAAATTAGTGGGAGAGAGTTTCCCCAGCACCGATCTTCCCACTAGATGAAGCAGGAGGAGATGTGGGGTCCCTAGGAGAGGACGAGTCTGAGGGCTCGCTGAAGGTGGAGAATGATAGACTAGGCCAGTGGCGGCGTACAAGGAGCCCGAGTCAAGATAGACCGACCGGGCAAGAACTCCCACCTTCAACTACCACAATTGGCATGGAGGGGTCCAGTGGCAGGGCTCCTCCACAAGATCCAGACTGGAAGGTGCGTGATCCCAGTATGCATATGGTATTTTTTGTTTATGTACTTTCATTTATCTTGATATGCATATGCATAGATAGAGATTTTAATATGATGAGGTACTGATGCAGAATCTATTTATGTTTGTAGAGGGTGTGGCGGAGTGGTTGACTTTTGTTTATCAGTCACTCGCAGAGATCATCTCAGATGTACAGCCTTGGGGTCTTGTACAGGATGTTTATCAGCCCATCTAGTTGGTAGGACAACGTGCACATCTGTTTGAGCCTGTAGCATGGTTGCGGATAGTTTATGAGGAGGGTTAGGTGGAGCTAGTGCAGGGAGCAACACAAATGGCCACTATGAGAGGGCAGCAGGATCAAGCCCTGTAGGAGATACAAGTTGTCCTGAGAGAGAGAGACCAGCCAGTGACGTGAGTTGAGAGTGTTGAGAGGGCATGTGATGCTCTGTAGAGCTAGGTTGATGACATTCAATGATAGTTAGATGATTCTCAGTAGGGTGTCATGGGTCTTGTAGACCACCCCCAAGTGTGTCACCAAATGACGGACCTGGACATTGCACACCAATGAGAGATTGGTCTACAGAAGGAGTTGATGATGCAGTGGGAGACCATTGTAGAGCTACAAGGGGAGTTGAGGGGTCTATGCTCACTAAGCACTACAACCATGAGATCATATTCCACCTTAGTTTGGTAGCCTCTGAGGAGAGACCAGGATCTACCAGTGCCAACCAGCTCAAGGGCACGTCCCTCAGCCCGAGGTCCACCAGCACCAGGCCAGGATCCGTCAGCACCAGCGAGCTGATATATTTTTTATTTTGATGGATGATATAGAGAATTCTTTTTGAGATGTACATAGATTTATCTTACACATATACGACAACATCACATGTTTTTGTAGTGATGTGATACATGTACATGATACATTATACATATATATATATGATGTGGTTCGACATTTTGGTTTGTTCTCTTGTGTTATTATGGATGGATGTTTTCATTTGTATTACATGTTTATGTGATGTGTGATGTAGATCAGATGGCTATCATGATTTCAGTTTAATTTCGTTCTGTTTAGACATGCATGGTGAAATACTATGATGATATATGACTTTTAGAATAGAGCATATGTGCACACATACACACACGTGGATATGGCCATGCATAGTCACTTTATAACACAATAATGAAGGTTTGTGTTGACAAAGGATACGCGTCATGACATGACCACTGTAGGGAACTAGGCATCACGTGCAAGACACGTATTACATATTTTTCTACGCATAGTATCGATGCAGGTGTGTAGCGTTGATAGGTTCTTTGAGAGGAGTAACATAAATGAAACCATAGGCATTGGAACCATACATAGAAGTGACGATGTAAGGACCTAACCAATTCAGACTAAACTTTTCACGCCGGTTGGGTGGCGCATTGACATTTCTCTAGTTCTCATAGAGGACCAGGTCACCTATTTGGAATGTTTTGGGAAGCACACTTTGGTTATACTAACGAGATTCAGATTTTTGATAAGCCTAGAGATGTTGAAGGGCCTTCATCGATAACCCCTTTTAAGAAGCTATGTAAGGAGGGGATCTCCAATTCGAGAGGCATGATGGCATCAGTGCCATACACAAGGTTATAGGGTGTCATTCTTATAGCCGTTCAGACACTCATGCGATAGGCCCATAATGCATAAATCAGTTGCGAATAACAATCCTTACCATGCTTAGTGACAGTCTTGTGTAAGATCTACTTGATGGTTTTGATGTATTCTTCTGCTTGACCATTGGACTGTGGATAGTAAGGAGTGGAAAAGTGATGATGAATGTGGAATTTCTTGAGGAATTGCTTGACCTCCTTGTTCCTAAATGGCATACCATTATCAGAAATGATCGTAGTAGGTATACCGAATCGAGAAATGATGTTATCCATGATAAAACCACAAATTATGTCAATGGTAGTCGAACGCAGTGGTACTGCTTCAACCCACTTCGTGAAGTAATCTATGGCAGTAATAATGAAGATATGACCTATACATGATGAAGGATATATTTTACCGATAATATCCAGTCCCTAGGTCTGAAAAGGCCACGGAGAGACTTGACTACGGAGCTCATGTACAGGGGCTTGAATCAAGTTGATGTGTTGTTGACATTGAGGGCATTTATTAACAAAAGCGAAGGAGTCTTGCTCCATCATTTTCCAATAGTAACCCATATGAATAAGTTTGTACACCAAAGACTTACCACCAAAATGACCACCTCCAGAACCCAAGTGGGTTTCCTGAAGGGCCAAAGGGAAATCGGCTTTTGTCAAACATCACAAAATAAGACCATTATATGATCTCCTGTATAATATGTTAGATAAGAGAATATAACGGGTAGGTAATTTTTGAATTCTCACATGCGAACTTTTACTAGCACCTTTGGGAAAGCTTTTGGTCTTTAGATAATCAAATATATGTGCAAACCATTCTCCTAAGTAGAGATGAGCACATATGAGATTGTCTTGATATGCACTATCTAAAATAGCCGGGGAGCAAAGGACTTGCACCACAAAGCGGTACTCATCCTGGCCAAAATCAGGGCCTACAAGGGAATTCGTGCTTGCCATTTCATCTGCATGACAATTTTCTCTCTAGGGAATGCTATCGATTGTGTAAGTAGCGAATTGTTTCAGTATAGTCAGAACTAAATCCTTATACTAAGACAACTTCATCTATTTCACATGATAAGCACTTGTTACTTGATTTACAATGAGTTCAGAATCTCCATGGATGTAGATATGTTTCACACCCACGGCAATCGCAGCATGAAGTCCTGCAATCAGGGCCTCGCACTCAGTGATGTTATTGGTGCAATGAAATTCCAAGTGGAATGAAAGGGGAACCGGTTTTCCTTCAGGTGAAACAAAGACTACACCTTCTTCGGAACCAATTCGACATCTTGAACCATCAAAATACAAGTCCCATAAAGGGTCTTGATCAATGATCAAGACGTCCTCGTCAGGGAAGAGGTCTAGGGTGGGAAAATATTTGCCCGAGGGAGTGTCAACCAACTAATCAGTGATAACATGTCCCTTAATTGACTTTTGAGAGATGAACTTCAGGTCAAAATCAGAGAGAAGCATTACCCATTTAGCCAACCATCCTAAAAGATCATATTTAGCAAAAAGGTGCTTAAGGATTTGATTTTTGGCAATGACCCATGTTTCTGCATGGAGAATGTCATGTCTTAGCTTCTGGGTCACAAACACGAGAGCTAAGCATTGTTTCTTTATGGCAGAATATTGGGTCTCATAATCTATCAATGTACAGCTAACGTAATAGACAGAACTCTCTTGGCCTTCATCATCACACTGAGCTAGTAATGCTGCTAGAGAATGAGATGTAGCAGATTGTATAAGAAGAAAGGTCTATCAGACATAGCCAGCATCAGGATAGGAGGATTAGCCAAGTAATCCTTGATGGAATCGAAAGCCTTTTGATAGTATTCATTCCATTTAAAGTGAACATCCTTCTTTAGCAAACATGTGAAAGGGAGAGTGCAATCAGCCAATTATGCCACAAATCAACAGATGGCTTGGATTTTCCCTCGTAGACTACGAAGCTAAGAGATTTTTCTAGGTGGAGACATGTTGATGATAGCATCAATCTTATCTGTATCTATTTCAATTCCTCGGTGAGAGACAATAAACACCAAGAGTTTCCCTCCATCAACACCGAAGGCACACTTAAGAGAGCTTAGTCTCATTTTATATAACCAAAGTCTGTCAAAGATTAGGCATAAATTTTCAACATGCATTCCTTGTGCTGGGGATTTTACAAAAATATCGTTAACATAATCTTCTAAGATCTTATGGATGAAATCATGGAAGATCAAAGTCATGGCTCATTGATAGGTTTCTCCCGCATTCTTCAACCCAAATGGCATGATAACATAGAAAAAGGTCCCCCATGGGGTTATGAAGGTGGTCTTATACTGCTTTTCTAGGTTAATGTGGATTTGATTATAACTCAAGAATCCATGCATAAATGAAAGAAAAGATACCCTGTGGTCGAATCAACTATCATATCAATATTCGAGAGGGGAAAGTCATCTTTAAGAGATGCCTTATTCACATCCCTAAATTTGATGCAAAATTGGATTCTCCCATCAGATTTTCTCACTGGTACAATGTTCAAGATCCAAGGCGAGTAGTCAATAGGCCAGATAAAGCCAACTTTTAAGAGCTTCTCTATCTTAGTCTTGACCAACAAGGACACCTTAGGATTCATCTTTCTAATCTTTTGTTTCACCAGCTTAGCATTAGGACTAATTAAGTACAATGTTGTGTACCACAATTGAATCATCAATGCCAGGCATCTCTTCATAAGACCAAGCAAAGATCTCAAGGAATTGATGTAACAACTCAAAATATTCTTTCGATTCTTCAAGGGACAAGCACTTCCCAATCTTTATAATTTTATCGGGAGCCTTGTCACTCATGACAACATCAATAGCCTCCCCGCATAGGAGCACACTACTATCATCTAGATGAGAGACATGTATTTTATCTTCATTACGAGAAAGAGGTGCCCCTTGTGCAGTGGACTCTCCAGAGTAGGCTTGAGCATTCAAGCAATATGGGAATAGGTGTTTATGGTGATAAGAGGCCAACTCCTCATAGACACCTAGAAATTTCTTCAAGGTTTCTTCTGAAGGGAATAATTCTAAAGGAATCTCAGTAGGAAATGCACTAGTATCAATGAGTTCTAGATGCAAAATCTCCAGAGGCAGGGGATCGGCTGAAATCATGTTCACTGTCAACCATGGTTTTTACTCTCGTCCCGTATGGCAGTACCCTAGTCCAGTGTTGTGGTGGTGAGGTTCATCCACTAAAGGGATTTTAATGCCTTACTCATTAGCCCCACAACCCCTTCCATCATACCCAAGTTGAGAGACTGTCTTGTATCCAAGACCATAGATCTCTTGGAGCTCTTTCCCTGATGGTGGTTTAGTATAGAAAAGATGATTCATATAGTAAGCGTCACCCAGCTTTATGGATGCATAATCATCCTTCGTAGCTGAAGTGAATGTTATCTTTGGAAAACTCAAGTGGACAGGATCTACTTTGTATTCACCAACGTGGGAATCAGTGAAGTCCAAAGATCCCCAATCGTTGCCTAAGCATCCATTGACTTTTGATGGAGAAGACGACTTTACTAGAGATAGTTTCTTAAGCGATGGCTCTAGTGTTTCCATCTTAGGAGTGTCAATTGTGAGAGACTCAGATCACTTCTCCTTTTTAATGACTTCCTTATGGATCTCTTCTTTCTTACACTCTTCCTTTTTAGGGGAGGTGGCAGAAGCAGAAGTTATCACCAAAGAAGATAAGCTTGGTACCCAATTATGAAATGAGGGTGTAGCTGTAGCTTGACCCACTACGGCAATCTAACATAACTGCATAGCCTCAGGGTCAGCTCTAATTGTGACAACCCAGTTATCAGTTGCAAACTTCACCGCTCCATGAAGCATAGAAGAGATGGCTCCCAAGGCATGAAGCCAAGGTCTACCTAGAAGAAGGTTGTATGATAAAGGACCTAGCATAACATGCACAAGGGTTGGAATGGTTACCAATCCAACCTTCAAGGGTAGTATGACAATTCCTATAGTGGTTTATCCATAGTTGTCAAAACCTTGAATGTACAGAGAGGATGCTGCCAAGGATTTGGCATGTACTTTGATCTTTGGTAGCAAGTCCAATCCTCAAACATTAAGTGTAGATCTAGTATAAATTAGAGTTTGTCTGATAACCACAGCATTCACATGGACAATGATCATCAAAGGATCCGCTAGATTCCTCACCTCAGGAGGTGGAAGTTCATGCAGATAGAAAGTAATATTCAATGAATCTGCAGGAATATGATCCATCAACGCATTCATGTCAGTCGGTCTCGTAGAGGAAGGTAGAAATATCTTCTGCAAAGCTTCCTGCAACATACCTTGGTATACCAGGGTGGTTTGAAGCAAATCCCTTAGTGATATCTTAGCTGGAGTAACCTTAAGTTGCTCGATAAGATCGTAATCACTCAGTTGTTTGTCCACCGACACAAGTGTTTTAGGAAGCGTCGGTTGAGAAGGTGGTAAATAAATTTGTTGTTGTTGTCTGGGAACTTGCTTTTTATTACGAGTGTTATACATGTGTGCAAAGGTGTTGTAAGATGACTGTCTATATTGCATAAATATGGCATATAGATCAAATGTTTCTCCTTTGAAAGGATTTCCATTAATGGGCTTAACCTTCTTGGGGGAAGGACTAGCCGATGTCACATGAATGAAAGGTCTCTTAGGCCTTTGAGGGGTTGCGAAGACGACAATAACATTCATGGATTCTTTTTCTTTACATGAGGATTTTGAGGAAGGCAACTCATCCTTTGCACTCCTTTTTGGAGGAGGTGCACCAAGGAAGTTATCTAAGACTTCATACAACATATTGAAATCATCTTTCAAAAATGCCTTATCAAAGGTACTAAACTCTGAAAGGAAGATATCCGATATTTAGACCATTCACGTCAGGTTCACCAAAATGTAATGGATGGAATTTGCCACCTTAGTAAAGATGAATCCCCAAGGACAAATTATCTGTCTGATTACCTCTTCAAACAGGCGCAATACTGAGCCAAGAGCAAAAGGAATTCTTTGGGTCTGATAGAGAACCAAGACGAACCTATGGAAAACTCTACAAGGTTTTGTAACCAAGGCAATAGCGCAAACCCAAAACTATAGTATGGGTTACGGACTATAGCACAGTGCGCTAGTGTCCTAGGTGGACATAACACAGAGCTAGACAAAGATGCCTGGTTCTAACAGACGAAACACAACTAAAACAAAAATAACTAAAAGTACTAAATATCTAATGAGCTAACCAAACATGAATGAATAAGTATAGAATGTACAGAATATGAATGAAAAAAATCTGTAAACCGCTTAAACAGAAACATGAAGTAGAAAGGACAGAGAAAATGGAGAACCTGGGAGGCTCTTGGGTTTAGGATGCCAGCGCGTTGCACTATCATTTGTACGTCCAGAAAGAAATAAGTTTCAGAGTCCAAACACTGGGTCGAACCTGTACCTATGCACACAGAAAAGGGGGAAAATGTTGGGGTTGTATAGGGGCCTGCCTCAGTTAGACCCCCGCTTAAGTGTTTCCACCACCACGGACAGCCAGATTGGTATAGATTGAAAAATAGATAACTTGGAACAAATTGGTAAATTGGTAGATAGATGCAAAAAAAAATCTAATTCCAATTTTATGCAAATAAATAATCGAATATTGGTAAATACACTTATTAATGCAAAGGACTCATTGCATGAAAGTGAACTAGAGAGAGTAAGTTTGGAAATCAAACCCTCCTTGATATTTGGCACCGTGAGCGTGATGAAGCCCACTTGATAGACGAATTGGTAAGAAGCCACCACGAGGTTGAGAAGTTTGATGTTGGTATTGATAACTTTCTTTTGATGTTGATGTTGCATGAGCCAAGAGCTTGCCAAAGAGAGCTTTTGAGAGAGCTTGAGAGAGAGAGCCAAGAACCCAAAGTGGGAACTCCTCCAAATGAGTTGGAAAGGGTTTTTAATTTGAAACAAGCGTAGAGAGCTGTTACAGCACGACGCAAACCAAAGGACATGCATCGGCTAGCATCTGAGTCACCAACACTTTTAAAATCTGATCATTTTCTAGGACATTAGCACGGTGCACAGGCGTCCCCGCATCGTGCTGCCATCTGACGAGAATAGGTCCCAAAGGGTTGATAGGGATAAACAATGATCCTTGGAATGAAGGTCCTATGATAACAAAAAGTTACAATTTCGATCATAGGGTCATCATAAGTGCCTTAGGCATCATGCACAAGTGTCATAAATGCATCAAGTGCAAGTTAGGACACTCCAATAATGTTAAAGTTAACAACAATGTAATTAATGTTGAGACGTGTATTGGTCAATGAGCATTGTTGTCACAAAAGTTTGGACCCTTGGTGATCAGGCTTTCTCACCAACCTTGTGAAAAATGGAAACAACCTCTTGAGTGTGGGACTTGCGGAAGTGAGGTTGAGTTTTCAAGGAAGGTCGATTTCCTTTCCAATCTGATCTAGGTGTTGGACCAACCCAACACAAATAATCTAACACTACTTATTTCTTAGAGAAAAGGGGAACGAGGATTTATTGAAAATGGAAAAGGTTTGCACCTAGATTGAAAGTTTGATCTTCCTACCTATATCTGCATAGAACATCAATAGAATTGCTTTGAGTATGAGCAAATTCCTATCCTAGTTAGCTACCTATGTGCAAGTGAAGGTTGGAATCTTATGAAATGAAGAGAGGAACTGAGTTCAATTCATACTCAACATCCATAGAGGGATCAACATAGACACTTACAACTAAGGAAAACAAAGAAGAATACATTCATACAAAGAGGTAAAATGTTACACAGATTGTAAGAACTGAAAGAGGCAAAGTAAGCATAATCTATTAATGTACAAGCAAGGTGACTTATATAAATTATGAAAACAAGTATTCAATTGAAAATGAAAAGGAAGAAGATCCTAAGAACAGGTTATTAAATTTCCTTTATAGTTTGGGCATAACTAATATGGTTTCAATCAAGAAACACTAACCCTAACCAAGGTTGGGTTACAAAATTTCTGAGAGAGGAGAAAATCAGATTAACAGATCTGATATCATGTTACAATAGCCTCCGAAAGACGTCCTTCAGCCTAGAAAAGAGAAAAACCAACCCTTGATGAAGTAATCCCTGTCAACAAGCATGGTCGAGCACACTTGTAGGGACAATAAGTCTTTGTATCACATTGAAGAGGCATGCGTGGCATCCAAAATCAACCTATAGGGTCCAATCTAGAGTAAAGGCAAGCCAATCCGATGGTTGGAGTGAGATCGGATCTGAAATTAGGTGTCGACTGGGTCAAAAATGTCCCCGACCATCAGGTCAACAACCACCCTGCACAGAGAATTCAAAACTCAATGGCCATCACAAATTCAAGCATCCACTATCGATCTAAGAGATACATGTGAAGATGGGCGCGCGAGATCTCTCCACATAGGCATCCAGCAGGCCCAATCTGTGATTAAAACATGGTTGTCAGATCAAGTCTTTATGAAGATCCAATACTACAGATGTCCAACATGGTACCCTGGGTCCATGCTTCCCTGGCTGTGTTTGATTGTTGAGTTGCATTGAGTTCTTATCCCGTGGCATCTCTGTGGGTCTATTTTTACCCCACGGGATAAGCTTTTACTTGTTTTGTCTTCCTTGTTTTCCTATCTCGCAGCATCATCTTTGTCTCCATTTTATTTTGTGGGATAAGGCATTGTGATTTACCCTTATTTTCTTATCCTATGGGAACATGCGGGATAATAAAGTTCTTCGTTCCACTTTGTTTTCTTGGCCCGCATAACCTTATCGATTGTCTGTTATCCTAGCGAGATAAGCAAAAAGCCTTCATATATTTTGATCTCTCTTATCCCACGACATCATCTTTGTCTTCATTTTACCCCACGGGATAAGGGATACTTTATTTCTACCTCGCTTTCTTATCCTTTAGGCCTTGTTGAGCCTTTGTACCACTCTACGGGATTGTTGGGTGAATATTTTGTCACTAGCATACCAATGACAAAATATATGATTCACACATAGCTATGTTGAGAAATTGATCTCTCCTCTCATCAAGGGGAGGTTTCCTTTGAAATTTCTTCTCTAATTAATAAGAAATTTAAATCTATTTGTTAGTGTTGGGCATACAACTCTCTTTTTTCAGAGTTAATGTATTCTCCCTCCACTTTGTTACAATTTCCCTATCACTTCGATACTTAAGGAAATAAACAAATTAATCCAACAAACTATACCAAGATTTTATAAGCAAGAAGCACAAAGTCTTTCTTGAATATAACACTAACTTAACTAATTATCACAATGGTAAGGAATTCAATCTTGCGGCTCAAAGTCCTCAAGTATAATTGCTTAATCCTTAAAACTACAAGCAATAGTAGCAATACAAAGCCTACTACTAATCACTTAACAATAGAAAATTTCTCAAATATTCAAGGAGCACAAAGTCTACTTTCACAATTCAAGAGCTCTTTTACCCACTTAACACTACCTCCTATATCAAGAAATTCAAGAACATATATAAGTCATGAACGTAAGAACATCAACTCATATAAACAATTTTTGACACAACACAAAGTTTGGAATCAAATAAAATTGTTTTCTTTATTTGCTTGATCAAATCTTCACAACAAAAGCTCAAAGTCTTAGTTGAGGCAAAAATTTGGCATAGTTTTGCTTAGCATAATCCAAGATAAAAATATACAAATGAGGGTCCCCCTTATATATAAGAAGAGTGGAGAAAAATGTGGGCATAGTTGACTAATTCAATTGCACAGTCCCACTTGACTACAACTACAACAAAAAGAAAATATATAGGTGCGGGAAAACTTGTAGCATCTAACAATGCAACTACATGAAAAGAAAATGTCAAAAGGGACACTTTATTCATCTTTCTCCTCCTGGTTTGATTTGTGGAACTCTTCAAAATTAGTCAGGATGGCCTCCATCTCTTCTTGGTTCGACATTGGGGTAAAATCTGTGATTACATGAACATGGGAAATCGTATCTTCAGCCTCTACATATTTCTTTTTCCCATCCTTCAGCATGGATGTGAGGACCTCAAAAATGACTTGGATCTCCAGTAACTTATCAAATGCACCAAGTGAGAAATCATGTCCCGTGCAGTGATCCATTAAGGAAAGAAATTCCTGTGTGATGGCATCACTAGTAACAAGATTTTGATTGTCATCATACAGATAACAAGGAAGGTCGGCAATTTTGGCAGAAATGAGATCAATCTCATCATCACCTTCCTTCCTCTCTTGATCCAGCTCTATTGTCATCAACCTTATTATCTCTTTCTTATGAGACAATAGCGACAAGATTTGGATATATTTTTCCCTTGAAGGAACCACTTTATTTTCAACGAGGACGTCTATTCTGAAGTCCTCCATTTTTCTCCAAAGGATTGTACTCTTCTCAATATCTTCAATCTCCTGAGATAATGAAGTTTTGACACTTTGCATCTGACTTTGGATCACTTCAAAACTGGTCAATAACCCAACTGTAGAACTTAGGAGATGAGACCCTTTTGACTTCAGTCGTGCAATACACTCATCCACCACTCGGCCCTTGGCTCCTACCTGTTCAATTTTCTTAAGAGCTTCAATGTCCATGGAGGATCCTATGGGCTCAACTTCTTGGGAGGATTGTATAACTTTCAAAAGAACATTAGTCAATTGTTCACATTTCTTTTTTAATTCATTCTCTGCATCCCTCTCTTGGTCAAGTCTTTGTAACAAAGAGTTAAAAGTTGTTTGAGAATCTATCTTAACACTCTCACGTGGCTCCTCCTCAAGCTCCACAGTTTTCATGATGTAATCCTTAGGTTGTATATCATATTTATTCTTATCTAATGATGGTACCATGACCTCAACATACTTCCTTTTAGAAGTCGGGTCTACTAACACCCGAGAGACAGTCTTCGGCTTCTTTGTTCCTTTGGGATTTGGAGGAACCAACTACTCAAAATCAAACTAATCAGGTGAAATTACTTGTTTCTTCCTCTTAGGTGCTACTACCTCCATCCAAGGTGGTAATTCTAGATTGACGGGTGGAGTAGTAGCTTCTTGTTGAGTCTCACTTGGTATTTCAAGAGCAAACTAGATTGAATTTGTAGTGATTGTAGATGTTGTTATTGATATCAATGCTAAAGTATCCAGTGATATACCTGTTGATATAGTAACAACTGGTGATGTTGACCCTCCTTTAGTTACAGCCATAGAGGAGAGAGTGGAAGGTGAAGTGGAAAAAATTTGAGTACTAACCAGAGGTGGAATTTTCGTTATGACCGTCATAGTAGAAACAACTTTAGTGCTTACTAGAGGGAATTTTTGTTATGACCACCGTAGAAGGTAAAGTCATCATCTTCTATTCTGCAAATGCTTGCTCCATAGTTTCAGGAAACTCCAACATTGAAGATTCAAGGGTGGTTGATGGAATATCATCTAGACTAGAAAAGCTGGATAATGCGAAAATTTGTTGAGCAGTCTCTGACTGCGTCATGTCCATGCCCAGGTCCTCATCATCGAATTCCTCTTCCTCTTGATCAGAATCAGAATCGATGGAATGGATAATCACCTCTAAATGAGTTGGCACCTGTGAAGTGGTTGGGACATTAACTTCACCAAGATGTGATGTTTCTTCAACCTGTGCTTCCTCTTGTTGAGGAATTTCACCTTCTTTTGTCTCCTTCTCTTTTTCAGTATCTCTAGCAGTTCGTTGTTCTAGTTCCTTTGTGGTTGTCTCCTGCGCTGTTGAAGATGGTTCACCTTTTTTGGACCCTTTAATTGTGAACTTTATTTTGGGTCCTTTTCCCTTAGATTGTGTTGCAGGGGCCGAGGATAGTGCTTTTGGATCTGCTTTACCCTTGGTTCTTGTTTCAGTCGTGTCGTCATCTCCAGAACTAGCAGGAAGTTAATTCATTCTAAGATTCTTTTTTAACAACCATGCATTGGTGTTTGCCAAAATGGGAGAAATTATTTGAGTGATAGACTTACTCTCCTTTTTCAATCATTGTACCAGTGGAAGTGGAGATTAATAAATCTTCTTTTCATAATAAGTTGGGTCTATTATGTCATTAGTGTCTTCCATGGTCATTGGGATCTTTGCCAAATCTAAATTTTCAATCTTCTCCAGGGTAAGATGACTGAAATCCATTCTTCTTATGTCTTCCTCATCTTGGCAATATGCCCACACATCCTTGAAACTAAAAACATGGGTGTAGTTCCTTTTGAGATTATTCTTCATGCCACAAAAATCAAAATTAGTTCATTCTTTCAATCTTCTCATAGTGCTCCATTGCATCTCTTCCTCCATGTTCTTGGCCTTGGGGTTAGTTAAAACTGAGTACCTCCCAATAGATTTTGGGAACTTCAACCTGGTCTTATGTGCTTGTGATTGCTTTTCATGCACATAGATTAGTTTCTGACATAACTCCATGAGAATGATCTTATTAGAAGGATACCTTGGTAAAATGAAGGGTTCACGTGAGAAACATTGAATCCAGATGTAAGTGAATGTTGGAAACTGAAGAAAAACACATCCAAAATGAGACACCCTGTTATATGCAGCCTCTGATAATATTTTATTCTGCAAGATTTTATCAAACATGCACTGCCACATAGAAAAGAAGGTATCAGTGACTCTTCTAAAATGGCTACCTCAATTCTTGATCATGAGTTGATCATAGTATTCCCAGACAGACACTAATCTCCTATCACCTTTAGTAGATAAACCTAGATATTGCCTCATAGAAGTGACTGGATAAACCAGGTAAGAAGTCATATAAAATTTCAATCTTACTTTGACTTCTTTTAGCTATGCATAGAGTGCATCACTGATCTGCTCACTCCAATCAATCCTATCAGCCCCTTTCCTGATTATATTTATGTAATAGCACATCCAACTTTGAAAGTAATGAGAGTCCTTTAAACCCTTCACTCTTGCCAACATGGTGACCATATCATTGTACTCCTCATTTAATTCACTTCTGTGGAAATACTTAAACCATCGCGAGGTGGTAGAATTTCTAGCAGCAGAGAGGTACACAGTATTGATCACTTTCTTGCATTTGACCTCATTTTTCTCATAGTACTCTTGATCACTTTCTTGAGAAATGTTGGCTACTTCCTCGACTGAAGAACCTTTGAAAACACTATTGAAGAAAACATTATCCAAAGTCATGATCACATTTTGATCAGCATCCCTAACCTATCTTGTAATCAGATCGAAGTGATCCGCTACTGTGAGTGCAAAATCCAAATCATGAGCTGTAACTGGGAATGAAGCATATTTATCCAACTCAGATTTGATCAAGTTTGTTAGGCAAGAAGGATCTTTCTCAACTCGATCAATAAACTTTTGCATACTGACATGTCTAATTTCTGTATCTTTGATCTCCTTGATGTTTGAATCTATTGAACTTTATGGGTACAAATTCAAGTACTTATCTTACTTGTGCTTCATCTTCTTTGCTGATATTTTACCCAGTGAAGATTCCAACTGACTCGAAGAAGGCTCTGATTTGTGGTGAGAGGGCCTCAACATTTGCAAATGACTGCATTCAACACTGAGGATTAGCTTCTTTGATAGTTATCATCATCAATAAAACCAAATTTTATCAATCGAATCGAAAAAATCGGACTCAAAACAGGCTTGGGAGTAAAACTGTCAAAAATGGCAAGTCGGGGAAAAAAGTTCAATCTGCACATTAGGAGTCAAAGTTTGCACATTGGACTTTAAAGTCTGACGTGCAAAGATAAAACATATTTACTTGCATATAGGACTTTAAAGTCCAATGTGCAAGTTGGGTAAAGTCATCGGCACATCAGACTTTAAAGTCCAATGTGCAAGTTTAGGAAAGATCATTAGCATTTTGAACTTTAAAGTTTGATGTGCAGGTGTAAATCATTCAAAAGACCAGCACATCAAACTTTAAAGTCTGATGTACTAGGGAAGGGGAACCGATTGACGTGTTGGGTTTTAAATCCTGACATGTCAATCAGATAATCTCCTCTCACATATCGGACTTTGAAGACCAATATGTCAGGTTTACCCTCCTGCATATCAGCTTGCATGTTGAGTTTTAAGACCCGACGTCCAAGCGAGGGGAGAGAAAAAAGGATCAAAGGGGCAATTGGACAATAAAATCCAATTGCCATTTTTGACCCAAAAAGAAGGTTTAAGAGCAATCGGATTTTAATGTTCGATTGCCCTTTGACAATGTTGTCCTCAATTTCAACACTGCCAAAATCATGAGGCAACCCTACAAAACTGGTCTGTTTCATACCTTACGGCCTCCAGGAGAGCTTGATCGACTTCGTCGATTAGCTCATTTAGCTTTTCGCTTTTCATTTTTATTGTTTTCTAAGTTTTTAAGATTTGCAGTTTTTCCTACAGGTAGGACTTTAAAGTCCGACCTGCAGGGTTCTTTCTTTGCAAAGGTAATTGCACATCGGACTTTAAAGGCTGATGTGCAGAGGTTTGGTTTTATTCCTGCAGATCGGACTTTAAAGTCCGACCTGCAGGTAATGCTTCCCCTACAGTTCTGACTTTAAAGTTCGATCTGCAGGCCTTCCAGTTAAAAGTTGCATGTCGGACTTTAAAGTCTAATTTGCAAAATTTTATTCCAGCATGTCGGACTTTAAAGTCCGACATGCACTGCGTGATTAGTAATTAATGTTGCATTAATTTCTAATCTAGGAGTTTATTTATTAAGTTTTGGGGTTTATTTCTTCATTTTAATTTTTATTTTCTCCTTTGTGCGTGCCTCCTCTTCTCTCCTCCATTTTTGCTCACCGGCCTTGTGGATTTATCGGGTCTTCATAGATTTTTTCTCTCATCGTGGTAGATTGAGTTAGGTTTTTTATTTTATTTCGGGTTTTTGTTTGTTTTCCGTGATTTTTCTTTCCTTTTCGTTTTCGTTTTTGTTTTTGCTTGGTCATTGTCTTCGAAGGGCAATTGGACTTTAAAATCTGATTACCCTTTTTAATTTTTCTTTCCCCTAGCCAGCACACCAAGTTTTTAAACCCGGTATGCAAGCTGAGTAATGGGAATCCCTCGCATATCAGATTTTAAAGCCCGATATGCAAGAGGATAACCCTTGCAAATTGGAATTTAAAGTCCGATATGAAAGGGAAGAGATTGTTCGGTTGACATGTCGGTTTTTAAAACCTGACATGTCAACCGGTTACTTTTTTACCAACTAGCACATCGGACTTTAAAGTCTGATGTGCTAATGATTTTTTCCCAACTTGCACATCGGACTTTAAAGTCTGATGTGCTGATGACTTTCCCTAATTTGCACATCGGACTTTAAAGTCCGATATGCAAGTAAAGATGTTTATCCTCGCACATCGTATTTTAAAGTCTGATGTGTAAATTTTATCTCCTAAAGTGCAGATTGGACTTTTTTCCCCGACCTACTATTTTTGACAATTTTACTCCCAAGCCTATTCTAAGTCCGATTTTTTGATCCGATTGAGAAAAGTTGATTTTATTGATGATGATAACTATCAAAGGAGCTAATCCTTAGTGTCGAATGTAGTCATTTGTGAATGTCAAAGACCTCTCATGAAAAATTAGAGCCTTCCTCGAGTCAGTTGGAATCTTCTCTGGGTAAAACATCAACAAAAAAGATGAGGTACAAGTATGATAAGTACTTGAATTTGTACCTAGAGATTTCAGTAGACTCAAACATCAAGGAGATCAGAGATATAGAAATTGGTCATGTCAGTATGTAGGAGTTTATTGACCGAGTTGAGAAAGCTCCTGCCCGCCTAACAAACCTGATCAAATCCGAGTTGCATAAATATGCATCCTTCCCAGTTGCAGCTCATGATCCGAAATTTGTAGTTGCAATAGCGGATCACTTTGATCCAAATACAAGATAGGTTAGGGATGTTGATCAAAATATTGTCATGACTTTGGATAGTGTTTTCTTCAACAGTGTTTTCAAACGTTCTCCAGTTGAAGAAGTAGCTGACATTTCTCAAGAAAGTGCTCAAGACTACTATGAGAAAAATAAGGTCAAATACAAGAAAGTGATCAATATTGTGTACCTCTCTGCTGCCAGAAATTCCACTACCTCACGATGGCCCAAGTTTTTTCACAGGAGTGACTTCTGTTGGCATATGCACACTCCAATGAGACATTGAAGGTGATTGAAGGTTTTGTCATTGATGGCAACCTTACAATCCTATGGCTCCGGCAAGGTATTACACTGGCAAGGCATTACACCAGCAAGGCACTACACCGGCATCAGTAGAACACACCCTACACCGGCACTCAGAACACCGGCACCGACACAGAGAAAGGAAGCATACCGGCACAGAGGCCGACAGGATTTTTGATATATTATATTTTTTTATTATTGAAAAACTTTGTAAGCCGACTTGATATCATTGTAAAATGACTTATATATATAAGAAGTTATTGTAGGACATTTTGTAATAAGGCAGTAAGGCAAAATTAGGCAGACCTATTATGCGAAATATAGGTTAAGGGGTATATGTAAAGAACAGAGCAGAAACCGGTACTGAGTCTGGCATTGAAGATGCTATTGTAAAGCAATACAAGTTATTGGATTTGTATAATCCACATTGTAAGTCAGTGAGACTTCCCATTGAGTAGTGAGCTCTAGGCACTTGGCCTTCCTGCATGTGTAGGCCCCCTTTTGTAAGTAATATTCTCTTATTGGCCAATAAGAAAATATTGTGGGTCACAAATCCCACTGAGGTTTTTCCCACATCGGGTTTCCTCATTAAAATATTGTGTTATGGTGTGTTTCTTATGTGGTTGCTTTCATTTCTGTTTATTGCATTATTTCTTGCATATCAGTACACTGTTATAATATGCTCTACATATTTTAAGATAAGAAATTCTATTCACTGGTTAGATACTAATTCACCCCCCCCCCCCCTCTCAGTATCTGTGGGAATCCTAACAATTGGTATCAGAGCTTGGTCCTCAATTTTCAGAAGCCTAACAACTTGAGGAAGATCTTGACACCAGTAGAGATGGAAAATTTGATGAAGCAACTTGAAGCAGCTCTCTCAGACTATGATGTGGAGAAATTGAAAAACATCAAACTTGAAGATGATCTAAAGGCAACTCAGGATATCATTCAGGCACTTCAAGAAAATCTCACCATTGCAAGAAACAAGAGAAGAGAACTTTGTGAAAATATGCAATTTGAGAATGATGAAAAGGAAACTCTTAATGATATGATAAGCAAGCTGAAGCAAGAAAACATGACAACAAAGAATGAAATGCAGGATATGACTATGAGGTTTTGTAAAGAAATTGAAGATAGAAAGAAGAATGAAGAAGATCTGACTAGAAGATTAAGTGATGCAGCAAATGAGAACACTAGACTTAGCTATGAAAATGACCTATTGAAGATAGATCCGACGCATACTCAAAATGATTCAAATGAACTCATGAGACAGAAAGAATTCTTGGAAAGAGAATTGGATACTGCAAATCAACACAAAGATAAATTCAAGAAAAGCTCAGAAGAACTTGGTGACTTGTTGAAAATTCAGAAACCTAATGGTGACACTAATGGAATTGGCTTTGAAGTTGGTGGAAGCTTTGGTACTGCAAACACTTAGGATCACAGCAAACCGGTAAGGCAACCTAATGCTTATAAATTCAATGGCAAATGCTTTAACTGTAATAAGTATGGTCATAGAGCAAATCAATGTAGATCTAGGAATTATAAGAACATCAACACACCCACTGGTCAATGTTCAAAATGCAACAAAGTTGGTCATAACTCTAAAAATTGCAGAATGAATGTTAGATGTTATGTTTGTGGAAGATATGGACACTTATCTAATCAATGCAGAACTCAAACTAGCATAGGCTATGGCAAAGCTATTCAGAAGAATAATGTAACTTTTTATGCATGTAACAAGATTGGGCATATAGCAAAATTCTGTAAAAGTAAAGGATCACCAGTAGACAACAAAATTCCTAGCTTGAAAGGGAAAGAAAAAGTTGAAGAGGTAAAACAAGAATTCTCAAAACAATGGATTAGAAAAGCAGATCTAAATGTTGGGAATACTCCTCCAATGGTAGAACCAATCAACACCCCACCGATAGAACAGAGTATTACTCCACTGGCAGGACAGAGTAGTGCTCCACCGGCAAGAAGTTCTTCATCAAATTGAAGAAAGTTACTTTGAGGGTTTGGCAATCTAATAACACATGTGCTATTATTCCCTCGGTTAAAGATGAAAAGTTGAAAGATACTTCTATACCGGCAGACATGTTGAGTGATTACTTAACCGGCATGCATTAAATGTGGTAGATGGAAAAATAAATATTATAAATTAGAGGTTTTAGCTCCATTTCACTTCACTGTGAATTCAAACACCCGAAGAGCACAAAATCTCCAAAGAAAAGGCATTTCAAAGCGAAGAAGCAAAGGATTTCAGCATTCATCCATCCTAAGGCAGAAAAAGGTATTTATCATCATGGCATCCACCTCTGCACTTGAATTATACCAAACCCTACTGTAGTCAAGCTTATAAAATGCCCTAGGCCTGTATTTCAACTCGTTCTTGAAGTAGCAAAGAAAGATGATACTGCAGGTGCTTTCTCCCAAATTCCTAAAGGAGTTGTTTATGCTGAAGACCCCAGAATATACATCCACTACAACATAGAAGAATTAGGAGATGAAGACAATAAAACCATGTTTAAATCTGTCATATGTGATGAATCTGTCAATGTAAAAGATGAACATAAAATTGTTGAAACCCTAGGATTTACAGAGATCCTTAGCATTCCTGAATTTCCCAAGGATATGATTAGGATAGTTTTAAGCAGGGTTCATGGAGAATTTTTCTGGTTAGATGCAATTCATAAAATTACCAAGGAAGCTATCAAAGCAGTGACAAGGTTACCCTCAACCGGTAAAAGGCCAGACAAAACCAAGAAGGTCTCAAATGACCTAGTTACTAAACTGGTTGGTGCTACATCTAATAAAAGGTCCTTAAGAGTCAATGATGTAACTGACACCAATGTAAGGTTTATCATCATGATAATAGGGTATAAGGCAACTCATGCAAATAGACTCAATTCAGTTTCAAGTTTATGCATTAAGAGTGCTTATGACACGATCACAAATAATGCAAAGATTGATGTATGTGAGTGGTTGAAGGATGAGTTAATTGACAACCTAGGCAAGATTAAGAAGGATGAGAAAGGAACTTTTAGGTTTGGAAATCTGCTAGTATGCTTGATGCTACATATAACCAAACAAGTTCCTAGTATAGGCTACAAAGAACTTGGATTTGATATACCGGTAGGTAAATAGCTAACAGAACTATTCAACAATATGGGAGAAGATAAGGAACAGAATATTCAAGACTACTTTCAAGCACTTAAGGCCAAAATGAAGAAAAGAATCAAACTGTCACAAGAAATTGTGAACAAATACAAAAAGGAAATCTGTTTTGTGCTTAAAAAGGATAAAATCTGGATGGAAGCAGTCGTCCCTAGGACAGTTTGGGTAACAGAGATGGGTTATGAGACAGATGACCTTATCATTGAAACATATGCTAAAGCACTTCTGGAAGAACCCAGGGAACCAGAGGAAGAAATCTTTGGAAATGCTCAGACCATAGAGAGCCAAATTCAATCAAAGAAAAATCTCAAAAAGGTTGAAGTTGTTGTGAGAAGAGGTTGTAGACAAGCTAAGGCAATAAAAGAAGATGTACTTAAGAAAACCAGCATCACTAAGGATGAGTTAGCAGCTCAACAACCTAAAACTCACCTATCACCGGTAGGCACATCTTCGAAGAATGACATGCCTGCAACTTTCAAAAGAGTTGTAAGGAAAAGAGATCCCTCACCGGCAACCACACCCTCACCTAGGAGGACAAGACAGAAACAACAAGTAGTGAGATCTCTTGTTAAAAAGACTACACCTAAGAAGAAGAAGAGGACTCAACAAGACATGGCCCCTCTTGACAAATTGCTAAATGAAATTACAAAGGAAGGAAAGCTAAAGAATGTAAAAAAATTGTATGATACTTTTATTTCAGATGAAAAAGAACCAATAGAAAATAGTGTTATACTGCACATGGACATGTACAAGAAGTTTTTATTGGAAGTAGTTGATGAATTACCTGATGAATTGTTTAACAGATTAGAAGCAAGGAGGCAAGCACTAATAGAACTTGACAAGAAAATCAAGATAGAAAAGCTACTTGTTGTATACCCAGTGAACTCACCTAAAGAAATTGATGATTTAATTGTTGAAGCCAACCGGTCAGTATTTTCTACTACACACCAGCACATTGCATTAATGGTTGGAAGAATCAATGAGGTAAATGAGGACACAGAAAATGCATGGGACATATTTCTAGTTGAAAAAGAAAAACAAGAAGAATACATGATCCCCAAACCAATAAAGGTATACCAGAAGGTAAGGGACAAGGGTAAAGGTATAGTTAGTGGACCACCTAGTATCAAAGTTAAAGACAACTTACCCCCACCTCCTTTGATTACTCCCCCGGTAATAACAACAACTACAGAAGATCAACCGGCAGTTGAAAGTATGGATGTAGAGGATGTCAATCCTAATCCTGAAGTCTTATATACAGTAAATGTTGATACACAAAAGATCAACATTGTGGTAGACAAAGATACAACTAATAAGACTGAAATGGCTAGTGAGCCACTAGTAGCTGAGCAAACTGATAACACACAAAAGAAACCGGCAGATGATAACATAGGAGAACAGGTAGAGACACAGACTCAGACTAAGACAGAGCAACAAACAGGGCAACAAACTGGAACACCATCAGAGACACAAGCTGAGCAACAGGCTCCGGAACAAAAACAAGAACAAATTCATGTGGAAACAAGGAAACCAGTAACTGGAGAAGTAGATAAACCATTGCTTAAGGAAATGCAAACACAAACAGACCTACCAGAGGTCAATACAAGCTTGGTTACTTCCACTACCGGCGGTATTCAAAATGTAAGTTCCTCATCAGCAGGCTTTAAATCAACTAATGTGACTGAAGTACTCTTACATTCAATTAAGAGGATAACAGATTGCAGCTCACAAACCTATAAGGTTATAGATGAAACCATACCAATTTTGAAGAGGCTAGCTCCTAACTGTAACATAGACAATAAGGATTCATTGAGTCAAATTGAAATTTTGTCCAAATACATCAATGAAAACACAGTGACAATTGAGCAAGTAAAGGAAGAGGCATTGAAGGATAAAATGGAAATAGAAAAACAAAAATTCTTTGAAGATCAAATAAAGAAGTGTACCAGAGAATTTGACACACTTCTACCGGAACTTTGCAACTCTTTGAAGGAGTTAAAAACTTTGTATAAAGATACTTGCAAGACAAACTTTTTGACAATAGACATAGATAAGAAGATGAACAAGATATAGGATGAGATAAATAAACTTGCAGACAATTTTGTTAACTTACCAGATACACTGTCAGTTTTTGAACAGCAGATAACAAATTTTGAGGATGAATTACTAAAGTTGGGAAGAGAAAAGGAGAAAATAGTGAATAAGGCAAAGAGTTTAAGGTTAAGACTGAGTCCAAGATTGGACTATCTAGCATTCATGTGGAAGGAGATATCTGAGGCACTTGTATAGGTACAAAGGACACCGGTAGAGCATATGCAGCACCTCACCGGTACAGTTCAAAGGACAGAGACAACTATCAGAGACAATAAAAAGTTTATGGAGAGTATAAACTTAATTTTGGCAGATCTATTTCAAATTGTATCTACCCAATTACAAGGTTGAAACTACAAACTCTGCTGACATCTTGACAACCTTTGTCATTGATGCCAAAGGGGGAGTAGTAATATGAGAAAATAACCAGCAAAAGACTCATCTACTCAAGGGGAGTTCACACAATTTTGGTTCACATTTTTGGATAACACATTTTTGGATTTTCTCATGAGTGTTACCATCAATGCCAAAGGGGGAGATTGTTGGCATATGCACACTCCAATGAGACATTGAAGGTGATTGAAGGTTTTGTCATTGATGGCAACCTTACAATCCTATGGCTCCGGCAAGGCACTACATCGACATCAGCAGAACACACTCTACACCGGCACTCAGAACACTGGCACCGGCACAGAGAAAGGAAGCATACCGGCACAAAGGCCGATAGGATTTTTGATATATTATATTTTGTTTATTATTGAAAAACTTTGTAAACCAACTTGATATCATTGTAAAATGACTTATATATATAAGAAGTCATTGTAGGACAATTTGTAATAAGGTAGTAAGGCAAAATTAGGCAGACCTATTATGCAAAATATAGGTTAAGGGGTATATGTAAAGAACAGAGTAGAAACCGGTACTGAATCTGGCATTGAAGATGATATTGTAAAGCAGTACAAGTTATTGGATTTGTATAATCCACATTGTAAGTCATTGAGACTTCCCATTGAGCAGTGAGCTCTAGGCACTTGGCCTTCCTGCATGTGCAGGCCCCCTTTTGTAAGTAATATTCTCTTATTGGCCAATAAGAAAATATTGTGGGTCATAAATCCCACCGAGGTTTTTCCCACACTGGGTTTCCTCATTAAAATATTGTGTTATAGTGTGTTTCTTATGTGGTTTCTTTCATTTCTGTTTATTGCATTATTTCTTGCATACTGGTACACTGTTATAATATGCTCTACATGTTTGAAGATAAGAAATTCTATTCATCGGTTAGATACTGATTCACCCCCCCCCCCTCTCAGTATCTGTGGGAATCCTAACAACTTCAATGATGAGTACAACGACATGGTCACCATGTTATCAAGAGTGAAGGGTTTAAAAGACTCTCACTGCTTTTAGAGCTGGATGTGTTATTACATGAATATAATCAGGAAAGGGGCTGCGAGAATTGATTGGGGTGAATAGATCAGTGATGCACTATGTGCTCAATTGAAGGAAGTCAAAGTGATGTTGAAATTCTATATGACCTCATACCTAGTTTATGCAGATGCCTCTATGAGGCAATATCCAGGTTTGTCTACCAAGGGTGATAGGAGATTAGTGCATGTCTGGGAATACTATGATCAACTTACGATCAAGAATCAAGGTAGCCACTTTAGAAGAGTTAATGATGCCTTCTTTGTTGTGTGGAAGTGCATGTTTGATAAGATCTTGCAGAAGAAAAGATTATCAGAGGCTGCATATAACAGGGTGTCTCATTTTGGATGTGTTTTCCTTCAATTCCCAACATTCACTTACATCTGGATTGGATATTTCTCAGGTGAACCCTTCATTCTACCAAGGTATCCTTCTGACAAGATAATTCTCATGGAGTTGTGTCAGCAACTAATCTATGTGCATCAAAAGAAATCACAAGCACATAATATTGGGTTGAAGTTCCCGGAATCAATTGGTAGGTACTCAGTTCTAACTAACCCCAAAGCCAAAAACACGGAGGAAGAAATGCAATGGAATACTATGAGAAGATTCAAGGCATGAAACAATTTTGATTTTCATGGCATGAAGAACAAACTCAAGAGGAGTTACACCCATGTCTATAGGTTTGAAGATGTATGGGAAGACTATCAAAAGGAGGAAGATATAAGAAGGATGGACTTTAGTCGTCTTACCCTGGAACAGATTGAAAACTTGGATTTAGCAAAGATCCCAATGACCATGGAAGACATGGATGACATAATAGACCCTATCTATTATGAAAAGAAGATTGTCGACTCTCTACTCCCACCGGTGCAATGGTCAAAAAAGGAAAGTAAATCTATCAACCAAAGAATCTCTCCCATTCTAGAAAATACCAATGCTTGGTTGTTAAAAAGGAATCTTAGGATGAAACAGCTTCCTACTAGTTCTGGGGATGACGATAATAGTGATGGCGCAGTTGGTAAGACAGCTACGGCAAAGACAAGAACGAAAAGCAGGGCAGATCCACAAGCACTATCCTCGGCCCCCATGACACAATCTAAGGGGAAAGGGCCCAATATTAAATTCACAATTAAAGGGTCCAAGAAGGGTGAGTCCAAGGGACAGTTACAAAGGAACTAGAACAGCAGCTTGCCATTGAAATTGAAAAAGGGAAGGAGACTAAAGAAGGTGAAATTCCTAAATGAAAGGAAGCACAGGTTGAAGAAACATCACATCCATGTGAAGTTAATGCCCTGATAACTTCACAGGTACCAACTCATTCAAAGGTGATCATCCACTCTATTGATTATGATTCTAATCAAGAGGATGAGGAGTTCCAAGATGGGGATCTAGGTATGGGCATGGCGCAGTCAGAGACTGCTCAACAATTTTTTACATTAACCGATTTCTCCAATTTGGATGATTTTCCTTCATCCACCATTGAATCTTTGATGTTGGATTTTAATGAAGCCATGGAAGAGGCATTTGCAGAACAAT
Organism: Cryptomeria japonica; assembly: GCF_030272615.1. Classification (NCBI taxonomy): domain Eukaryota; kingdom Viridiplantae; phylum Streptophyta; class Pinopsida; order Cupressales; family Cupressaceae; genus Cryptomeria; species Cryptomeria japonica. The sequence goes on from NC_081409.1 coordinate 331,206,605, forward strand.
CTATAGTGAACTTACCTGTTACTATAATCATAACAGAAATTCCACCATTGGTAAGTACTGAGGTTGCATCCACGATGCCTTCAATTCTCCCATCTATGACTAAAGAGATGTCAGTAGTAGCAACTATTGCAACATCGACAAGTGTCCCACAAGATACTTCAACTTTGGTGCCAATGACAACACTCATAACTTCTACGAGCTCTAGTCAGCTTGCTCCCAAAATCTTAACCAAAATTCAGCAAGGAGCTACTACTCCATCGGCCAATCCAGAATTACCACCTTGGATAGAGGTAGTGATCCCTAAGAGGAAAAAAAAAGTAATTTCTCCTGATGAGTTTTATTTTGAGTAGTTGATTCCTCTGAATCCTAAAGGAACAAAGAATCCAAAGACGGTATCTTGGGTGTTAGTAGACCCGGTTTCTAAAAGGAAGTATGTTGAGGTCATGGTACCATCATTAGATAAGGATAAAGGAAATATACAGCCTGATGATTACACCATGCAAACCGTAGAGTTTGGGGTGGAAACACATGAGAGTGTTAAGTTGGATTCTCAGACAGCTTTCAACTCTTTGCTATGGAGGTTTGATCAAGAGAGGGATGAGAAGAACGAATTAAAGCAGAAATGTGAACAATTGACTAATGTTCTTCTGAAAGTCACACAATCTTCTCAATAAGTTGATCCCATAGGATCCTCAATGGACAGTGAAGCTCTAAAGAAAATTGAACAGGTAGGAGCCAAGGGTCGGGTGATGGGTGAGTGGATTTCATGGCTAAGGTCAGAAGGCTCTCATCTTCTAAGTTCAACAGTTGGGCTATTGGCAGATTTTAAAGTAATCCAAAGCCAAATGCAAGGACTCAAAACTTCATTATCTCAAGAGATTGAGGAAGTTGAGAAAAGTACGACCCTTTGGAGCAAAATGGAGGACTTCAGAATAGATGTCCTCATTGAAAATAAAGTAATTCCTACAAGGGAAAAATATATCCAAATTTTGTCATTGTTGTCTCACAAGCAAGAGACAACAAGGTTGATGATTGCAGAGCAGGACCGAAAAAGGAAAGAAGGTGATGATGAGATTGATCTCATTTTTGCCAAAATCATCGATCTTCCTTGTTATCTATATGATGGCAATCAGAATCTCGTTACTAGTGAAGCCATCACACAGGAATTCCTTTCTCTAATGGATCATTGCACGGGATAGGATTTCTCACTTAGCACACTCAATAAGTTACTGGAGATCCAGGTCAGTTTTGAAGCCCTCGTATCCATGCTGAAGGATGGGAAAAAGAAACAGGTAAAGACTAAGGATGTGATTTCCCGTGTTCATGTGATCATAAATTCTACCCCAATGCCAAACGAAGTAGAGATGAAAGCCATCCTAACTAATTTCAAAGAATTCCATAAATCGAATGAGGAGGAGAAAGATGAATAAAGTGTCCCCTTTTAGCTTTTTCTTTTTATGCAATTGCATCATTAGATGCTACTAGTTTTTTCGTAGCTACACATTTTCCTCATGTTGTAGTTGTAGTAAAGTGGGATTGTGTAGTTGAATTAGTCAACTGTGCCCACATTTTTCTCCATTCTTTTCCTATTTAAGGAGGACTTCATTTGTAAATATTTATCTTTTGCATGCTAAGAAAAACTCTGCAGAATTTTTACCTCAACTAAGACTTTGAGATTTTCTTGTGAAGATTCTATCAAGCAAATAAAGAGAGCAATTTTGTTTGATCTCAAACTTTGTGTTGTGTCAAGAAAATTGTTCATATGAGTTAATGTTCTTATGTCCATTACTTATAGATGTTCTTTACTTCTTCGATATTGGAGATATTGTTATGTGGGTAAAAGAGCTCTTGAATTGTGCAAGTAGACTATGTGCTCCTAGCATATTTGGGAAATCTTCTGATAATTGAGTGATTAGTGGTAGGCTTTGTATTATTGCAACTACTTGTAGTTTAAAGGATTAGGAATTTGTACTTGAAGACTTTGAGTTGCAAGTTAAGTTTCTAATTATTTGAAATAATCTGTTTGAGTTAGTATTACATTCAAGGGAGACTTTGTGCTACTTGATAGTAAGTTTTAGTGTATTTTGTTAGATTCATTGTTCTTTTCTTTAAGTATCTAAAGAGATAGAGAAATTGTAACAAGGTGGAGGGAGAATACATAGACTCTGAAAAAAGAGAGTTATATGCCCAACACCAACCCATGGATTTTGATTTCTTATTAATTAGAGAAGAAATTTCAAAGGGAACCTCCCCTTGATGAGAGGAGAGATTAATTTCTCAACATAGCTGTGTGTGAATCATATATTTTGCCATTCATATTCTGGTGACAAAATATTCACCCAACAGACAACAACAAAAATGAAAGCCCTCAACCCAAAAAAAGAAAGGAAAATAAAAAACTATAAAACAAACAAAAACCCTACTTGAATCCACGCGGCCAAAGAAAATCAAGCAACTAGCGATGAATCGAAGTCAAATTTGCAAGGAGAGGAGCAGGAGGGCACACACAGACAAGAAAACTCAAAACCAAATGAATAAATAACCTCAAAAGATTAATAAATAACCCCAAAAATTAGCAATAAATGTGCTCATTAAAGTTAATTGTGCAGTGTATGTCGGGCTTTAAAGTCCAACATGCAGGACTAAAACCCTTGCAAGTTGGAGTTTAAAGTCCGACATGCAACTTTTGACAAATCAACCTGCAGATCGGACTTTAAAGTATGAACTACAGGGGAAGGATTACCTGCAGGTCGGACTTTAAAGTCCGATCTACAGGGGAAAACCAAACCTTTGCAAAGTCCAATGTGTAATTCCCTTTGGAAAGAAGGAACCCTGTAGTTTGGACTTTAAAGTCTGACCTGTAGGAAAAACTGCAAATCTTAAAAACTTAGAAAACGATAAAAATGAAAAGCAAAAAGATTAATGAGCTAACCGATGGAGCCGATCAAGCTCTCTCGGATGTCGTAAGGTACGAAATAGACCAGTTTTGTAGGGTTGCCTCATGGTTTTGGCCATGCTAAAATCGAGGACAACAGGGATAAAGGTTTCTTCTTGCTTTACCTTTATTTCCTTATCTTGCGGGGCCTTAGGAGTCTCCATTTTACTCTGCGGGATAAGAAAAAACACATCGTCGATCACAAGCTCTTATCCCATGAGATGTCATTGTTTCCTTTTTAACCTCGCAGGATAAGAAAAATGCCCCCGGCAAGATTATCCCGCGTGACTTTATCTGAACCCGCCAAACACATAGCCAACTAGGACCCACCTCACCTTAGTTATTTTCTTATCCCGCGGGTCGTTGTTGATGTCTTTCTAATCCCGCGAGATAAGTAAAATGCCCCTTGTTGTTATTCCTTATCTCGCGTGACCTTATCCCATGCAGTCAAAACCTTCTAAGGTTGGCACAAAAATTGCCAATATTTCTAGCGACTCATAGAGGATGGCAAGCCTGCTTGGCACATTGACCAGTAGCCTTATGAAGTCCATTGGGAGAAGAGTCAACACCTGAAGCAAAAGATAATCTATATCCCAACAAAAGTCAAAAATTCACCATTCAGGAGAATAGCCCATGTGCCTGCACTTGTTGGAAAGCAAAAGAACATAAATTACAATATTTACAAAAGAAGTTGCAACAACAACCCTTAAGCGTATGATTTAAGTTGAATACCATTCACCGCAATGGGGAGATCTTCCCCATTCAACTTGGCTAACTTGAAAGCATTAGCCTCCTTGCAACCTGTAATCACATAGGGACCACTCCATATTGCGTCAAATTTTGAGTGCCTCCCAGGTTTCACTCTATCAGCATCTCATTGTAGGACAAAATCTTCGACTTTGAATGTCCTCAAAATGGCTTTCTTGTCAAAGTATCTCTTTACTTGTCCCTGATGGACATTTAGAGCCTGCATGTCTTTCTCCCTAACCTCTTTAAGCTCTGTAAGTTCTGTATATCTTACCGATAAGGCATCATTTTCTAGGAACTCCAACTGATGTGCCAAGTCCGGGGATGGTAATTCAAGCGATATGGAGAGCCTAGATTCCCTCCCATATACTAGCATGAAAGGAGAATTACCCAATTCTCTCTTGGGAGTAATCCTATCATCCCATAGGGTTGCTCCCAACTTTAAATTCCATGCTCTTTGATTGTCCTCAAGAGTCCTTTTGATGATCCTGACTAGATTCTTGTTGGGGGACTCAACCAAGCCATTGCCTTGAGGATAATAATTTGATGATGTTTTTAGAAACACATGATGTTGGACTGCCCATAAGCTAATTTGAGAGCCCACAAAGGCATTGACATTGTCTGATATGATAGTGGAAGGGGCTCCAAATCTGGTAGCAATCCAATCAAGGAATTGAACCACTAAATTCTCAATTGCATCATTCAAAGCAACAACCTCTGTCCACCTTGAGAAATAGTCTATGGCAGCCAAAATCCACTTTTGTCTTGCACTTGACATTGGATTGATAGGGCCAATGAAATCAAGCCCCCATTGTGCAAAGTGTTGATCAGTTGAAATGGGATGAAGAGGAAGGGTAGCCAACCCTTGCTTTCCTATAAAAAGTGCACATTCTTTGCACTGTCTAACCCATTTGTGAGCATCATTGAATAGAGAAGGCCAATAATAGCCTACTCTTGTGATCTTCATAGTTATAGTTTTTGCTAAGAAATGGCCACTAGAGGGCCCATTATGGAATTCCTCTAATAGCCTATCAGTCCGATCTCCATGGATGCACCTCAGCAAGACACCATCCAGGATTCTTTTGAATAATATACCATCCAGTAAGGTATAGGGGATGGAATGCAATCTAAGATGCCTTATCTTGGTTCTATCAAAGTGAGAAGGATAGCTACCATCCTTTAAGAAGGGAGACATAAATTCCAACCAACCAGTTTGTGCATCTCCCTAGTTATCAAGTTATTCTTCTTCCTGCAGCAAGAGAGATGTCTCTGACTCTTTCCCAAAAGATGAATTGAACTGCTCACAGAGTTTTGTTCCCCTCACTAACCTAGTAATTTTGATGTCAAGGTCATACTCCATGACCTTAGTGATCCATCCATCTCTCTTCTCACTAATGTCCTTGTTGAGAAGGAAATCCTTAACGCTGGCATGTGGGACTAGGAATTGAATCCTGTTGTTTGAGAGCATGTGTCTAAACTTTTTTAGTGCTCTCACAACTGTGATGATTCTTTTTCCACATAGGTGTACCTAAGATCATATTCCTTTAGGCCTTCACTAAAAAAATCTATGGGCTACTCCAAATCATCCTGATTTAACTGTGTTAGGATAGCAAATATACTTGATTCTCCTCTCGAGGTGTAAAAGATGAAATCTTTCTCATAGTTTAGATTTACTAGGGTAGGAGCCTGAGCAATGGCCTGTTTGATCTGATCAAAACCCTCATTTCCCTCCTAAGTTCGTTTGAAGTGAAAATCCTTCTTTATCATGGTTGTGAGAGGCTTGACCAAGGCTGCAAGGTTTGGGATGAACCTTATAACAAAGTTGATTCTACCCAGAAAGCTCTGAAGTCCCTTCTTATGATGTGGAAGTGGATGAGGCATAATGGCTTCCACTCTCTTTGGTTCTATGGTGAGACCATCTTTGGATATAATCTGTCCAATTAGTTTTCCCTTATCAGTGGCAAACACACACTTGTTGGGGTTCAAGGACACACCATATTCCTTGTACTTTTTGAAAACTTTCTCAAGATGATCAAAGTGGTCTATTGCATGCTTGGAGTATATAGTAATATCATCAAGATATACTAGTACAAATTTTGCTAATACTCCCTTAAAAGCCATATCCATGGCTCTTTGAAAAGTTGCACCTACATTTGTTAGTCCAAAAGGCATCTTACAATAGGCATAAGTTCCCCATTTAGTAGTGAATGCAGTCTTGTATTGGTCATATTCTTAGACTAAGATTTGGTTATACCCTGAGTATCCATCCAAGAATGAAAATCTTTTAGAGCCACTAAACTTGGCTAAAATTTGTTCCCTGGAAGGAAAGGGATAATGGTCTTTAAGGAAGGATTTCTTGAGGTCCCTAAAGTCTACACACAATTTGATTTCCCCGTTTTTCTTCCTAACTGGACAAGATTGGCTACCCAAGAGAAATGCTTAATTGGAAAAATAATGCTAGATTTTATAAGCTTGGATAGTTCTCCTCATCAAAGGCTCATTTTTGGGATTTATAAGCCTTTTCTTTTGTCTGACTAGTTTAGCATTAGGATCTAACTCTATAGTATGTTGAGATAGACTAGGATCAAACCCTTTTATATCCTCATAGGTAAAATGAAAACTATCATTATACTCTTGACAGAGATTGACAAAATTATTTTGATCTGATTGGGAGCATGCCTTCCCTAGATTGACGCTTTTTCCTTCTACCATGGCTATTGATTTGTAATCTCCTTTCTTGGTGGTCAGGTTCATTGCTCTCCCATTCATTTGATCATCATGGTTGAAGATCCCCTCCAAGGTGATCAGCCCCTTGGGCAGCTTGTTATAAGTGAGCTACATCATTTGATCTCCATACTGGTCTTGTAGCATGCCATGCTTCCTATGGGAGAACTCTTCTTCATCTTGCAAGAAGTTCACAATCTGTTGGTTAGAATCAAAGACCTGCCAATTTACCTAGTTATCAGGCACTGCAGGTCTCACCACAAGTCTGATATGTTGTTCTTTCTTTGCTGCAAATGAGATGGAATGTCAAGCTGGGCACCTACTGCTACTAGTCTATCGACATGTTTATTTTAATTTCTAGGGACATAATAAATATTGAAGGCCTCAAATCCCTCAATTAGGTCCCATGCCCTATGTTTGTAGGACTTGAGAAGGTTTATCTTGGTGATATTATGATCTCTGACCTAATTTACAACCAACTCACTATCTCCATGCACCTTCAAAGATTTGATCCCTCTCCTTTATGTTGTTTAGAGACCCAAAATCAAAGCTTCATAATCAGCTACATTGTTAGTGCAACTAAATTGAACTCTAAAAGAAAAGAAATATTTCTCCCCCTTAGGAGAGATCAACAATACACAGGTTCCTACACCATTTTTGTTCCTTGAACCATCAAAGAACATGTCCCATATCCCCTGCATATCATTGTCTTCCTTTAAAAGATTGAGAATGGGGGTGTCTTCTTCATGTATACAATATGTACCCAAGCCGGTATTATTGACCTCATCAATGGGGTCAAACTGAAATGCATTTGCCTACTCATCAAGTAGGCAATCGGGAACCTCATCCAACTGAGCTGTAGGCTCTCTTACTAAAATTTCTTCTTTCTCTTCATGGAGAGTACAATTCATGTTGACAGGACTTGGGGAATAGGGCTCTATATGATCATTGCCAATAGGTTCATCCCTAATGGTTACTTTGGTACCATATCTTGTCCTAAAAAACATGTGTGACCAATCAGAAGATAGGTAGCAACCTATCTTGGTACTGAATTCCCTAGATAAACAAATGGTAAAATAAGCAGGGAGGTCAATCACTGAGATGTCTTGCAACACACTACAAGTTGAGCAGGCATGCAAGGTTAGATTTAAATCTTGAATGACTCCCACAGTCTAAACCGATGTGCCATCAAGCTGCACCACCCCTCTTGTTATAGGTTCATACTTGATACCTAGGCGGTCAGTTATCCTTTTTGGCATAACTGAACTACTAGCCCCACTAACTATCATGTAATTATGAATACTTTTATCTCCTATGATTAATGATAGATAAAAAGGGGGAGGCTTATTGATTTTCTTTGAACTCTTTGCATCCAAAGGTTGCACCAAGCTTGTGGAAGTTGAAGAACTGCAACCCTGACTAGTACCTTTTGCAACATCCATCCCCTTTAGGGCTTCCTAAAGTAGGTCTCTTTGAGATGGGATATCTAGAGCATCGCACATTGATATATTGAGGTTGGCCCTCTTCATTTATTCAACAATATTAAAGGGGATGGCAGCCTTAGCAGGGACCTTTGTAGTGACTAGGTCTGATTTTGGTGTGATAGGAACCTTACATGGCTCTCCCTCCTTGACATTTTGTGTCAAGTCTCGCTCTTTATTTGGAGTAGTCACCTTATCAAATGACTTTGGCATTGATATTGTAGGAGAGGTTGTGAAGCTTGAGCTACAGATGGAGTCTGAGTTGCTGCTGCAGAATTAGCACTAGGATCTATGGCCCTCCTTTTTTATCTTGTGTTGTTGGCCACACTATCCCCACTTGTCTTATTCATACCACAAAAATCAGCCTCCTGCCAATTCACAAAAGTTGTATCCCCCTATGGATGACTAGAACCATCAAAAAACTATTGCTGCCCTGAGGTAGTTGGTTCATTTTGTGCCACCAAGGCCTAAGAAAACTCATTGTTCTAGCATGACACTTGATTATGTGGTTGATTGCATGGGTCACACCAATCTTGTTCCTGAGAAAGATTGTTCTATGTTGGCACTATAGCCTTTGAGGTACTTGCACCTAATGGATTCAAGCTATTCAAAGGCCTAGCATTGCTCCATTGGTTCTACCCTTGAAAATTTAGTCTCTGTTGCTGATAATTCTAGTTTTGGGGCTGATAAGGCCTATTGTTAGCCTATGGCAACTGTCTCTTGACTGAGACCAAATTATTCCCAAACCCCTGTAGTTGTTGTTGTAATGGAGTGATCATTTTTTGCATTGATGTCTCAAGATAGGCCTGCAGTTACTTAATTTCAGAAGATAAGGGAGAGGGCGCAAGTGTGAGTAGATGGCTTGTGGAAGCCACTAGAATAGGAGCCAAATAGGTTGTTGTGGAGGAGCCTCTGGAAATAAGGGCATTGGGGGCCTAGGAGACAACTTTCCTGCATGTATTAAGCAATTTTCTGCCCTTATGGAGATATCATATGCCAATGGGAGATTATTTCCTCCCATAGATTGAATCATCGCAGCTATGTCACTATTCAAAGCCTTAAGAAAATATAGAAAAGCATGGTTTGATGAAGTCTTTACTAGTGATAGAATTCTATCCCATGTCTTTTGAAATCTATAATTGAAATCACCCATGAACTCATGGGGTGCTCTTTTTATTGTGGTCAGCTGCTCCATAAGTGATAGATGATTACTTTTGTCTTTGAAATGCTTGCATAGCTTTTCTCCTAACTCATCCCAATTGTGAATGGAGTTGGGAGATAGCCCTCTATACCATTGGAGGTCTTTTTCCTTCAATGAGGAGGCAAGAAGCCTCACTGCAACATTGTCTTCAGTGACATCAAACATTGTGCAAATACATGACACATCTTGGATATGTTCTTCAGGGGAGGTAGATGTTTCTCCAGTAAAAAATGGTATAGCCTTCAAGGTTGCCACTGGAATGTCATTCTTTTGAGTTAGGACTAAGGGACCGCCACCGTTGAAGGTGACAAAGGTATGTTCTCTTTGGACCACCATTGCAAATAAGGGTCTATTAATATGGATGGCAGGGCCTTTAGGATATGCTAATCTTGTAATAGGAGGGGTAGACTAGTACCTTAGGGGTGTGGATGTTTATGCTTGGGTTCCCCTAATAGGTGATAAAGAATGTCTACCTCTTCTCCTCCTATAATTAGAATAAGGGAACTGAATGAATTGAAAAATACCTCTAGATGATGATCTAGTGTGGATCCTTGGCATAAAGTTGCAACTAGTATCACCAACAGACTCAATTGTTCCTTAGAGTCGCCAAGTGCTTGATTGATTGCCTCCAAAGGCTAAATTGCTCAGGAAAAGCACACAATCCTTAACAAGTATGTTGAAATTTGTCCCACCAGGCATGCCAAAAATTGTTGTCACAAAATTTTGCACCCTTGGTGATCAGAGTGTGGGACTTACAGAAGTGAGGTTGAGTCTCCAGAGAAAGCCATCTTCCTTTCCAATCTGATGTAGGTGTTGGACCAACCCAACACAAATAATATAACACTACTAATTTCTAAGGGAAAAGGGGAAGGAGGATTGCTTGAAAAGGGAAAATGTTTGCACCTAGATTGAAAGTTTGATCTTCTTGCCTATATCTGCATAGAACATCAATAGAATTGCTCTAAGTATGCACAAATTCATATCCTAGTTAGCCACCTATGTGCGAGTGAAGGTTGGAATCTTATGAAATGAAGAGAGGAATTGAGTTAAGTTCACAGTCAACATCCACAGAGGGATCAACGCAGACACTTACAACTAAGGAAAACAAAGTAGAATACATTCATACAAAGAGGTAAAATATTACACAGGTTGTAAGAAATGAAAGAGGCAAAGTAAGCATAATCACAGGCAAGGCAACTTTTATAAATCATGAAAAAAAGTATTCAATTGAAAATGAAAAGGAAGAAGATCCTAAGAATAGGTTACAAAATTGCCTTTATAGTTCAGGCATAACTAAGATGGTTGCAATCAAGAAACACTAACCCTAACCAAGGTTGGGTTACAAAATTTCTGAGAGAGGAGAAGATCAGATGGACAGATCTGATAGCATGTTAGAACAGCCTCTAAAAGACGTCCTTCAGCCTAAAAAAGAGCAAAATCACCCCTCGGTGAAGTAATCCATGTCAACAAGCATGGTCAAGAACACTTGCAGGGACAACAAGTCTCTATATCGCATTGAAGAGGCATGAGTGGCATCCAAAATCGGCCTGCAGGGTCCAATCTGGAGTAAAGGCAAGCCAATCTGGTGGTTCGATTAAGATCGGATCTGAAATTGGGCGCTAACTGGGTCAAAAATGTCCTTGACCATTGGGTCGATAACCACCCTACACAGAGCATTCAAAACTCAATGGCCATGACAAATTCAAACATCCACCGTCGATCTAAGAGATTCGTGCGAAGACAGACACATGAAATCTATCCACATAGGCATCCAGCAAGCCCAATCTGTGATTAAAACATGGTCGTCGAATTGAGCCTTTATGAAGATCCAACGACTGCAGATGTCTGACGTGGCATCCCAATTCCACGCTTCCATGGTTGTGTTTGACCACTAAGCTGCATTGAGTTCTTATCCCGCAGCATCTCTGTAGGTCTATTTTTACCCCGCCAGATAAGCTTTTGCTTGTTTTGTCTTCCTTGTTTGCCTATCCCACGACATCATCTTTGTCTCCATTTTATTATGTGGGATAAGGGTCACTGTGATTTACCCTTATTTTCTTATCCCACAGGAACACGTGGGATAAGAAAGTCCTCCATTCCACTTTGTTCTCTTGGCCCGCGTGACCTTATGCACTGTCTGTTATCCTCGCGGGATAAGCAAAAAGCCTCTATATCTTTTGATCGCTCTTATCCCGTGGCATCATCTTTGTCTCCATTTTACCTTGTGGGATAAGGGTTGCTTTGTTTCTACCTCGCTTTCTTATTCTGTGGGCCTTGTTGAGCCTTTATTCCACTCTGTAGGATAAAGGTCTCTTCGTGCTTTACCTTTATTTCCTTATCCCACAGGGCTTTAGGAGTCTCCATTTTATTCCTCGAGATTAAAAAAAACCCTACTGTCGGTCACAAACTCTTATCCCACGAGATGTCATTGTTGCCCTTTTAACCCCGCAGGATAAGCAAAATGCTCCTAGCAAGCTTATCCCATGTGACTTTATTTGGACCCACCAAACACATAGCCAACTGGGACCCGCCTCGCCTTACTTATTTTCTTATCCTGCAGGTCGTTGTTGATGTCTTACTAACCCCATGGGATAAGCAAAATTCCCCTTGTTGATATTCCTTATCTTGTGTGACCTTCCCCCGCATGGTCCAAACCTGCTAAGGTTGGCACAAAAATTGCCAACAAGCATGTCAACAAAAACTCTTTGTCTTTTATATTAAATTTGACAATGATTTATATGTCAAAATATTAATATTATTATAAATATGATATTTCAAAATTATAAGTTTTAGATAGATGTATAAATATAAAATAAAATAAATATATTTTAAAAAAAATAATCTACCCTTTCATAATTACAATGTATAGATAATATTACTTCTAATTTTTAATTTTTAATTTTTAATTTTTCATGATTGTTTTAAATAATAATTTTTTTAATTTTAACTATAAAACAAAATCATATTTTAAAAATTATAATAAAAAATTTTATGAGAAAAAAAAGTGTATATACAATAAAATTTAAATATTTTTGTATGTAGTAAAAACAATTTTAAGTAAAATAAAATAATTTTAAGGTATTTAGCACCAAATGAGATCTCTTGCCATTTCTTTAAATAGATATATTTAAGATATCTATAGAAGCTATATATAATTTGTTGATTATAAAAATCATATTATCTATGGGTGAATTCATTTCAAATAATTCATCAATCTTTGTGGTAATAAAAATAGTTATGAACCATGGAAATTCATCAGACACCATTACATTCTCCATTGAAATCAAAGCACTTCACTATTTCTAATCTAAGTGAGGAAGGTGAAACCATGCAAGCTTTGAAAAAATAATTTAAGTGGACACCATCAGAGAACAATGTTTCACTATTATTTTCTCAAAAAACTTATCGCAACAATTTCATACAAAACTCCCCCCTTTTTCAAATGAGGGGGTCACCCCTTATATAGGCTTCAAGCCCTAGCTACATGCAAAACCCTAATTAGGGTTTGCCCAAAAGATTCTCCACACATGATGCAACAAGGTGGGAATCTCCAATTAATAACCCATCATGCCCATATACAATTAACTCAAAAGTACCCAAAATAGCATCCATTGTGCATTAAATGCACCACCTCCTTCAAATTCGTCCAACATGCGTTGAATATTCATCCATGCAAAAATCACCCCACTATGTCATAAATGATCCATCATTTCCACATGCGGCGACTGCATGCAAAAGGAACCTGCCATAAATTCAACATGCAATGACCGGATCGCCATTTGTCGAATATTCTAGTAATGAATGCGCCACTCTACTGCCACGTGTTCAATAGATCCTCGCCATGCAAGTGGACCCCGGCGTCGTATATCTGCTCCTGCACATCTGGAATTGTTGGAGAGGGAAAATTCGATTCATGAAGAATTTTCTTGAAGTCTCTTCAACTTTCCTTGCTCAGAGAAGGTTTTTCATCAATTCTGCACATTTCCTATCTTTTAGGAAAATTTCCAAATTAGGGTTCCGCGGTCCAGGAGAGAGAAAATTCTCCTACGAATCCAAATTTGTAAAACTTTTGAAATTTGGATGTGATTTGATGCCCGAGCATGGATTTTTCAAATTTTTCCCTAGAGGGGAAATTTCTTGTTCAGTTCATCCCTGATTCCTTCCTTGCCTTAGAAATTTTATGTTCAATTCATCCTTGGGTGTAAAATCAACATCATGTGGATCTACTGATGGGCAGAGGTCAAAACACAGGGCATAAGCAGCAGTCGAATAAGAGATCAAGGCCTCCATGGACCAAGCAAAGGGCAAATATTCAGCATGATTTCAGGAGGAAGGGGCTCCCCCCCATGACAAGTGTTACAGAGTATCTCAAAAAGCATGGCTTCAAGAAAGGAAGGAGTGGGTGATTTAGGCAAATAGATATACCTAAAGTTGATCAGGTTCATAATTGGAGATCCAGGAACCCAATGTTCGCCCCCCCGATCTAGTGTAGTATGGAAAAGGAAAGTGAATTTGAAAGAAAATGGTGAAATATCCCGAAACCTGTTGAACCACAAGAACAGGTAAGTGAAAAATCCCTTGCTACAATTCATTTGGAAGATGATAAAATCAAGGAGATTAGCGATAGTCTTCAAAATAAAGGATTGTTTGTAAAATGGGGTGGGGGTCATTGGGGTAGAGGGAATTTTGCAAATTGGTGTAGAAATCAATGGGGAGATGGGATTAGGATCAAGTTGCTCCCAAATGATTACTTCTTGGTTGAATTTCCAAACAACAATAATAAATGGAAAACCCTAAACAGTGGTCTATACATGTTGGATGGTATTGGAGTCCATTTGATTGAATGGAAGCAAAACTTTAACCCTAGGACTCATACCCTTCGTGAAAGTTTGGTTTGGGTAAGGCTCTACAACATTCCATCAGATTACTAGAACAGAGAGATACTAAAAGAAATTTGCAAAATCCTTGGAGCTTTTATCTCAGTAGATGACATCTTGGAAGATAGGATTTAGGGAAGCCTTGTCAAATTATGCATCAATGTCAACCAAATCTCAGCTATGCCAAGCAAAGTTAGGATTTTGGGTGTTGGGGAGGTGTGGACACAAAGGGTCGACAGAGAGGATCAAATATTTATATGCCCAAAAATGTTTTTCTAGAGAACATATAGGTGTGGAGTGTGAACTTACTGCAAAAATATCTAAAGCATATGCATGCACCCAAAGCAAGTATTTTACCAATATGGGAAGCACTATCAATTCTAGTGTAGAGGGTCAAACTGAGGATCCTCTCATTGATCCAAGAATGCCAGGGTGGATGGATGAATATAAGGACTCTATAGGGTCACAGAGGGATCTGTCGATCGATGAAATTATGGGAGCCCTTGTCGCTATTTCTAACCCCATCTCTGAGCCTCACTTGGAACTGCCACACCAAAGTGGCCTAGAATAGGATCATCCAGAAACAAAATTGGAATGCAGTGCAGTAGGATTGCAAGCATTGCTAATGGAAGCTAAAACTTTACAATCTGAGATAGAAATGCAGATGAGGGTTCTACCAGTATCACAAGGAGATGATCTAGGTTCAATCACTATGGGGGAACCGGGAGAAGTTGCCTCCATTGGGGGATCAAAACAATTGGTGCAGGGGATGCAGAGGGCAGCCTGCAAATAGTCGAAATCACCCCCTTTGGTGATCTGGAAAGATGATCACACCTATGTAGAACATGAAGGTGATACAGTTATAGAAAACTTGGAAGCCCAATTGGAAGCTGTTGGGGAAGAGGAAACTGGATCTGAGTGGGAAGATTATGATGAAATTGAGCTTGAAGAGTTAGGAGACTGCAACACAAAGGGGTTTGAGGTTACTGCCTCCAAAATCCATAAACCCGACATCAAACCTAAAGGCAGGAGAGGGCGCAAATCAAATAAAATAATGTTGTAAATAGCAGCAAAGGCTGCAGGGCAAACCAAACTTTTGACAGGGAAGGGTGCTCCCCTTCCCCAGGGGCAATGATGATCACAACTTGGAATGTTAGGGGCTTAAATTCCCCCTGACAAATGGTGCTTGATCAAGTGTCAAATAGATGAGGCAAAAGGAGACATATGGTTATTACAAGAAACGAAGTGGAGTAGGGCTGAAATTGATAGAAAGATGAGGATGTGGAGGCAGTGGTCTGGACAATTTGTAGAAGTTGAGGTGGTGTCAGGAGGTATTGGCATCATCTGGAATCCGCTAGCTATAAAAGGAGAAGTAGTGGGCGAGGGCAGGAATTGGCAACATACTAAGATAACTCTTCTAAGAAACAATGAAAGTTTTTTCATTATCAATGTGTATGGACCTACAACAACCTCTAAAAAAGGGAACTTTGGAATCTAATTACTAGCAAGTTGGAAGGTAGTAGAAATGAAAGGAGCATAATAGTAGGAGACTTCAATGCTATTTTGAACAACCAAGAGAAACTGGGAGGCATTCAAAGACCCAATGCAGTCCAAAGGGATTTTCAGAAGTTTGTGGATCAGAATCAGCTTATGGACATTATCCCCAAGAATGTTTTTTACACTTGGACAAGCAGGAGGGCAGGATTCACTAATATTGTCGAAAGGTTATATAGGTTCCTGATGTATGGGGATTGGATTTGCAAGGTCCTCTTATGGAAACTTCCATCCTTCCTCTTGCTAGCTTGGATCATTTTCATGTTTGACTAACCGCATCGCTTTGTCACCCTCAGGGAGGTACCCCTTTCAAGTTTGAGAAAATGTGGAGCAGATATCCTAGATTACAAAACTGGATTGCAACTTGGTGGAATGAGATTGATGTGGGAAATAACTCAAACCTCTACAAATTTTGTAAGAGGCTAAAATATATTAAAACAAAACTCAAAGAAAGGAATCAAGATCAGCTCAAAAATATTTTTGTAGGGAAAAGAAGAGTGGAGACTGAACTTGAAAGTATCAATGAAGCTGTGATCAACAGAGGAATGGATAATTTGGACTACCTGAGAGAAAAAATGCTTAAGGATGAACTCAATCAAATTTTGAAAGAGGAAGAAACACATTGGAGGCAAAAATCTAGAGAGATATAGCTCAAGGAAAGGGACTAAAATACTAAGTTCTTTCACAAATTAGCAATTGCTAACAAGAACAAGAACATGATCTCAAAAACTAAGAGAGTGGATGGCAGCTTGGCCCAGAACTTAGAGGATGTCAGTAAATAGGATGTAAATTATTTTGAATCAATTTTGAATAGAGTCAATCAGGTGGACAGAGGCACCAGGGACAAGATCTTGGACTCCATCCTAGCCTTGATATCAAAAGAACAAAATAGGGACCTATACAAAAGGATTGATGAGGAGGAAGTCAAAAAAGATACCTTTCAACTCAACCCGGACAAGGCCCCTAGGCCTGATGGCTTCCCTGCAGCTTTCTTTCAAGCTTATTGGGGCATCATAGGAAAGGATCTCCATCTGGCTATGGAATAGTCAAGGAGGAAGATGACAACGATGGGAGCAATTAATCACACCTTTCTAGCTTTAATCCCAAAAAAGAGCTACCCTCAAGAGAGGGGTAATTTTAGACCAATTTCCCTATGTAATATAGTATATAAGATAGTCACGAAGGCTATTGCAAATAAGTTGAAACAAATTATTAATCACATTGTATCTGATGAGCAAAGTGGATTTGCCCCTAGGAGATTGATTGTGGAAGGTATTATTATGGCCCATGAAACCCTGCACTGCCAGAAAAACCAAGAATGTTTGTATGATTTTGAAATTGGACATCCTGAAAGCCTATGATCTGGTGGATAGGAAATTCCTTTTTGAAGTATTGGATAGGTTTGGCTTCGAAAGCTATTGGATTAAGTGGGTTGAGAGTTTTCTGTCTACTCCCAAGTTCTTTGTATTAATCAATGGGTCTACTCATGGTTTCTTCTCCTCCACAAGAGGTATTCAACAAGGGGACCCAATTTCCCCCTTTTTATTCATCATTATGGTAGAGGCCCTTGGAAGATCAATCTGCAAGCTCTATCAGGATGGGCTTTGGCTTGGAGTTAATGTGGCAAATGGAGTTGAGCATAATACCCACCTCCAATTTGCAAATGATACAATTATGTTTGGTGTTTTAAGTAGGTGTGAGGCCAGAACCATCAAGTCCTTCCTGGAGGATTATTGTAAGGCATCAGGGCGAAGCATTAATTGGAATAAATTTGAAGTTTTTTTTCTTCAATACCCAACCTAAATTACAGAGAACTCTGTCTAGGATTTTAAATTTAAAAGTTGTCAATTTCTCGAGAAGATTTTTAGGCACACCTTTGTTTGTAGGTTTAAACAAGATTAGTTATTGGGATAAATTGATTGAGAAATGCAAGGCCAAACTTGAAAATTGGAAAGGAAAGTGGCTATCTTCGGCTAGGAGGATCACTATGATCAAATCGGTGTTGGCTACTATCCCTGTATTTTCAATGGAATGTTTGAAAATCTCTATGGCAGTAGAAGAAGAGATCATCTAGATCATGCATAAGTTCCTCTGGAATTAGTTCGGTGACCAAAACAAATTTCCTCTGGTTGCCTGGAAAAAGCTCAGCCAACCCAAGGATGCGAGGGGTACAAGCATTCGCCAACTCTCAATAATGAACCTGGCCATGGGAGCAAAATTAGTCTGGGTTGTTTGCAACAGTGGAGAACAAAAGTGGGTCAGGATACTTAAGCACAAGTATCTGGATTCAACTAAGCCAAAGAGGATCCTCACAACTCTCAATCCTCCCAAGGAATCAACTATTTGGAATTATATATTGGAATGTCGGGATATCATTGTTGGTATTTTGGATATGTTGATATGGTTTTGTCATTGATGTCAACACTTATCAATACCTATTAGCACTTGGAGAATTGGTTATGTTCATCGGCAAGCAAGTGATTTATGCACAGTCACCGATATTTGGCTCACCGACAGAATATATTGATCACCAGCACTTGGAAAGACCTGAAGACTACTTGGTGATTTGTTCATTGGTTTATTCGAGTTTGCATATTTGTTGTTACTGGCAAATAGGTCCAGGATATACACCGGCAGGCTTACCTATTCCAGATCAGCACGGCATGTCAAGGAGATGATTTTGTTGTTATTGTAAATGCATTGAACCGACATCATGCATCGGATATTGTTTTATTTGTAATTGATTTTATTGTAATATATTTTATTGAGCCGACCTACTTAATTGATCTTAGGATATGGTATAAATGTAATATCTCATTTGTGAGATCAATAGGTGATTGAGAAAAAGATTGTAATTCGGTATATGCGAATATCAGCAGAGCCATACACACAAATATCATTCAAGATTGAAGGAAGGTTTGAAGAAGGCATATCAGAGCTAAACTGGTACTGAATCCAGCATATGGAGATGCTATTTTGAGTAGTAGATTATCATTGGATTTAATCATCCAATTGTAGTCAGTGTGACTCTCATTTTGTGATTGAGCAATGAGCTCTAGGCGCTTGGCCTTTCTGCATGTGCAGACCCCATTTTGTACACACATACTATCTGCAGTAGTATCATCTGATTGTGGGTAAGGTTTCCCACCGTGGTTTTTCCCCTTACAGGGTTTCCACATACAAATATTGGTGTTATGTGTTGTGGATGCTATTGCCTTTCTGTTTCATGCATTAATCTTTACCGGTACTACAATTGACTGATAAACTATCTACCGGCATAAAGTTTGGTTTACCAGTATTAAGCATTAAGTTTGGCTAAATTGATTTTGGTTTGAATTTATTAGACAACTGATTCACCCCCCCCCCTCTTAGTTGTCTCCGGGACCTAACAATTGGTATCAGAGCCTAGTCCTCTTTTTGCAGAAGTTTAACGGCTTGAGGAGATCCAATGTCTACAAACTATTTCAGGAAGGACAATCCTAAACTTGATGGAACTAACTATGGCATATGGAAGATCAGGATGGAGACTCGTCTAAATTGCATTGGAAAAGACATCTGGGAAGTTACAAAGAATGGTTATACTTCTCCTACTCAAGGTCAGCCTAATCCACCAAATCTGACTAAAGATGAAGAAAATGATTGCAAAGCAAGAGAAGCACTTTTGAGCGCATTGTCAGATCAACAACTCATGGGATTATTAGATAGGTCTACTGCCAAAGCTATTTGGGACAGATTGGAAACATTGAATGAAGGTGATACCACAATCGAAATTGCAAAACTTGAATCCTTCTGGGTCAGGTATGAAAATCTTAAAATGGAAGAGGATGAAAGAATTTCTGCTTTTATGGAAAGAGTAAATGAAATTGTTTTGGGTATACAATGTTGTGGAGGAACCTTAAGTGAAAATGAAATTGTTTCTAAAGTTTTAAGAGCATTGCCACTGGCATACAAAATGAAAGTAACTGCTATAAATGAATTGAGAACAATGTCTAATACATCAGTAGCTAGAGATACTTTGATTGGAAAACTTTCAGCTTTTGAAATTGAGGAGTTTGGTCTTGTTGCTACTATAAAGACAGATCTAGCTTTCAAGGCATCAACATCATCTGCATCATCATCATCATCATTTGACAAATCTGATTGGAAAGCCTTTTATGCAAGAGAACTTGAAGCACTATTTGCAAGGAAAATGCCTAAAGGTCCTCTTGGAAGTAAGTATGAAGGTAAAGCACCCTTTAAATGTTTTAACTGCAATAAGATTGGTCATATGGCATCTAGGTGTCCATATAGACATGCAAGATTGAAAGAAGAAGCTAAAAGAACATACAAGCCTAACCCTGAATATCAGAGATACAAATTTAAGAAGAATAGAGACAAGTCTTGTTATCTTGCTAATGAAGGAGTCACCAATGATTCTGATGAGGATCCAGCAGACAATGGATGGGATTTTGTTGCAATAACAGAAGATCAACCGGCACCTACTGTTCAACCGATAGAGCAAGCCCTGACAGCTATAATTGAAGAAAAGGATGAATAGATTATTGATTCCAGATGCTCATATCATATGACTGGAGATAAAGGTAAATTCTTAACTTTTTAGGAATACAATGGAGGTCTAGTAATATTTGGGGATGATAAAACTTGTTTGATCAGAGGAAAAAGGACTATATCACTTGATGGTAAGCACAATACTGATAATGTCTACTATGTTGAAGGATTGAAGCATAATCTTTTGAGTGTTGGTTGGTTAATTGAAAAAGGATTTCAGTTACAATTCAAGAATGGTAAATGCAAAATCATAAACAAAACTGGTTAATAAAAACTAAAGGTAACATCTTTCATTTGAATAACAGTGAAAAGACATCCTTGATTGCACATATTGATGAAAGTTGGTTGTGGCATAAGAGACTCTGTCATGTAAATTTTGATTGCATTGTGAAAATCAGTACGACTAAGGTAGTAAGAGATTTACCTAAGATTGTCAAACCTCACAATCCGGTATGTAAAGAATGTCAATTTGGAAAGCAAGTTAGAGCGTCTTTTAAGAGTATTCCAGAGAAATCCAATAATGCTCTTGATTTAATTCATACTGATTTATGTGGTCCAGCAAGAACTAGAAGCTTACAAGGAGATAGATATTTTATGTTAATCATTGATGACTATTCTAGAATGTGTTGGGTTACTTTTCTCATGCAGAAATTAGAAGCACTTGGGAAATTCAAGCTATTCAAGGTGATGGTAGAAAATGAAACCGACAAGAAAATCAAATGTCTGAGATCAAATCAAGGAGGTGAGTTTACATCTAAGGAATTTAATACATTCTGTGAAGTGAATGGGATCAAAAGACAGTTGTCAGCACCCTGGACACCCCAGCAGAATGGAGTTGTAGAAAGGAAAAACAGAACTATCTTAGATGCAGCTAGAAGTATGTTATCAGAAGCAAATCTACCTCATGTATATTGGAGAGAAGCAGTAAGTACAACGGTCTATACATTCAACAAAGTTCACATCAAAGGTGAAACCAGTAAGACCCCTCATGAATTATGGTTTGTTCTTACTCCTACTCTTAAATATTTCAGAATATTTAAAAATAAATGCTATATTAGAAGAGATGAGTACATTGGTAAATTTGATCCTAGAAGTGATGAAGGAATATTTCTTGGTTATTCATCTAAGAGCAAGGCATATAGATGTTTTAACAAGAGATTGCAGAAAATTGTTGAGAGTACAAATGTGAAGATTGATGAACAATTCAGAGGAACTTCAAGGTACATAGACTCTGAACCGGCAATAGATATACTAACAAATCAACCTACCATGAATACACCAGTACAGAATGAAGATTCAGTTATATCGACATGATCTGAAAATTCCACAGTAACTGAGGAACAACAACAAACAAAGACACCCCGATATGTAAGATTGAACCACTCTGAAGATCAGATAATTGGGAACAAGTATCAAGGAGTTATGACTAGAGGGAGACTGGCAAATGAAGAGGTATGTCTTATTTCTCAAATTGAACCAGCATCAGTTAATGAGGCATGTGAAGATAAACATTGGATTAAAACTATGGAAGAAGAATTAGAACAAATTGAAAAGAATAACACATGGATATTAGCTCCTCGACCTAAAGACAAAAATGTAATTGGAACAAAATGGGTATTCAGAAACAAACTTAATGAAGATGGTAAAGTAATCAGAAATAAAGAAAGACTAGTGTGTAAGGGATATTCACAGAAAGAAGGAATTGATTATAATGAAACCTTTGCACCGGTAGCTAAAATTGAGGCAATAAGATTATTCTTGGCTTTTGCAGCACACAAGAACTACAAAGTATATCAAATGGATATTAAATGTGCATTTCTGAATGGAGATCTTGAAGAAGAAGTTTATATTGAACAACCTGATGGATTTTTTTTGACAAATGACAAGGATATGGTTTGCAGGTTAAGGAAAGCTTTGTATGGGTTGAAGCAAGCTCCAAGAGCTTGGTATGCTAGATTGGATAAGTATCTTTTGAAGATTGGTTTTTCTAAAGGTAATGTTGACAGCAACTTATACTACAAAGTGACTAATGATGACATCTTGGTTATAGAAGTTTTTGTTGATGATATAATCTTTGGAGGAGAAGATGGATTATGTAAAGACTTTTCTAATGAAATGCAGCAAGAATTTGAAATGTCTATGATTGGAGAGATAAAATTATTTTTAGGATTGCAAATTTCACAGACTGATAAAGGTATATTCTTGAGTCAATCTAAATACTTGGAGGAGTTGCTAAAGAAATTTGGCATGGAGAACTCTAAACCGGTAAGCACACCTATGACCACAATTGATAAATCATCACTAAGAGATGAATCAACACCTGTTAATTCGACTAGATACAAGTCTATGATAGGAGGTTTATTGTATTTGACACAAACAAGACCTAATATTATGAATGTAGTATGTATTGTTTCAAGATTTCAAAGTAATCCTAAAGAAAATCATGAATCAGCAGTAAAAAGGATTTTCCAGTACTTACAAGGCACCACAAATTTTGGCTTATGGTATCCTAGAGATGAAAACTTTGAATTATGTGCATATACAGATGCAAACTAGGCAGGAGATGAGGATGACAAAAAAAGCACAACTGGTGGAGCATTTTTTCTTGGTAGTAGACTAATTTCTTGGTTGAGTAAAAAACAAAGTTGCACATCTTTATCAACAGCAGAATCAGAATATGTTGCAGCAGCAACTAATTGCACACAAGTATTATGGCTTAAATAAATGTTGAAAGACATAAAAGTAAAATGCAAAGAACCTATAACTATCTATTGTGACAACACAGCAACAATTGATATATCTAAGAATCCAGTATTACACTCTAAAACTAAACATGTTTCTATCAAATTGAACTTTCTGAAAGAGAATGTTGAAGCAAAAGAAGTGAAATTGGTTTATGTGAATACTAAAGAGCAGATTGCAGATATCTTTACTAAGCCTTTGTCTAAGGAGACTTTTGAATATATTAGATATCAGCTTGAGGTTATACCCCCACCGGTAGAGACTTAGACAGTTGATGTTTGTCATCAACCGATAAAATTAACAAAGAAATTTTTTATTCCAACTTTGATGAGGAGAGCTACTTCTCAGGGGGAGTAGTTGGTATTTTGTAATATGTTACTATCTTGAGTTGGTATTTTGTATTTGAATCTAATTTTTGTATTGCTTTGGCATTTGATGTCAAAGGGGGAGAGATTGATATGAAAAAACACTTGGAAAACACATATTTTTCCTAGGGGGAGAGATTCTTACTTTAGGAGAGATATTATGATTTATGGTTATGATCTCTTTTGGAGATTGTTGGTTTTTGGCATTTCTACTTTGGCACTTTGATGGTTTTTCCATCTTGTGTTGTTGCCATCAATGCCAAAGGGGGAGATTGTTGGTATTTTGGATATGTTGATATGGTTTTGTCATTGATGTCAACACTTATCAATACCTATCAGCACTTGGAGAATTGGTTATGTTCACTAGCAAGCAAGTGATTTATGCACAATCACCGGTATTTGGCTCACCGGCACTTAGAAAGCCCTGAAGACTACTTGGTTATGTCGAAGACATCATTCGTACACTTTGTCTTGATGATTTGTTCATTGGTTTATTCGAGTTTGCATATTTGTTGTTACTGGCAAATAGGTCCAGGATCAGCACAACACGTCAAGGAGATGATTTTGTTGTTATTGTAAATGCATTGAGCCGACATCATGCATCGGATATTGTTTTATTTGTAATTGATTTTATTGTAATATCTTTTATTGAGCCGACCTACTTAATTGATCTTAGGATATGGTATAAATGTAAGATCTCATTTGTGAGATCAATAGGTGATTGAGAAAAAATTGTAATTTGGTATATGCGAATATCAGTAGAGCCATACACGCAGACATCATTCAAGATTGAAGGAAGGTTTGAAGAAGGCATATTAGAGCTAAACCGGTACTGAATCCAGCATATGGAGATGTTATTTTGAGCAATACATTATCATTGGATTTAATCATCCAATTGTAGTCAGTGTGACTCTCATTTTGTGATTGAGCAGTGAGCTCTAGGCGCTTGGCCTTTCTGCATGTGCAGACCTCATTTTGTACACACATACTATCTGCAGTAGTATCATCTGATTGTGGGTAAGGTTTCCCACCATGGTTTTTCCCCTTACAGGGTTTCCACGTACAAATATTGGTGTTATGTGTTGTGGATGCTATTGTCTTTCTATTTCATGCATTAATCTTTATCGGTACTGCAATTAACTGATAAACTATCTACCAGCATAAAGTTTGGTTTATCGGTATTAAGCATTAAGTTTGGCTAAATTGATTTTGGTTTGAATTTATTAGACAACTGATTCACCCCCCCCTCCCCCTCGCCCTCTCAGTTGTCTCCGGGACCTAACAATCATCAGCAACCATTTAACCTGGGCAATAAGGAATGGACAAAATACTTCCTTTCGGAATAATTCCTAGGGGTTGGGGAGATTTTGAGTTCGCTCCCTAATTTGAACGAGATCAGGGATGTGACATCTAGGCTATGGGGATGCAAGGTCAATGACTTTGGTGAGATAGTACAACAAAATGGAGTAAGCAAGTGGGTGTGGCGGTCCCTGGACAACCTAAATGTTGATCAGCAACAAAAGGATACCTTGAGCAACATTCTAAGTAGTCGTATGATTATCCCTTATGGGGAAAAGGATATAATTTGATGGTGTGGATCAAAAGATGGGAAGTATAAAGTCAGCTGGGGTTATAAGCTTAAAGAAGTTGTGATAGCCAACCGAGAATGGTCGTTAAAACTGCTATGGAATAAGCACTGCTTGCCGAAGGCGAGGGTTTTTGCCTAGTTGGCTCTACAAAAGAAAATTCTAACTAGTGATAGACTCATGAGATTTTGTGTGCAGGGGCCTAGAAAATGTGTTCTTTGTGGGCAAAACTCGGAGTCGGTCGACCACTTACTATTGTCATGTGAATATGTAAACAATTGTTGGTGGCATTTCATGCAAAAGTTGTTTTTTTCTTGCCCCTTCCTCGTCGGGATTGGTGATTGGTTTAGGATGTGGTTGTGATATTCTTCAAAGACATTTTTTAGGGATATATGGTTGATCCTTCCCTCTCTACTGATTTGGGAGATTTGGAAGGAGTACAACCGAAGAATTTTTCAAGACAAAAATATGGGCTCTAAATGCCTTTGTCAAAAGATTGAAACCTAATTGATTGATCTTACAAATGAAGCTGCCAAATTGAAAACCTTGAAGAAGAACTCATACACTGGATGGGATAGAAAAATAAAACTAACCTTCTCGAACCTTTTTGTTCCTACTCTATTTGGGAGCGACTGCAGAAAACTTCCAACCAACTCCAGACCTTTAGTCAAGTGGAGTGCCCCTGAACCTGGCTAGGTCAAGATTAATTTTGATGGGGCATCGACTGGAAATCCAGACCCTAGCGATATTGTCTGTGTTATCAAAGATGAGCATGGAAATTCTTTGGCTGAGGTGACAAAGCATATTGGGTTTGCCACAAACAATGTGGTAGAATTTCGGGCTACATTGTGTGCCCTCCAGGCTGGAGTTGATGGTGGGGCTCGAAGAATCCACTTGGAGGGTGACTCATTAAATGTGATTAATGCAATTAGGAAGAATGAGACCCCAAGATGGATCCTTAACCAATGGCTTCACCCAATCAAAACCATTTTGGAAGGATTGGAAGACTATCACATAAGCCACATGTATCGAGAAGGCAATGAGGTGGCAAATAAGTTGGCAAAAGCGGCAGCGATGTTAATCAATCCATAATTTCTTTGTACTATGGATCGCATCATGAGATAATTTGGACAAGCTTGGTGTTTTAATAATGTCCCGAGGTGGCATTATCTTCTCCCGTTTTCATTTAAGGACGAGTGGAGTCAAGTATTCATTTTTTGTATGCTTGGGCTAGATATGATTTGATATGATTAATAAGAGTCGGATTACCAAGCTCATTGAAACCTCAAGTTGTGGCAACTTGGAAGTTGTTTGGCATGTAGGAGCATTTAATGATGAGGGTGATTGGACATCTCTTACTTTCTTCACATTCATGACATTACATGGAAGTGTCTATTTATAGCCTTTTCGTTTCTCTGTTTTCACACTGCATTTGGTTGCTGAGAGTTAGATTGAAGTGGTAGGGCTGTGAGATTGAGTATAGCTAAGGATGGACACGCCTATCATGCTAGAGGATACAAAACGCCAGATGGCATTTCTGGGGGAAATTTCTGCCAAGTGGTTGTTAGCAGTTATGACCACTAAACACCCTCTCATTCTACATGTTGTGAAAAGAATTTTGGGTGGGGATTTTCTCAAAGCTTATCACCAATATCGAGTAAATTCGAATATCCCAACCATGTTTGTAGCCATGCTGATCTATATGGGGGTGAGTAAGTAGAGAGTGAAAAAGATCACCCAGATGATCTTCAGTTATTGTTTTCTAGGGGAGATTGACACTATCTTGGACAATGTCAATGCTAATTTGCGCACCCCCCTTCCTTAAAATTATTACATGTCTCTTGGTGCAAGGGTTGAGGTTAAGAAATTTGTGGTAGTGCAATCTATTGACCAGGAGAGTCTGGTTGCAGAATGGGAGACAAAGGACCGAAATATCTCCTTCATGTTAAAGGGTTATAGGCATACTATCCGGCTTTAGCAAATCTTGGAGGAGGTAGTATGTTGTGGCGGAGGGTTTGTGTGGAAGGCAAGATATTGGAATTCTGGAAAAGGGAGAGGAAGACCTAGAGAATGAGTGGGGATTTGGTCATGGCGAGGAGTGGATCCCGGATGATGAGAGTCTCCCTGAAGAAATGGCAGATTCTGAAGCTCATGCAAATTGTGGTTTGGAGTGCCCGGTGGTCCTAAGAGCTATTATGGCCCAAAAAGCAAAGGCGCTTGATCAAGACAAGGAGGGCGATCTAGATGCCATTGAACCCGAGGATGCGAATGTCGGGGCAGTGTGAAGATTATGGTTCTGTTTTGTCTTATGAGTATTTGCAGGGTGGAAACCTTGATTTTGAGTAGTGCTATATTCTTTCTATGTTTTTTTTTTTGCTTCCAGTATGATTGTATACATTGGCCATAGTTGACAGGGCTGTCTAGATATTGGCAGATTTTGGCGATATTGTCGGTTATAATACAGGTGTAGTTAGTCCATTTTGGAGTTAGTAGGGCAGACTAGTGGTCGAATATGGTGTTTAAATTTGGTCTTTCTATACTAGACTCTGGAATATCTCTATGTACAAAAAACTTTTTTATATTAATATAAATGGGTTCTGCCCCCTACAGTCATTTACTTATTGAAAAATAAAAAGTTTCAATTAGTAAGTGCTCTCCATAGTGGGTTAAGTGGTGGTGGTGTGACCACCAAGAATCAAACCCTACAATTGTTACCATATACCAAGCTTATAGAATACAACTTTGCGATGGTAACCTTTGAATAGGGAATAAGGGTGTTTTACCAACTTGGTGAAGTTAAATAATTATGAAAACTATGGTTCATCCCAAAGTAGATTGGAGTAGCATAAACTGTTACGAGTAGGTGAATCTTTGGGGGCCTTCAAATATATCGATGAATGGTTAAAATGGAGTTTCGGTGTTGGATGCATTGCATGGTAACGATAAGAGCATGGAGCGGTAAAAAAAGGTTAGCACAAAGTCCAACACTATTAATTGCATCTTGATGAACATATTCATTGATTCATAAGCTTTCATGAACATATTCGTTGATTCATAAGCTTTCAGAGAAAACACAAAATTGAAAAACACAGCGAGCAAAATGTGTAATGAAATCTCATTTCACAGCGACCCCATGGAGTTAAAGCAGAGTTTGTGATTTCTTTTTGTTTTTTAGACTTAACCGTGATGTATGTGTCAGATTTGTGAAAAGTGACAATCAAGTGTGATTCAAGAGAATTTCTTTTAATCACTAATTACAGTCAATTAAATATTATGCATTGTACAGTTTACTATCTTTTAATCCCTGTTTGATGCCAATTAAACGTTATACACTTCACTAATTAGAAGGGGCATATGATATTTTGATATTTGTGTCCATCTCATGTCTTCACGGTGCTTATTCTTATTTGTGACAACCTCAAATCAAGTGCAGTAATGAAAGGCTGTGGAATGAGGACACTTTTTCAAAGAATTGCAATCAAAATCCTTGAAATAAAATTTGAAGTATAAAGAAGACTAAGACCATAACACATAAACAAACTGGAAATTGATGTTTTATCAGGAATTAACTGTGTAGATTTTTTCTTCAATTTCATAGAGATTCATAAGAATATGTCTCTCATGAGCATGAATGGTTCACTTAGCACTCATTACGTCTCGCGTGAACTATTAGAACTTCCCAAGAGGTCACCCATCCCAATACTACTCTGGCTCGATCGCATGTAACCATTCATGCTCATGAGAGATGGGTTCTTATGAAACTCTGATCATGAAATCTGATCAATGAGATTGACAAAAAAAAACTGTGTAGTTGATTCCTCATAAAAGATCACATAATTTGGGACAATGGAAAACGTCATCTACTCTATAGTCTACAGATGAAAACTGAGTAGCACAAGCAATATAGACAAGAAACTAAAACATGAAAATACAAAAAATTTGCTTGCAATATGAAGTGAATTGCGAAATCTTGATGTATTAAATGATTTGAATATCACCTACGATCAGGATTCAGTACTTCATACAATCCCCAAGCATAATGTAGTTCCTGCTAAATCTGACAATTGTGCTGTTGCACCTGTTGAGCAAATAACTGTTTTCTATGTCATCTCAAATCTAAATTCTGAAATAAAGATATCACGATGTCTTTAACTATTGATACAAAGAGATATAGCACTTAATCTTGATTAAAGTTCTTGGGTAGTCATCTTTACTGTTAGTAAGAACAGACGCCCATCTGTCTAGGATTTGGTATGTAGGAGCTAGATCTAGCTGTTTGGACAAGAATTTTTTTTCATTATTTATCATCTTATTTTCAGGAAGCGTAGCATAGGAGTGTATGTTCTACTGTCTGACTCATCATTAAGCTGTGAGACGACTTAAGAGTTATAGGTTTTTTCTTCCTGAATATAATATTATAATCACAGCATGCTCTGTATTCATTGTAGAAAAATAAGTGGGCCCAATTAGAGCTCAAGCTTTTGTTGTCAAAAAATGAAAAAACTACATAAACATAATACTTATGTTACGAAGCTGTGTATAAAAGATAACATATACAAGTAAAAGTGACAACTGCAACATAGAAAAACAGTAGTTCTCCCTACTTCGGGATTATGTGGTGGATATAAGCTGTGTTGGATTATCCAAAATTTTATCACCCTGAAAACTCAAGGGAGATTTGCACATTCATTGTCGAAAAATAAATGGCCCAATTAGGGCTCAAGCTTTTATTGTCAAAAAGAATAAAAGAATTACATGAGCACAATACTTCTGTTCCGAAGCTGTGTAAAAAAAAAATTCTGAAGCTGTGTATAAAAAAATTTCTGAACCTGCGCATAAAAAAATAACATATACAAGCAAAACTGACTTGACTGTGGCAGAAAAAAATAGTAGCTCTCCCTACTTCAGGATTATATGGTGGATATAGGCTGTGTTGGGATATCCAAAATTTTATCGCCTTGAAAATTCATGGGAGATTTGCACATGGGTGAGGGAATTAGCAAGGGAGTTTTACACATAGGTGAAGGAATTTGCAAATTAGATTTATATCTAGGCGAAGGAATTAATAAGGGAGACTTGCATTTGGGCGATAGGTTACTAGAGGGAGTCGAACACTTAGGTAATTTATAATTTGATGGGGATGGGGATTTTGGTGTTTGGTTACTAGAGGGAGTCGTACACTCAGGTAATTTATAATTAGAAGGAGATGCACATCTTGGTGATAGGTTCACCCGCTCTAAAGCCACGGCACGAAGTTCAGCAGGGTAATCTGCAACGCATCCAATGCGGGGACCAGCCCCTGAAGACCATTTCAAAGATAATTGCTTCCCCAGCTGATATGATTGAATTGCTCTTTTCGAGTTAAACCTCTTGAGCAATGCTGTATGAGGAACTTCTGGCTTTTCAATTTCAAGATCTTCCAACATACTTATATTGCAGGGCACAGACTCTTGACATTCTTTCTGTTCTCCAGTTGTTATTGTTTCTGTACCCATAGTGCTTTGTTCTATCATGGAGCTTTCTTGAGAAATAGTTACTTGAGCTGAGGCATTAGAATTGGATATTTCACTTGGATTTTCCAGCTGAGAGAGCATAAACCTATCCCCAGATTTGCCTTCATCTGCGTTCTGTTCATGCTCACAAAGAGTAGTGTTATTTTCAATGCACACCTCAGATTGAACATTTCCTTCCAGTTTCTGAGTATGACGGCTTTTGTCTCTCTCTAACTCTGGACTGTCAACTTCATATGTACCCTTCTGTAAAATGAACACAACACAGCTTCAGAAAACTTATAGAATGATTATTTCATGATCAACTATCATTTCAAACGAAAATTCATTATCTATGTGAACAAACTAAATCTATTTTAGATTACAACAGAACCTAATGCAGGTCACTGTCAATAAAAAATGCATCCATGTACAGTGTACAATATAATAAGGCACATGCGAAAGAAGATCAATATCCAGGAAAATTTAAGTAAATCCATTGGCTCAACATTTCTAAAGAGGGCATTCCATATACATACAGCTAAAGTATGCCACTTTGCACAAAGAAACCAAAACATTTTGTTGAGTATTTGCTTCTAAAACTCTGATTTTCTGCTTCAAACTTTTAACTTCTGACATTTAAAAAAATGGAAATGGAAACTCTGATAATGTCAAATTGCAAACAACGGTATAGATAATTAAATATGTGAAAGAAGATGAAAGCAAAAGACAATGTACAAAAAAGTTTGAATGGTAAGTATATATTGATCAGATAGAAGATAAGCTCACATAAAGTTATATTTTATCAAAGAAAATACACACCTCAACATTAGAAAGGTCAATCCCATTTCCCTCCAGAAAATTGAGAAGCTCTGTGAAATTTTGTTCAGTTGGTAGATAATGTCCGCTATGTGGCCAAATGGCCTGCAGAAATAAGCAAATGAAATTTCAAATTAGATCAGACGTAACATATCCAGTTCCACAACACAAAACATGATCTTGAAATTCAATAAGACCTTCATAGAAAACAACTACCAGAGCATTGAAAAACCTGATATTTATATTTCCCACTCATTATAGATATGTTTTAAGAATCCTATAGACTACCTTAAGAATTCCATCTTCTACTCTGAATCTTCCAGCTGCAGATGTAGCCCCTCCAGCTAGAAAGCTAGAATGTTGAAATGTCCCCTTCTTTTTCTGAATAGGCAGTAAAATAAGGACTGTCAAAAATAAATCCTAAACCTAATTCAGAAATGAAGACTCCACATGTACATATCCAAAGATGAGGAGATACCAATGTTTGAGAAAATAAGAACAAGAAAGCTCCAAATTTTAATTTCAATGAGAATTTTCAATACAGCTGGTTCAAATACCTGTCCAACATACAGCTTTTTTGATGTGCTCATCACAAATATCCACTTTAATCGTTCAGAGCCACTCCTTGTGTCAAGCAATTGCCCATTTTGCTTGTATACAAGTTTCCCATCTTGGGGAATGAACTCATACTGCTCCCTCTCTTTCTGTAATGCAAGAAGTACAGAAAGAAGTAGATGACTATCAGATTTGTTAAACAAATAACCTATGCTAATTTACTGTATTATGTCTATATTGAAAGATAAACTACAGAAATCTACCCATAGGTCATCATCTCTGATGCTATGTAGCTAACACATTGCCAAATATCAAAGCTTGTCATATGGCGTGGGAACAGAGCAAGCTCACATTTCTATAATTTCGTATTTCAATACATATGTCCAAGGAGGCAGCAAGGATCAATCAATTCTCAGTTGTAGAGAGGAAAAAGCAACTTAATTTAAATATAGGAGATTGGGCAGTAAACATATAATTTGTGAAAATCCTGTTCTTATGACAGTAAGCAACTCAGATAACCTCTATAAGATAACACAACATTGTGCCAAAACAAATAGCAACCTGATGTAGTAAACCTTTTATCACAACTCCAATATTCTCGCTAGAATAACAATTTTGATTTTTCTGACAAGACCTTAAGCCAAAACAGTAATGTTTTTCTTTCACCTTTGTCTGCTAAATCCAGGAAATTTTAAGTAATATATAATGGAACCATTTTCAAACTATGTTTCTATTTCTTGTGCATAAGAATCCTTGAGGGAAATTGCCTAGCGAGAGAGGTAAGCACAGATTTAATTACATTAAAGAATATTGGAACATCAGAACCTTTTTGAATTGAAAATGCATATCAACACAGTCTGCACAGCAGGAGTTTATTGTCTGGCTTGCAAAGCCAACATAATCACCAGCCTAGCAGTTCCCATTCAACTTATTAGGATGAGTATGTTACAAACAGTAAAACAAGCAAAGGTTGAAATCTTACAGGACCAAGATATTTAATGCGCTCCTTTTGTAGTTTTGACCTGGGGCAGACATTCTGAAGGTCCAAAGACTTTCCATCTCCAATATCCAACCTGTATTAACAAGAAGATTACTCAGTTCCAATGCTCAAATAACATGCCAAATAAGTTTTGTTAAACCAGATTTATTCACAAAAAGTATTATGAATGAAATGCATTGCAAGTCATTGGCATAAGGCCTATAAAGGCTTATTTGTACAGAATATAAAAGCACAAGGAATTTGGCAAATTTAGCAAATTAATCATGCTCCTTCCCCCTGACTCAATTCCTATAAAAGATCGAGTCAGAGTAAGGAGTGTGAACCAGATAAAATGCGAAGGTA
This sequence comes from Cryptomeria japonica, assembly GCF_030272615.1. Taxonomy (NCBI): domain Eukaryota; kingdom Viridiplantae; phylum Streptophyta; class Pinopsida; order Cupressales; family Cupressaceae; genus Cryptomeria; species Cryptomeria japonica. The sequence goes on from NC_081409.1 coordinate 331,239,570, forward strand.
AGGGGAACAACACATCTGAGAAAATCAAAGACAACTTTCAAAGTTTAAATAATAATAAAATTATATTGCAATAGTTGGTTAATCTTTCAGCTTTAAGTGAGAAATCTGAAAACAAAAATACCATTAAAAAATTACACTATTTGCTATTTATTATTGCCATCTTGATATAATCAGTTCAGACATACATAAAATATTGGCTTACATTTTAGAAAACTTTGGTGTTCCACTTAAATTTTTAGAAAACAATATTTTAAAGGTCATTGTGTAGAGCTTCCCCAGATTATTATTTTTAAATCTCTCTTTGCATAGAGAGAGTTTGTTTTTTCATTTCTTTTAATTTATTCATAACAATGCATAATATCTGAAGTGTTTAATGCACAAAGTATCTGATGTAGGATAAAAATGGCTATTAAAAGCAAACTCACCAATAGAAAAATGGTTCCTTAGTGTCACTTTCAAACCAAGCATCATAATAAAAATGTAGATTGTGCCCATACCGATGTCGTGGATCAATCTACATACACCAAACAAACAATCAATGGAAGACATCATGTGGCACCTATCATTCAATGCCATCTTAAGTAAGCAATGAGCATATAACAGTCCATCTTATTTCTTGCTTTTCTCCTACATCTCATTCTCACTGCATCTTTGTTCTACAAGACTGGCCCTAATAAAGTCCATTGTGAAGACAAGATAGAGATATACTAATTTTTGTCTACTCAGTTCAGTTCAATGTAACATTACACTAAATTTGTTGTCAGCTGGTTAAAAATTTAAAATGAGAATTGATAAAGAACTTACAGCCTCCATCCAGTGCTGAAAAGCTAGTTTACGAGCATTTTCATCTTTTGATAAGCCTTTGCCCACCTGTGAACAAGATCATAAATATTACTTCAGAAGTCAAACCAATCAATTTCAAGCTTATGTTATAGACAAAGCCTATCTGAAAACTGCAACCACAGCCATAAAAACATACAGACTCCGTGGAATTAGTAATGATCCAGCAAAAACAGAGAGCAGTGGCATCAAGTACTGTCCCAACTTAAATCTAATGACAAGACTAATAGTTAAAATACACAGAGAGCCAAATATTATTTATCACACCTTGGCAGCTTTTAGTCCAGCGCGCGACCAACGGGAAACAGCAGTTTCTGGTTTTCCAATATCAAAGAAGGAGACGGTTTTTCTCTCTTGTGTCACAAAGTCTATGGCTTGCCACCTGTGTGATCAGTACAAATTTGTTTTGTTAGTTCATAGATTAATGTTAAAGACAGGCAATACTATGCCCTTGCAAATTTAGCTATTCTTACATCTTCTTTTTGAGTCAAGATATTATAAAATGAGATGAGGGGAAAAATAATTTAGGCATACAAACAAAAGATATGATGAAAGCTATCCTTGAAATAACCAGAAAGAAAACACATCTAGAGGATAGAGTTTGAAACTGACCAGAGCTCCTCGGCCACAACCACACAGTCAGCAAGGTTTCGTCTTGTTCGGTAACTTCTATACACTTTCTGTACTGTCAATGCAGCTGCATCCACATCCTTTTCTTTATTGATTTCTGATCCTACAGAAGCCACATCAGATTCTTTCTGCTTGAGACTTTCTGAGATGCCTGCATCAGAACCCTTTGGCTTATGACTGTCTGAGATGTCTACGTCAGAATCCTTCTGATCAAAACTGTTTGAGATTTCAGCATCAGATCTTAGATTACTGCGTTTGAAACTTAATGCTCTTAGCATTGCTATTTGTGATCTCATATCTTTTGAGCTTATAGATCTGACTTCAGCTGTTTCTAAATTTTCCTTTCTAAAGTTATTTAGTACAAATAAAAATATCCTATGACCAACTGAAATTTTGACAGCTTCCTTCAGCAAGGAAGCAACAATTCCCATACAAGATGATGTGAATTTTCTCCAAAAACTCCTCCTTCTTCAATGAGATGATCCTAAAACTCTGGATTAGCAGCTGTTTGAATGTTGGATGAACAAGTTCACTGCAACATCAAACAAGAACAATTTATTAGATGCATGCCCATCTGGATCATGGTATAATGTATGTACCATTTTACACTCCATCAAAATAAGGCACTGATTTTGTTGAATATGTATAGGAACAAATAACTTGTTTTCTTTTATTTTTGTAGCAGAGAGGTGTCGGACAAAAACTTCAAGCATTTCACAACCTTGACATGCTAAGATCAGAAGGACTTGGGATCTCAGAAAAAATATATGTTTCAATAGTTGAGGTTATTCGTTCTGTTGTTGTTTATGCTGGCAGCATATTTGCACACTTTCAATAGTTTTCTTTTCAATCTAGCATTAGCTGTTAGGTAAATTGGTTCAACTTCACACTCTATGCTCAGGCTCTAACTATTATATACTAAATCTCAAATTCAACCTAGTTAAAAATTGATTGCTTATAGCGAAAGAATATTTATGCATGGATGTCTGTATTCAGTAAAAAGAGATATTTTTCCACCATTCTTTCTGAAAGAACCGTGAGATGCAGAAGCATTGGCAAGGCTCAGTTTGCTCTCAAGATTGGTCAGAAGGTTGAAACCAAAAGGGTAGGTAGTTAAGTGGGTGTGCCCCTATGTAGGGTGTCTCAATGCCAAACCTGGTGTACTAAATTAGTAAATAGGCCGAGAATTCAAAACACATTTTAGCCCTTTATAACATTACTAACAGGAGCCGAGTCTGCACATACCCACCCAATTTAGCATCTAAACTATAACTGACAAGTAAATCAGTATCAGATTGTAAAACATAAGTTTCACATCAACCCCCAATCATTAGTGGAACATTGAACAAAAAATCCATACCATGACAGCTAAATAAAATATCAAAAAATTTAAATCATTAACAGAAAAAAAATGCTACAATGCTTGAGAACATAAAGAAGCCAGACTCTTGCCTCACCATCAAGAAATTAAGATGAGGTATTTTATACCCAGCAGGCAGTGATCTAAAGGCCCACAATGAGAAGCAAGCTAAAACTTGCAAACTGGGCTTAAAATAATGAGGCCCAGGGTTCAAAACCTAACTCATAAGTATCATAATGCTCTAGTTCAAAACTCATTTGGAGAAAAATTTCAAGGAGTATGCACCAGCCACCAGAGCCAGGTGGTCCCGGTGACTTTGGGATTTTTACCTAGTTGCAGAGACTTGAGAGAGTCAATGCTAGAAACCCAATAATCTCAACTCTATAAACCCGGGCAGAGAGATTACTCATTAGATGTACACTAAAAACAAAAGCCTAAAAGGGTACTTCTATTTTTGAAATTTTAGAAGAAATCTCAATGGAAAAAAGCAAAACTTGCAAATGCCAACCATCCAGCTGGCCATGGTCGAACAGTAAGATGAAACAATTGTAGTACTATTGCACCTTTATAACTGTAAATATTATTGCAAGAGTCACATATTAATGAAAGCAAATCAGATCCATTCCAATAGACAAGTGACTATCCATTAGGAAGATACAGCCATGAAAATCTATTTTACTGTTTATAAGTCGTCAAACTTCCTTTTAAGTAAACAAAACACTATTTCCCATTCACAACGGACTGCGAGCTCAGAAGTTGCATCCCAAAAAACATCTAGGCAATTGTTCATAGGCCAAACCTATATGACTGAAATATAATTTACAAAATTTGCCTGTTTGTGAAACCAAATCAATTCCATTTCTTTCTCAAAACTAAACTTGGCTTGAGAAAATCTTTATCTATAAAAATAACACAAAGCTATTGACAAAATCTGACTACTTATATCCTTAAAAAGGAGGCTTTGGGCTTGAATACTAAGTGTTCCATAACAAAATAACACAGTATCAGAACTCAGACTAAGATCCCTTCGTAAATATATGACTTAAGGAGTATTAGAAGAACAATCCATGCTCGTGACAGAAAAAGAAACAACAGATACGTAATTAACACCTTACAATGCAATGGAAGGTCCTCTATTTAAGACTTCGATGTTCGGCAAGAAAAAAATCCCAAAATTTTGTATTACTAATGCAATAAATAGCTATTCCCAAAATCTGTATAACTAAAATTGAAATGGAAAAGCCCAAAAACCATGATCAAAATACCTTACACTAAAAATTCATCTCGGGTGGCCTGAAATTCACCTTGCAAAAATTGTAATGCCTAATTCAAACAACTCGCAAACTCATGCAACTCGTAATAATGCCAATTACAGACACCAAAATTTCATTTCGGCTGGTTTTAACAAGAAATTTAACTTGCAAAAATCGCAAAGAATATGCACCTAAATCATGCTATGAGCAAAGTAATTTTCTGATTGAATGAGCACTTACCCCAATTCTTAAGGCGCTTGCTCTTCCTCAAAAGATTTCTCTTGGTTATTTCAGAGGCATATAGACCTTATGGTTTCTCTCATTATATAGTACAGAGCAGAGTTAGAGGAAGGCATGGTGCAAGTTCGGACCCGTAGAAAAAAACGAGAATTTTCTGGGTAAGGCAGTTTGAATTGACTTTCTGAGATTTAAGTTTAAAAGGGGTAAAACTATGAATGCTTCTTGCGCGATACGTCGGTTTAACGCGGATTACAAAGAAGTTTGACTGTGTTAAGCGCTGCCTGTTTTGATTGAAGCAGACATTAATTCGTCATAATTGTGAGCTCAAATCACTGTTGATAAATCAAACGGTACGGATTGAGACAGCTAATGGCCGTCAGGTATGACGATCAGTTCAGCCGTGTCAATTATGGTGGCCTTCAGAGCCCATTTTATTTATTTATTTTGTGCGGATCCTGACCTGCACACAGTTGTGCTATATTGAACTGAAAAAAAAAAGTCAATTAATTATTTTTATTATTATCAGAGGATACTTTTTGGGTATGGTTGCTGCATTTATTTTCTTCGTCCTTTTTTATATATTTGTCATCTGCTTTTTTTTGGTTCTTATCTAATAAGAACAGCTGTTTTTTTTGGTTCTTATCTAATAAGAACAGCTGCTACGGATAAAATGACTTGTACGGGTATTTGATTTAAAATTGTATTGGCACATTTTGGCTAAGGTTTAACATCAAAATCTAATTTGAATTTTTAGGGTTATAATATTAGAGCCAACTTTACTTTTTTGAACGAACATTAATCCTCAATAAATTTGATTAGGGGTTAGTGATGTTTTTTTATTGTAATGTGAAAGTAGTTAAAAAAAGGTTGTGAAGAATTGAAATTTTGTTATGGTAAATTATAAAAAGATATGTATAGTAGAGATAAAAAGAAAAAATTATATGTAGAGGATTATATAAATATAAGATTTATTATAAAATGTTATATATAAGTATAATTATATAATTTGTTGATTATAAAAATATATATTATTTTTTAGTGAATTTATTTTATATAATTTAGCAGTTGTTGTGGTTGTTATGTGAGTAATGTTGTTTTTTGAATTTGTTGTTGACAAATTTGGTGTTGACTACTTTGTCATTTGATTTCGTCTATCTAATAGGCAATCTCTATGTTTATCTTTTTCATTTTTGGAATTGAAAGAGAGAAAGACTTAATCTTAAAAAAATATGTTCCAATAAAGCCTTGAAATTGTAATATATTTGAATCCATTATAAATAAAATTTAATTTCAGCTTATGTGACGACTAAATAGCAAGTAGGTTTCTATGTTATTTTTTAACAAAAACGCATCTCTAAAATAAGTGTTTAATATTTTCATTTGAAAGACAAAATATCTATTTAGTTGGTTGATTATGCAAATATTTCAATATATGACCAGCAAGTAATTTGCAATTTAGGATTTTCTAGGCAAGTACTTAAGCATTTATATACCATCTTTGAATTTTTTTAACTTGTGCACACAACTTGACCAGATTTTATGACTAAGTTTATATTTCTATTTTTAATGTTGAGGCTCGCGATTCAAGATATTTGGGAAGGGGGAGATTAAAAAAATTTAAGGGGAGGAATAAAAAAATGGTGGTGTTGCACCTTGCACCCATGCCTCATTTTGACTTAGTAAAAGATGGAACCCCTTGATTTCTTTTTCTTTTCTTTATTTTTGGTTTGAGTGTTTTTCTTTTATTTTTCTTTATATGTTAGCTCATTGAAGTTATTTTATACCATGCTCTAATTTCTCTTAGAGATATATTTATCTATTTTTATGCTACCAAATCATTCAATTTCCAAAGGAGCAAATAAATTTAGTGCATTTAGAGAAGGCAACACATCACCACCCAACCTATGATTCCCCATCAAGCATCTTCTCCACCCACTTACCATTATGCTCCACATACCTACCATAATATATCTTCAAATCCACAATCACAATCTAACTTTTCACAAGCCAATTCACCTACCAAAGTTGTCATAAACCATTTGTTATAATGTGTGTCATCATTACAACAACAACAACTGACCAACATAACCCAATCCCAAACCACTTTCCCATCATATTGTGCAAGTAGCACACTTTCCATTTCCATCCTTAAGACTCTTATCCCACAACACATTTAGATACATTATTTTGAGAAATACAATGGAAAAGGTGATCCTAATAGTCATGTGTTAGAATTTTTCACTTTATGCAGTGATTTATTCTCTAAACAAGTTATGTTTGCAAAAAAAAATCCCTAGATCCCTCAAAGAAACTACCTTGGAATTGTTTTTCTCTTTGCCTAATAATTCAATTGATAATTTTAAACAATTGGTGTTTAAATTTTTACAAGATTTTTCAAATAATGTTGGCCTATAAGTTACATTAACTGATTTGGTGCATTGTAAACAAGATGTTAAAGAGAAAGTGACTAATTTCTTTGGTAGATAAAAAAAATTATATTTACAAATTTCTTATTCTCTTCTTGATGTTGATATTCAAAGAGTTTTCATTAGTAATTTGTAACTGGGTGTTAGAGATAAGAGTTTATTTATGAAATACCTTTCACACACCTATGCACAACACTTTGTGATTATCAACTATGGGTTAGTCAATGTGAAGGTTCTTCATCTATGACTCTAGTTGACAAGTTTGGAGATGCTCATCAAACTTGCCAAGTGTTTAGGAAACATTTTTTATTTATTAAGACCAACACCCACTCTTCAAACAACATTGAAAGTCAAGTCGCAATTACAACACCTTATATTGCAGCTCACTTTTCTTCTAAATTGAAAAATCACAACTTTACATTGCTTTGTGAATCTTTACCAAATTATTCTTAAATTATTAAATAAAATTTGATTAAGCTTATCTCCATCCATCATCTAGATACCTCAAAGCCTTTGTCTCCTTCATTAACCCAAAGGCCTTTTTTCAATATCATCGCACACCTAGACATGATATGGAGAGATGCATGCATCTTAAAAATAAAATAAAAGACCTCATTAACTCTAATATCATTGTGGTGGATGGTGTGAATGATAAAGGGAATAAATATGTAGCACCACCTAATCAAAGCTTGCAAATATTTACCAATCCTTTGCCTTCCCATTTCACAAATGTTGTTGAGCTTAATGATGATAGCTTTATAGCCATTGATGACCTATCCAACCAAGCTAACAATTTTGTGAATGTGATATAACAAGAGAAACTCAAGCCTAAATATGAACCTAACATCACCTTCACCTCAAGTAATATCTTAAATAATGCACCACTATACATTATTGTTACAATTAATGACAAACCCACACATGGGGTTCTTATTGATCCAATATGTATGGTGAACATGGTTATATCTCAACACATGGAGTATATCAAGACACTTATGATAAATCTAAAGTATTGATTAAGGTGCATGATGATTTCACTTTTCCCACCATTGGTTCCATGATTATTCTAGTATACCTACCTTAGACCAATTTCATATGAAGTTGGGTTATCCTTGGCTCACATCCATGAAGGAATTCCCTTCCATAGTCCATAAGTGTTTAATGTTACTATTTGATGGACAAGTGAAAACCATGTATCATAGTGGTTTCTATCCCTTGTCTAACCATGTAGAAACTTTACACTTGATTACTTTCAACCTCAACAACCTAAATCAACCAAACCTTGTGAAGATATCCTATTACCATCCTACCAAAAGTTCAAAGTTGAGATAATATCTAAGCTATTCTTAGGCAATCCTTTGGGACCCATTTCAACTATTACCCCTAAAAATCTTAAATAACATCTATAAATATAGAAGTAGTTCTTCCTACCCCATAGGTAACAAGTGAACCACATCCTAGATCGGGAATCTTACCTACTCCTTAAGTTCCTAGTATGTATGTTATAGTTCCACCTCCACCATCCTATAAAGGATAAAGAGGTGAATGCTCGACCAATCAGAGTGCAAGAGAATGTCAACAAAGATGTTGTGTTAAGGCTCGTGAGCTTACTATGAGAAGTAAGTATTATCCTAAGTAGTTTAATATTGATTTGGTCTCACCTTCTCAACCTTCCTTACCATCACCCACCCTTAGATAGGAACCTTACCTTGTCCAACCTAGTCAAAAGATGAATTTGTCAATTCCAAGGGATTTTTTTGTTCCTCCTATCAAATCACCTATAGTGATCAATTTGGATGATGATTATGATAATATGGCTGAACCTATTAAAAATGATAATGAATTGTATTTAATGTTTTCAAAATCACTAACTCTAGCTACTAGTGACACATAGTGTCGTCCATGATTAAAGCATGGTCAATGTTTGGCACTAGACATGGCTCTATCTACTATACTAATCATAGCTCCTTTACCATCTTGTCTATCATCCCTATATAATAATGAGAGAGATTGCAAGGAAAATGATTCGCTAGACCAACTTGTTTATGCGGTATTGTTTGATTTTTGTGTGTTTGCTTGCAAGCAATGTGGTTCCTTGTGATATGTTGATTGGCATGTCTTTATGTTTATTAGGTTATCTTTGGATGACCCTTGAGGCTCCATCAACACAAGGATACAAAGAGATTGATCTTAAGACAATCCTCTATTTGTGTCTTAATTCTTTTATATGTTGTATACATGTTGTGTCATAAATGTGCTTTTAGCATAAATGTGATTTTGTATTGTATTTTGGGACGATGCAAAGTGTTGAGGATTTTTGGTCTCTTCCATGTTGACCCAAAAGACCCTTTGTTCATCTTATGCGCTCTTCTTCTATTGTACTTGTATTTTCACTACGTTTGGGGGACGAGATAAATTAAAAATAATCATATGATATACATGATTTATCTAATGTTCATACTAACCCTAGATCATGGATCCCTTATGTCATCTTATTTTGTATGTGACTTTCACCTTTGATTTGCCTATATTTGGGGGCATTTCACTATTATGGTGTGCTTGTCTTCGAATGTATGCTACCTTAAATAAATTGCTCTGAGTTAATGTACACAATCACTTTAAGTGGGGGCATGCACTCCATAATTTGTTTCGCTTTGTACACATACCACAATATTGGTTTGAACACTTTAATCACACACCATGATTTTCTTGGTTCCACTACAATACCCATTTTTCAATACCGTATCTAAAAAATTAATTGGTGTCACTAGAACACCCATCTTGTAGTCTCATATTTAGATTACCTCTATTGGTGGGAAGCTCACCTAGCATAACACAACTTGATAGACCTATGCGAAACCTTCACCTTTGCATGAGTCACCTAGCATAATGCAACTCCTAGAGTGACTTCTTTTTTACCATGAATCCTAGAAGTATGCAAGGATTCTTACTAGCCCTAAAGGTCATGACTTGTATTTTATGGCTCCTAATAAGTTCCCAAGGATCTTACTATCCCTAGGTGTCATACCTTTTTTAATTTTTTGCATGCTACATGTGTGTGTTGCTAATGCATTGATCATATTTCTTACTTTTATTTTGATATTTTAGATCGATAAGATCCTAAGTATTATGGGCTACTACCTTACCAAGGTCGGTGTTCTTTTATATCTTTCATTTCTTGATGAAAGTGTCTTCTGATTCTCTCTACTTTATTAGGAGTATGAGCATAGTTCATATTCCCACTAAGTGGGGTCTAAATGTAGTGTCGTAAATCGTATACCTCCACAATTTCACACTCACTTTAGACCCACATTGGTGGTTATGCTTGGTTCTTGTCTAATTGTGCTCAATTTTAGGACCATTTCTAGAAGGTTAACGCAATCCCTTATTCAAAAACCTTTTTTTGGCCTAAAATGTTGGGACTAGGGTGCCTAGCACCCTGTCCTCCTAGAATAGGGTGCCCAATGCCCTTGTCCTAGCGTTTTGGCCCCAAATTTGAAATTATAATGGTTAGCTTTGCAAGTAGCAAGAAAGTACTCCCCGATGTCAGCCTTAACCAAAAAAATGAATTTTAAAGGTGTAAATTGCATATAAATACAATTCCCTCACTCATTTGTTATCATATCTATCGTCAAGAAGTTTTACAAATAAATCAATTGAGCATTCAATCTATCACCTTGAAGGCAATTGAGCACAGGTCTGTAATAAAGGATTCAAGTATTCAAGTTTCAACAATCATGATCAAGTTTTATGTCTTTTTTTATGACCAAATGTAGCAATATTTATCAAAGGGGGTTGTTTAATGACACATGTATAGGGAATGAAATTTGAGGCATACTTGTGGCTGAAGCATTTTTGGTAGAAACAAACATAAAATTAGTAGGAGGTGGAATATTTAGAGCTTGTGACCTTAAAAGAAGCTCCTCTTTATTATAAAATAAGAGGTGAGCAATAATATATGTACCTTAAAATTAAACAATATATCTCATCTAACAATATTTATCAAATGGGTGTTCAACACACCATAAGACTGAGAGTGGGGGTGAATCGGTCTTGAGTAAGTCCTTGAAATATCAACAATCATGATCAAGTTTTATGTGTGCCATTAATCATTGTATGTTGACTGATACCATTCTTGAGATGTCTATTATCTATTTAACTTGTGTTAGTAGAATACCAAATTGATATCACACCATTAATCTATGCAAATATGAACTCTATAATGTCCATTTTTGGGATTTAGTTGAATTTAGTCTTGAAACATTAATTCTAAATTAAGATGAGAAATGGATTATATTTATAAATATTACTTTATAACAAAATTGTCAATTGTAATGTCCTTAATAGTATAATCTTGTTGTAGGTCCTGCAAACAATATTAATCACTATAAATTGACATTAAAAATCATAAAGTATTAATAATCAATGATAGCATATAAATCCATATAAACATCATTCAAATCCATATCAATACACCATAATATCATTAATATTTGGTTCAAGGCATATTCCTTATAGTGAACCACATTAGGAATTTATTGGAAATGTTTGCAAACTGCAATCTCAATGGTGGTCATCCTTGTATTGTGAGAATATTGAAATATAATTAGATCCATTTCATCCTTTAGTCCACCTCGGAGGCTAGCCACCCTCCTCAACCCATATCTCCTTCCCTCACTCCCTCCCTGTCCCCCTATATATTTCTCTCTACCTTCATGTCTTATTTCCTTTATCTTCCCATATATCTCTATTTCTCTTTCTCTTCATAGATATATCTACCTCTATCTTCCTCTATCCCCATTTATCTCTTGACATATTTCTCTCAATCCTTCTGTATAGATCTCCCTCTTTCTAGACCTTTATATTTGTATCTCTTTGTCTTTCTATATGGCCCCCACCCCCCCCGCTCTCTCTCTCTCTCTCTCTCTCTCTCTCTCTCTCTCTCTCTCTCTCTCTCTCTCTCTCTCTCTCTCTCTCTCTTCCCCCCTCTATCTCTCCCTCATTTTTCCCCCCTCTATCTCTCCCTCATTTTTCCTATGTATCTCTCTCCCTCTCTCTCTCTACATTGAAAACATAATATAAGCCTATTGGTAATAGATCTTGATTATGTTATTATTTCAAAGGTCCTATTGGTAATAGATCTTGATTATTTTATTATTTCAAAGGTTTTATTTTAGTTTTCCAAATCTTTGTAAGTGGATGCATAATTCACATGAAGCTATCTCTTATCCATTGTAACCTTTGTTGCACAAACAACATCATTTTTCAATTGTATAACCTAAGTTGGCCTAGTGGTGGAGAACTTGTGCTCTTGAAAAAGAGGTCACAATTTCAAATCCCACAAGGGGGTAGGGTATGTACACCTTATTGGCTTCAACTCATTACCTATCAAAAACAAAAAAAATCAATTGACTTCATGTATTGCACAAATGGATGCTAAAAATAGACCATTTTTTTTGGTAATTTACCTTCCACACATCTTCGGCATGCCCATTGCACAATAAGGTGCAATTGCCAGTTTATAACAATAAAAAAAAAAAATATGGATAATTTCATCAAACCTTTTCCATTCAATTTTCTTCCTTTTTCTTCACTTCTCAAATCTCATTTTCAAAAACAATAATAGATATGAGCATAAAAATTTGTTTGAAACTTGAACTTGGAATACACTATTTTATATCACCTCTTATATCAATAGAAGAAACATAAATAGTAACCTTACTTAAAAATAACTAAAAAATTGTAAAGTATATGCTAACTAGTATTTTGTGTCGAAGAACCACATCTTCAAGGAAGGTGCATTAATCAAAGCAATCAAAAGAGACTCAATTATATAATAAAGATTAAGATTAATTGCTCATTTATGTTGAGGCCATTATTTTATCTAGTTTATTTAGAAGGGTTTTATTTTATTTCCTTTCAATTAATCATTGCCTTAAAAAGATATTAATCTTTTGTACATTTTTATATAATTTTAAAAATCTCCCTATTTTCTCTACACCTATTTTCATTTATATTTTTAAAAATAAATGTTTAATTTCGTAAGAAATCTACCCTTTCATGATCCTAGAGTTTATTAAAGGTATTCACCATTGAGATGATTTATTTCTAATCATTGATACAAACTAATTAGGACCCTTCTAATCGTACTCATGTTTATTGTTTTATTTTCCTTACATTTGATGCAATAGAATTTTTTTTTTGATAAGAATTATACTTGACACACTTCGTGGTTAATTTCTACAACTAATATGACTTATATTAAGATTGGTTTATTGCTTATAATCTATAAGACACTTACCTTTTCAATTTATAGACGTTGTAGAAAGGCCAATACTTTTACTTGATTTTTTATTTTATTTTTTAATTAAAATATGTATATCAATTAATCAATTACACACAATGACCACACACAAATATTAAATAAATTTGGATATCTCCCTTAAGCCTTTGCCATTTGATTTCCTTCCTTTCTTTTTCACTCCTCAAACTCCATTATGAAGAGATGTAATATATTTTCAATAGATTTTCTTGTACATTAATGTAAGGTATTTAACATCCTTCTATCCATTATTTAAGGTATTTAAGATCCTTCTATCCATTAATGTATTTTTTGATGATGTATAATTTTTTTTATATTAAACGATGCAAATTTACAAAGAATATGCTACTGACAGGTAGCTGGAAAAAGAATCAACCGACCTAACTAAATTACCAATAGCGACTATAAGGCTGAAAGAAATAGTAATTTCATCCACTTTAATAATCTTTGAGTTGGTCCAAATCCATTACTGATCAGAAATAAGTCAGAGTATTCAATAAAATGAAATATTTAATATTTAATCAATTTTTGTCTTTATATAAATGTAATAACCTTTCAATACTAGATTGTTTTTTCGACTTCCGATGAGGACATAAATGTAGTGGTTGTTTAGCTTCTTTGAAAGCTTATAAATAAGCTCAATTCGAATCCAATTGCAGGGAGTTGGAGAGTTATAGAGTTACAGAGTTATAGGCATACAACTCTTAGGACGAATTTGCAAAGCTATGACATGCATCTCGTCTACTGCGTTAGCCAATTTGTATTAGCTCTCATGAAGTCCATAGGCATACACTCCTTCACAAGATTGCCTAAATTGTACAGGCTCAGACATACAACTCTCTTTTACAGAGTTTGCCCAAATTGGATAGATTCAAGGGGACGAGATGCTTGTCATAGCTTTGCAAATTCGTCCTAAGAGTTGTATGCCTATAATTCTGTAACTATATAACTCTCCAACTCCATGCGATTGGATTCAAATTGAGCTTATTTATAAGCTTTCAAAGAAGTTGAACAACCACTACATTTATGTCCTCATCGGAAGTCGAAAAGACAATCCAGTATTGAAAGGTTATTACATTTACATAAAGACAAAAATTGATTAAATATTAAATATTTCATTTTATTGAATACTCTGATTTCTGATTAGTAATGGATTTGGACCAAATCCAAGATTATTAAAGTGGATGAAATTACTATTTCTTTCAGCCTTATAGTGGCTATTGGTAATTTAGTTAGGTCGGTTGATTCTTTTTCCAGCTACCTGTTGGTAGCATATTCTTTGTAAATTTGCATCGTTTAATATAAAAAAAATTATACATCATCATAAAAATACATTATTGACTTTAACATTTTGTTGTCTCCTTGAATGATATTTGTGACGTCATTCATATCTATCCAATTAAATATATAATTTTTTAAAAAAATCTTAGACACTTTGTAATTTAAAAAATACCTACCTACTTTATGTATTGTCAATCAGTAATTGATTTTGAGGGGCTTGATCCTCAGTTTTTACGGTGTTTTGCAGCACATGCCAACGAGAAACTAAATTCGTGAGCATCACATGCCTACGAGGAATAGGCTTCATGAGTCCACCAAGATCCTATGTTCATCCTCCAAGATCAACCGCCATCAATTTCTCCTACTAAGGTGGGATCAAACCGTTATATTAACATACTGCTTTGATCCAAGCGGGGACTTGAACTTGGGTTGCACCACAAACAATACAGTCATTTCACCGTTACACTAATAGGTGATCCCCTTATGTATATATTATTTGTTTAATATACAATACATTATTATTGTATAAAAATAAATAGCTACAAATATTTTAAATCCATGTATAATAATTCTAATTAATAACAACATTTTACTAATTATACTTAATTTACTTTAATAATTATTTTTAAGTTGCAGATGTTTCTTATATGGAATCAACAAGCTATTTCTTGAAGTACATGGTTGTGAATTGTAAAAAAGGGTGTAAGATGCTACAAATAATCTTGACGGTTTGTGTTTTGTAATTTTAACATGACTGCTTGCACACAGTTCTAAACCTACCCAAACACACTTGTAGAAAAAATGCATTCAAGTAGACCAAGTCAATTGAAAATAAGATGGATGAAAATTCTATGCTCAAGTTGCTTATTGCTACAAACTTTTGCTTTCCAACACATCACCAAAAAAAGGAGCTAGAATGTACAAAGAAAGTCATTTACTATATCACTATCTATAACTACCAATAAGCCACAATGTACATAAATGCTACGTGTTTCCACTAATCTAATTACAATCATCAACTATTCTACCTAAAATAACTACTATAACACTTATAGAAAGGAACTTGATGCAATGAGTCTCTTGTTAGCTTTAATTTTTTTTTTTTTGGTTTGATATAAAATAAATAAATTTTGATAAAAAAATATTATAATCAATGTGTTTAAATACATATGTTTAATTTTTGCAACTAATAAAACATATATTAACACTATTTTATCACTTACGATCTTATAATATATATGAGATTTGTATGAAATCTAAAACATTGACTTATTATTAATTTCATTTTCAATTAAAATATACAAAAATATAATAACTTCTGATAACTCCAATAAACCTTTACCATTCAATTTTCTTTCATTTTTCATTTTCAATTAAAATATACAAAAATATAATAACTTCTGATAACTCCAATAAACCTTTACCATTCAATTTTCTTTCATTTATTTTTCAATTTTCAAACCTCGTTTTCAAGAAAGTAACACATTGGAATATAAAATTCTTGTTGAAATTTGAACTTAAGATATTCTATTCCTAAAATCAAGGCTTATATCATCTCTAACATCATCACAATTTTTTATTTTTTATAAAGCTTATGGCAGTGTTTTTTTTATGTTGAGGAGGCACACATTTCAAGGAAGGTTCGTCAATTAATCAAAGCAGTCATTGCAGACCAAATTGTTCAACGAACGTTCATTGTACACAATCAATCATCTCCTATCATAACGGGGTGCATTATTTATTTGATTGCTTACTTTATTTTTCAATGCACTTTCACTTTAATAACATATAAATAAATATTGTTTATTTTTTATTATATTATTTATGCACCGCCCACCTTGGGAGTTTTGGAAGTATTGTTTATTCACATCGCAAGATATAATGAAATAAATCAAAACTAGAAAGTAACTAATTTTATTTGTTGAAAAATCAAAGGTAAGTGGGGACATTTTATTTTATTTTGGATTCAATGAAGTTGAAAGTTATGTAACGTGGGATTTGGGTTGATTTGAATTTTTTTTTGGCCAGTGTGGACACAATCCTTTTCATTTGCACTATACATGGAATTTGTGTTTGGAAGACAATTCTTAGATTGGAGGTCACCTGGAAGTGACAAGGAAAAAGCCTAGCCCTTGTGTTAAAGTCATGTGTCTCTTAGTATGAATTTCAAGGATTTTGTCTTAAGATTTTATGCACTATAACAGGGAATGTTGAACATGTTCTTTTGAAATGAAATGTCAGGAGTCAAAATATCTATATGTGTCATTCTTAATGATTATAAATAAGTCTAAGTTTAGTTTATATTGGGTTTTAAAAGTATTCTATGAAAATATATAAGAAAAATAAATATTATTTTGATTATTAAAATTAAGATTGATTTAATTGAAATTGATTGATAGAAAGTCAATTTTTTTTTTTATAAATTTCAAGTATTCTTTCTAAAATTGCATGCAAGGGTATGTTGAACATGTTGTTTTGAAATGAAATGTCAAGAGTCAAAATAACTTATATGTGCCATTCATTCCTTGTTAACGACTACAAATAAGTCTAAGTTTGGCTTACATTTTTGTTATTGGGTTTTAAAAGTATTCTACTAAATTTAGGGAATATAAACAATAACTTAATCAAAGATTATTGATAGAAAATGATTGAAATTTTAAACTAAATTAATTTGAAATTTGAATAGATATGGATTTTGATTATTGTGATATTATAAGAAAAATACAAGGAACAAAACTTAGAACTAAATAATTAATCAAAGGCTTGATATAACTAAAACTTGAAAATCTTTAAGCCTTGGAATATACTACAACTGAAATTTAGTTCAACTAATTTGATTCTATTTGAGCTATCATAGTTTTAAATCACATTAAATTTATCCTTCAATGTCTAGATAGAGAAAGTTTACATTATTGTATAAATGTGTTCAAATAAGAATTGTGTGGTGCTAAGAGCAATTGTTAGGAGCCTACTTTGTACAAAAGGAAGAGTGATTGGTCAACTTCCTTGATGATATTTAACCCCCTAGGTTAATTTAACAATATCAAAATAATGTATCAAATAATTTTGAATATCAACATGCTAAGTAAACTATAATTATTGCAAACTAAGATTGTGTTTGATTGAATAAATGAACACTAATTGCAAATTTTCCAAGATAATGTCCTTAAATACATGGGCTTAACATGCAATTCTAGACCTCTTAGGACCTAAGGCCATCTAAGTTAGCTATCTCTAGAAGAGGCCCTTTAATACTATACAAAAAACATGTGCTAGCATTATGCATTAACAACATCCACACAAAATGGTGTAAAAAATAAGTGTGCAAGGGTAAATTGTGCACTTTTTATCGTCTACATTTTGGCCATAGTTTGGTGTACATGAAAATATAAGAAAACATTTCTAAGTAGAGATGAAAGGAATAATACTGATAAGAAGAGATACAATTTATGAAATCTATAAATATAAGAAGTTCTAGAATAATTGTGAAACCCTTACTCTTTGACATGCAACAAATATCCATTAGTTCATCATACTATTGAAGAAAGAAGGGCCAACTTTGGAACTACATAGAAAATAGAAACATAACTAGTAGTGGTCCACTCAATGAAATTTATTGTGTACTATGAAAGAATATCAAAAAATCAAGGAGAGAAAAATTGAAAAGAAAATTAGAAACTTGGAATGGTATGTGAAAAAATGAACTTTTGTAGAAATTGCATACATAGGAATTACTTACATGATCAATCTATATGTATGAAAGATTGTTTGAAAAAAATCCCCACTTTTCCCATAAATGAGAGCAAGAATGAATACATAGAAGTTGTGAAAAGAAATAATATCTTTCTCTTAATTAGAATGTGTGTGTGTGTGTAATATGTCATCAAAAGAAAGTGATATACATATGAAAGAGGATAGCCAATAATCAATGAGTCCTTAATTGGTAATAGACCTACCTCAATCAAGAAAAAAGTGTGATTTAAATTAATGCCTTCACGAGACTATCCTTCACAATGATATGGAACATAGATAATGGCGATGATTATGATAATAATGTGTTAGCTTAAACAAAGGTGTAGAGGAGGGGATTCACTACGCTCAATATAGCGAGGTCTTGAGGAAAAAAAGACCCTCAACTACCTCACTAAACCAGTACTCTGGTGAGCTAGAAAATACAATGTCGAAGGAAACTACACTAAACTACTAACATAAACTAAAAATATAGAATAACTGGAAAGTATGGTAAGATTAAAATGTTTATACTACCAAAATAGAGAGCATAAACCACAAAGGTAAAAATACTTGAAAGAGGAAGCCTCAACCTCAAACGCCAGGGCACTACAGGGGCGTTTGCATATCATATTGTCATCTATACACTCAAAAGTCTGGAAAGAACCCAAAAATCTACCAAAATGTATCTTTTTTCTCCTTGAACTTTTTCACCACCTACACATATGGAGATAGAGAAAAATGTTGGGGTTGTAAAGGGGCTTGCCTTAGTCCAACCCCCATTTTGGTGTTTCCACCTCCATAAATAGCCAGATAAAATATCAAATAGACACTCAATAGAAACAATCCCCGTTGTGGAGGGAAACCCCTATGACTAGAGATCACATTATGATAAATACGATATAAATACATCTATATATGCGAGATTAATGCATGAGATCCAAATATGAGCAAGAGAACATTACGAAGTTGTGGCTTCTCTCTTGAGACAATAAGCATGATAGTAGATCAAGAGAAGTCTTGGCTACTACAAGAGTGTGAAACAAATTCAATAAAGCTTTCCTATGAGATCAAAGAGAGAGATATAGAACTAGAATGGCTAGAGAGAAAAAATGAGCAAGAAATCTGAGTTTTGTTGCTTGGAATGGATGAAAATAGTCATTTCATATTTGATTGTGTGAAGGGACACACGTCATAACAGCCATGATATGGAATATACTTGTTTGAATCTCACAATTTTTTTGTATGTTTGCGCTCTAGGAGGTCGTCTAGTCAAATTCATCCTAAATTCAAACCATAGATTGCTAATGCTTCATATTTTCATGAAGTTGTAATTGTCAAGTCCCAATCATGAATATTATCATAAATGTACCAGTTGAAATGTGTAAGTGTAAATTGGCATAGGGTCCAATTTGCGACATTATATTTCGCCCCCACTTTAGTGAGTTGCTCATCCAAAAGGATTAGCTACACTAAAGAAGCTAAAAAGATGCAAAATTTTAAGTTCATGAAGTGCATTAAATGCAAATTTACCTCAAGAAAGGATATAGTATATGCCACAAATTTCAACCAGGTGAATGTAGGTGATGTCCCCAGTGCTCAACGAAAAACTGCAATATCAGATGTGAAAATATAGGTAATGCAGAAATAAAAATTTAGTTAGCACCAAAATTAGTAGAGGCTACTTTGGTGAGAAGAATGCTTAAGAGGGTGTTAGTGAGCCAAAAAAAAATTTGATAAAGACCAAGGCCCCCTCATGTTTTTTCTCCCTACCTAGAGGGTAAAAACAAGAAGGAAGATGATCCATAACCACCACAAAAAATTATTAAATTTTGGGCAAATTTTAGCTATATACTCAATTTTTGGGCCACAGAAGGGTCATTTTCACTATTCATGATGATGATTTTGTGCTCATTTCTATAGAGTATTAGTGAAAATTCCTCATTGATAAGACTTGCATCCGACCTAAGTCGAGGAGCTACATGCTTCCTAGAGGGGGACGTGCCACTGGACAAGGTAGGCCAAACTTTTGTATGTTTTGATTTCATTTGTAGCATGTTATTTGAGTAGGAAAAATAGTAGCAACACATTCAGCTAGGATGTGTGCATGCCTTCAAGGGCCCCATGTATGTCCTCAGACAAAATCTAGATTGGTGTCTTCAAGGTGCATTGGTGTGCTCAAGTTGCACTAACATCCTCAATGTTGGCATTTGCATGAAGATTGCATTAATGATATGTTATGTTGTCATTGATGTCAATTAAACTGGTAATGATATTGTTGATATTGTTCTAATATTGTTACTGTAACTGGTAGGAAGAATTTGTGAGGAGAACCAATAACCGGTGTAAAACTTATCTATTGTTGTAACCAGTAAACCCTACCTATTGTTTTTGATAAACCCTGACCGATTAAGTTTGGTGAATTGGTTATATTGGTTTATGATGTGATGATGAGAAGTAATGATGATGACACGCATGATTATTGTATGAAGACAATTCCAAGAGATTTTGGCGAGTTGTTGTAATGGTTTTTGTCTAGGGAATGAACAAATGCATTGCATCTAATGCAAAGCGCGTGATGAGTTACTAAGTTCAATGAAGTGGAGATCAAGGAGCGATCAAGGTTTTCTTGATTGATGTGGAAAGATTGCTATGTAATCCAGTGGTCATACTTGAACCAAATTTGTTTGTAATCTCGATGAGAGTTAGGTTTTTGTTGTGTTACCGACTTGATTGATTTGTATTTAAGTTCTATGAAGTTGTTTAGTTTTAAGAGAGTTGGCAAAGAGATAGACACAGTTCAGTTGAGTGTGTGGTTGTCGAACCGGATGATGTATCTGCAATTTGAGTAAAGGCAGATAGGAGCATGAAATGGATCTGATCAAGACACTGTAGTGCTATTTAGACAAATAAGCAAACTCCTGTTGTTTTCTAACAATTACAACAGAATTGAAATCCCCTAACCGGGTAAGCTCTAACAAGTTTGGTGCTATTCAAATCCTCTAACAAGGTAGTCAATTAGATTGGATCTACAAATCCTCTACCAAGGTTACTCCTTACAGGGTATTGCTTCTAACAAGACATTTGTAGTCAATCCCTTGACCGGGTGATTCCTAACAGGATCAGTTCTTAATAGGACTTTTTGTTAAGCTTTAACAGGCTAGGCTCCTAAAAGGGCAAACTTTAGAAGAGTTCAGATATTATCTTGTGAGTCTCATCTCACCATGGTTTTTACCTATTTGGGTTTCCACGTCAAAAATATTTGTGTCAAGTGGTGAATGTTTTTGTGGTTATGTTTTCATGGTTGATTTACTTAAATACTTAACTATTTTTGATAAGTCATGATAACCAGAAGCATTGTGATATGAAGAAGTTGTTTACTATTAATTTGTTGTAACAGACAACTGGTTTATCTTATGAGTTTTTATCTTGACAAAGTTATTATTCTAAGTTTACTTTGAGAGATTGATTGGTGAAGTTTAATATCAGTTTTTCTATCTACTGATTCACCCCCCCCCTCTTAGTAGTTGAACGGATACTTATTCTTTCATCATACCATCAATTAGTATCAGAGCGACAACTTTCTGCATTGAGGACATCACAACATAATGGTATCGCAGAGAGAAAAACCCGATCAGTTGTTGAAGCTGCTAGGACGTTGTTGATATAAGGAGGTGTAGGGAAAACTTTTAGGAGAGAAGCTTTCAGCACAACTATCTACACTATGAATCGGCTTCTAGTAAAGAGAGGCAAGGACAACACTCATTATAAATATTGGTATGGTAGATCACCTGATGTTAGTTATTTCAGAATATTTGGAAGCAAATGTTTTATTAAGAGAGGTGATTATAGTAGCAAATTTGAAGCTAAAAGTGATGAAGGTATATTTCTTTGCTATTCCACCAAGAGTAAGGCCTACAAGTGTTTTAACAACCAGACACAGAGAATTGTTGAGAGAGTTGATATTCGTGTGGATGAATTTCCTGAAGTCTTAGAGGAGACCAGTTCAGAGAAAAGGATGAAGATCCTTGCATTTTGATTTTTGAACTAGAAACTGTTAACTCTGAAACCAAAAAAGCAAATATTGATGTACCAATCCAACCGGAACGAATAAATTCAGAAGAAGATAATGATAATGAGAAGATGAACCTGAAGATAATGATCATGTTATTCCAAGATATGTGAGACTGAATCACAATCCTGTATAGATTATTGGGGATAAGGATATTGGAGTACTAACCAGAAGAAGAATAAGAGAAAATTCTTTCATGATATCCACTATAGAACCAATAACTACTAAGGAAGCATTTGGTGATGATCATTAGGGTAAAGCTATGAATGAGGAATTAGATCAAATTGAGAAGAAAAACACATGGACCCTAGTACCCCGACCGATAAATAAAAATTGGATAAGAACTAAGTGGGTTTTCAAGAATAAGTTGAATGAAGATGGTGTTGTAGTTCGCAATAAAGCTAGGTTGGTTTGCAAAGGTTATGCACAAGAGGAAGGAGAAGACTATGGTGAGACTTTTGCACCAGTGGAAAGACTCGACGGTGTCAGAACTTTACTTGCATTTGCAACACACAATAAATTCAAGGTATACTAGATGGATGTTAATAAGTCAGTGTTTTTGAATGGATTACTTGAAGAAGAAGTATACATTGAGCAGCCAGGTGGTTATGCTCTGTCTGATAAGGAAGACATGGTATGCATATTGCATAAAGCTTTATATGGATTAAAGCAGGCACCTAGAGCATGGTATGAAAGGCTTCATACACATTTGATAAAGATAGGATTTCTAAGAACTAGTGATGACAGTAACATATATCTCAAACCGGAAGGAGATAAAATACTAGTCAACGAAGTATTTGTAGATGATATCATATTTGGAAGTAATGATGACATGAGAAACAATTTTGGAAATGAAATGAAAAATGAGTTTGAAATGTCTTTAGTGGGGGAAATAAAAAATTTCATAGGCTTGCAAATACAACAAATGAAGAATGGTATTTTCATCACACAACCTAAGTATGTGAAAAAGGTCTTGAAGACATTTGGCATGAGTGACTCTAAACCAGTTGGGACACCTATGATTACAGGTTGTAAGTTGTCTAAGGAATATGAGTCCAAATCTGTTGATGAGAAGGAATACAAGTCAATGATTGGAAAATTGCACTATGTTGTTCACAACAGACCAAACATAGCTCATGCAATGGGCATAGTTGCTAGATTTCAAAAGAATCCTAAGGAAACACATCTAATAGCAACCAAAAGAATTTTTAGATACTTGAAAGGTATTGTTGATTATGGGTTATGGTATCCATATGGAGAAAATTTTGACTTGAAGGTGTACACAGATGCAAATTAGGCAGGAAATGTTGATAACCGAAAAAGCACAATCGGTGGAGCATTTTTTCTTGGAGGAAGGTTTGTTTCATGGAGTAGTAAGAAGCAGAGTTGTACTTTACAATCTACTGCTGAAGATGAGTATGTTGAAGCTTACATGAGTTGCACATAGGCTATATAAACAAGGCACATTTTGGAAGGTTTTAAGATGAAGATTTCAGAACCTATAAAGATCTTATCTAATAATACAAGTGCCATAAATATTTCCAAGAACCCTATTTTGCACACGCGAACCAAGCATGTTGAATTGAAGTATCATTTCTTGAGGGACAAAGTTCAGTGTAAAGATGTTATCTTGGAGCATGTTTCTACCAAGGAGTAGCTTGCAAATATTTTTACTAAACCTTTGCCTAAGACTACTTTTGAATATCTCAGAAGTCAGTTAGGGGTTGTCCCTCTTCATGAAGTCAGTTAAGTATGATGTAGATTACATCAGTCTTGGAGCTACTTGCAGATTTTTATAGGAGGATTGGTGTAGAAGTGGATGTATTCCACATGGGGAGCATCAAGTTGCAGATTGTTGATGATGCACAGTGAAATTTGACATTAAATGTTTTACTTTCAATTTGGCATTGTTGTCAAAGGGGGAGAAGAATTATGTGATTATGGGAAGGAGAACCAGCGACAAGTTGAAGACATAGTGAGCATGGTGAATACTTGGTAATGTAAACTAGGATTCCTATTCACAATCACACAACAATCAATGGTGTTGATATTTGTATTGCCATCAATGCCAAAGGGGGAGATTGTTGGCTTTTGCATGAAGATTGCATTAATGATATGTTATGTTGTCATTTATGTCAATTAAACTGGTAATGATATTGTTGATATTGTTGTAATATTGTTTCTGTAACTGGTAGGAAGAATTTGTGAGGAGAACCGGTAACCGGTGTAATGGTGTAAACCTTATCTATTGTTGTAAACGGTAAACCCTACCTGTTGTTTTTGATAAACCCTAACCGATTAAGTTTGGTGAATTGTTTATATTGGTTTATGATCTGATGATGAGTGGTAATGATGATGACACATGATTATTGTATAAAGACAATTCCAAGAGATTTTGGTGAGTTGTTGTAATGGTTTTTTTCTAGGGAATGAGCAAATGTATTGCATCTAATGCAAAGCGCATGATGAGTTAGTAAGTCCAATGAAGTAGTGATCAAGGAGCGATCAAGGTTTTCTTGATTGATGTGCAGAGATTGCTATGTAATCCAATGATCATACTTGAACCAAATTTGTTTTGTAATTTCGATGAGAGTTAGGTTTTTGTTGTGTTACTGACCTGATTGATTTGTATTTAAGGTCGATGAAGTTGTTTAGTTTTAAGAGAGTTGGCAAAGAGATAGACACTGTTCAGTTGAGTGTGTGGTTGTTGAACCAGATGATGTATTAGCAGTTTGAGTAAAGGCAGATAGGAGCATGAAATCCTCTAACAAGCTTGGTACTTATTAAATCCTCTAACAAGGTAGTCCATTAGATTGGATTTTCAAATCCTCTACCGAGTTACTCCTTACAGGGTATTGCTTCTAACAAGGCATTATTAGTCAATCCCTTCACCGGGTGATTCCTAACAGGATCAGTTCTTAACAGGACTTTTTGTAAATCTTTAACAGGGTGAACTTTAGAAGAGTTCAGATATTATCTCGTGAGTGTCATCTCACCATGGTTTTTCCCTATTTGGGTTTCCACGTCAAAAATATTTGTGTCAAATGCTGAATATTTTTGTGGTTTTGTTTTCATGGTTGATTTGCTTAACTATTTAACTATTTTTGATAAGTCATGATAACCGGAAGCATTGCGATATGAAGAAGTTGTTTACTGTTAATTTGTTGTAACAGAAAACCGATTTATCTTATGAGTTTTTATCTTGACAAAGTTATTATTCTAAGTTTACTTTGAGAGATTTATTGGTGATGTTTAATATCAATTTTTCTATCTACTGACTCACCCCTCCCTCTTAGTAGTTGATCGGATACTTATTCTTTCATCATATACCATCAATTGGTATCAGAGCGGTAGATTTCTACACTAAGGACACCACAATAGAATGGTATCGCATAGAGAAACAACCGGTTAGTTGTTGAAGCTGCTAGGACGATGTTGATACAAGGAGGTGTAGCAAAAAATTTTTGGAGAGAAGCTGTCAGCACAACTGTCTACACTATGCACCAGATTTTGGTCAAGAAAGGTAAGGACACGACTCAGTATGAATATTGGTATGGTAGATGACCCGATGTTAGTTATTTCAAAATATTTGGAAGCAAATGTTTTGTTAAGAGGGTGATTATATTAGGAATTTGAAGTTAAAAGTGATGAAGGTATATTTCTTGACTATTCCACCAAGAGTAAGGCCTACAAGTGTTTTAACAATAAGAAATAGAGAATTGTTGAGAGTGGTGATGTTCGTGTGGATGAATTTCTTGAAGTCTCAGAGGAGACCAGTTCAATGAAAAAGGATGAAGATCCTTGCATTTTGATTTTGGAACTAGAAACTGTTAAATTTGAAACCAACAAAGCAAATATTGATGTACCAGTCCAACCTGAATAGATAAATTCAAAAGAAGACGATGATAATGAGAAGCTAAACCTGAAGATAATGATCATGTTATTCCAAGATATGTGAGACTGAATCACAATCCTGAATAGATTATTGGGGATAAGGATGGTGGAGTACTAACCAGGAGAAGAATCAGAGAAAATTCTTGCATGATCTCCACTATTGAACCAAGAACTGCTAAGGAAGCATTTGGTGATGATCATTGGGTTAAAGCTATGGAGGAGGAATTAGATCAAATTAAGAAGAACAACACATGGACCCTGGTACCCCGACCGATAAATAAAAATGGGATGGGAACTAAGTGGGATTTTAGGAATAAGTTGAATGAAGATGGTGTTGTTGTTCGCAATAAAGCTAGGTTGGTTTGCAAAGGTTATGCACAAGAGGAAGGATAAGACTATGGTGAGACTTTTGCACCAGTGGAAAGACTCGAAGGTGTCAGAAATTTCCTTGGATTTGCGGCACACAAGAAATTCAAGGTATACCAGATGGATGTTAAGTCAAAATTTTTGAATGGGATACTTGAAGAAGAAGTATACATTGAGCAACCGGATGGTTATGCTCTGACTGATAAGGAAGACATGGTATGCAGATTGCATAAAGCTTTATATGGATTAAAGTAGGCACCTAGAGCATGGTATGAAAGGCTTCATACACATCTGATAAAGATAGGCTTTCTAAGAACTAGTGATGATAGTAACATATATCTCAAATCTGTAGGAGATAAAATACTAGTCAACGAAGTATTTGTTGATGATATCAAGGTGAACTCACAAAGCTGGTTCCCACTTTTTGGTACGTCCTGATTTTTGATGAAAACATACATTTTTTTTAAAATATAATGATTTAAGCTTTAAGAGGTCCCATTTGAAGTAATTAATTGAAGAGAGTTAAATCAAAGGCTCTTAGATCAAAATTTCTTGGATAGAACCTCTCTACTTCTAAATCATATTTGCAATGGAATCTCCTTTGCATCTATCAAATGTATTTAATTTCATTAATATATTTCTATTTTATTTCTTATGAATGTAGGTTTTTCACCAAACATGAACTTCTTTGTTCAATGCATTGGGAAAAATAGTAAAAAAATTTAAAAAAATTATAAAAAATATATATGCACTAGGTATTGGTGTTTTCTTTCTAACAAAAAAAAGAAAATTGAATTTTGATATATATAGAACAAGCTATGTGTTCAAACGTACACCTATATCCAAATTATAATTAGTCGAACTTCAAAACTTAATAAAATAAAAAATATTCAACATACCACTATCAAACCAAGTCCATGCCCTGGGTATTGATTTTATAAACCAAAATTCAAAAGGATTAAGTTTTTATCATTTATAAAAAAAAATTATGCGTTTCGGGATACACATCACTCTTAAAAAATGTTGTTTGTTGTAAACATTTACTTTTTGAGGGAGATGGAAAAATCAAGAAAATTTTATTCAAACAAATTTGCAAAAAATATATTTAGAATCTACAAACAAGATGTTAAAAATAACTAGTTTATATCATCTTCAAATTCTTAACGGTTTAAAAGTTATAGGTGTCAGAAAGTGAAGGTTTTTTTCAAAATATTCATCTAAGTGTCAAAGTTGGTCAAAAAGTGGGAACTAGTATTGTGAGTTCACCCATCATATTTGGAGGTAATGATGACATGAGCAACAATTTTGCAGATGAAATGAAAAATGAGATTGAAACTCTTTAGTGCAGGAAATAAATTTTTTCATAGGCTTGCAAATACAACAAATGAAGAATGGTATTTTCATCACACAGTCTAAGTATGTGAAAGAGGTCTTGAAGAGATTTGGCATGAGTGATTGTAAACCAATTGGGACATCTATGGTTACAGGTTCTAAGCTGTCTAAGGAAGATGAGTCCAAATCTGTTGATGAGAAGCAATACAAGTCAATGATTGGAAAATTGCACTATGTTGTTCACAACAGACTGGACATAGCTCATGCAGTTGGCATAATTGCTAGATTTCAGAAGAATCCTAAGGAAACACATCTAATAGCAACCAAAAGAATTTTTAGATACTTGAAAGGTACTATTGGTTATGGGTTATGGTATCCATATGGAGGAAATTTTGACTTGAAGGTGTACACAGATGCAAATTGGGTAGCAAATGTTGATGACTGGAAAAGAACAACTAGTGGAGCATTTTTTCTTGGAGGAAAGCTAGTTTCATGGAGTAGTAAGAAGCAAAGTTGTACTTCACAATCTATTGTTGAAGCTGAGTATGTTGTGGTTTACATGAATTGAACATAGCCTATATTGACGAGGCACATTTTGGAAGGTTTTAAGATGAAGATTTCAGAACCTATAAAGATTTTATATGGTAATACAAGTGCCATAAATATTTCCAAGAACCCTTTTTTGCACACAAAACGAAGCATATTAAATTTAAGTATCATTTCTTGAGGGGAAATTTTCAGTGTAAAGATGTTATCTTGGAGCATGTTTCTACCAAGGAGCAGCTTGCAAATATTTTTACTAAACCTCTGCCTAAGACTACTTTTGAATATCTTAGAAGTCAGTTAGGGGTTATCCCTCTTCATGAAGTCAGTTAAGTATGAAGTAGATTACATCAGTCCTGGAGCTACTTGCAGAATTTTACAGGAGGATTGGTGTAGAAGTGGATGTATTCCACATGAGGAGCATCAAATTTCAGACTGTTGATGATGCACGGTGAAATTTGACATTACATTTTTTACTTTCAATTTGGCATTGTTGTCAAAGGGGGAGAAAAATTATGTGATTATGGGAAGGAGAACCAATGACAAGCTGAAGACATACTGAGCACATGGTGAATACTTGGTAATGTAAACTAAGATTCCTATTCACAATCACGCAACAATCAATGGTGTTGATATTTGTATTGCCATCAATGCCAAAGGGGGGATTGTTGGCATTTGCATGAAGATTGCATTAATGATATGCTATGTTGTCATTGATGTCAATTAAACCGATAATGATATTGTTGATCTTGTTGTAATATTGTTACTGTAACCGGTAGGAATAATTTGTGAGGAGAACTGGTAACCGGTGTAATGGTGTAAACCTTATCTATTGGTGTAAATGGTAAACCCTACCTGTTGTTTTTGATAAACCCTAACCGATTAAGTTTTGTGAATTGGTTATATTGGTTTATGATTTGATGATGAGCGGTAATGATGATGACATGCATGATTATTGTATGAAGACAACTCCAAGAAATTTTGGGGAGATGTAACGGTTTTTGTCTAGGGAATGAGAAAATGTATTGCATCTAATGCAAAGTGCGTGATGAGTTACTAAGTTCAATGAAGCGGTGATCAAGGAGCGATCAAGGTTTTTCTTGATTGATGTGCAAAGATTTCTATATAATCCAGTGGTCATACTTGAACCAAATTTGTTTGTATTCTCAATGAGAGTTAGGTTTTTGTTGTGTTACTGACCTGATTGATTTGTATTTAAGGTCGACGAAGTTGTTTAGTTTTAAGAGAGTTGGCAAAGAGATAGACACTGTTCAGTTGAGTGTGTGGTTGTCCAACCAGATGATGTATTTGTATTTTGAGTAAAGGTAGATAGGAGCATGAAATGGATTTGATCAAGCATGTGTAGTGTTATTCAGATAGATTAGCAAACTCCTATTGTTTTCTAACAATTATAACATAATTGAAATCCCCTATCCCGGTAAGCTCTAACAAGCTTGGTGTTTTTAAAATCCTCTAACAAGGTAGTCCATTAGATTGGATTTTCAAATCCTCTACCAAGGTTACTCCTTATAGGGCATTGCTTCTAACAATGTATTTGTAGTCAATCCCTTAACCAGGCGATTCCTAACAGGATCAGTTCTTAATAAGACTTTTTGTAAAGCGTTAACAGGCTAAGCTCTTAACAGGAAAAACTTTAGAAAAGTTCAGATATTATCTTGTGAGTCTCATTTCACCGTGGTTTTTTACCTATTTGGATTTCCACGTCAAAAATATTTGTGTCAAGTGATGAATGTTTTTGTGGTTATGTTTTCATGGTTGATTTACTTAACTACTTGTTAGTCAACAAATTTTTGCCTTTCTTCAAATTAAATTATTTCAAACTTTGCCGCCTTCTTTGAAAGACAAAATGTCAACTAAATAGTTTGGCAAGTGTGACATACACCACTTCCCTCTGAATTTTTGATAGGTACAACTCCCTCCATTAGTTATTCAGGGAATAATCTAATTAAATTAAATTGATATGCTTTTAACCTGAAAGCACATAAGGCTACCTACTTCATTCTTGGATGAGAGGCTAAGGTTTTACAAATACTTCAGAGGACACTATTCTTCAAAACGCTTCTACATGAAAATCGGTAAGTGATCGAAACAAAGTTCAGAAACATCAATTCAGGACTTCATTAAAAACAGGTAAGAGAAATAAAATCTCTTTTCAAAACACAAATCTTTTAAAAACACATAGAAAGGAGTCCGGAATAATAACAACATATTCCATCGGAAAGGTGATCACAATCGTTTACTTAGATTAATATTTGCAAAGAAACACCATCCCACAGATTCAAAACCCAAAGGTTTTTCTTCTCCAAAACATATATATATATATATATATATATATATATATATATATATATATATATATATATATATATATATATATATATATATATATATATATATATATATATATATATATATATATATATATATATATATATATATATATATATATATATCATGCAACAAAGACACAACAATACATGTATATGTTCTTTCCAATTTCAGATTTCGAAAAACTGATGACTTCCTTCCAACAAAAACAAAACTTCTAAAAACCCAAAATCTAAGTAAACTATTCTAACCCCTTTTCTATCTATCTTAATCTAATTTATAGTAGTCTTTTTAGAACAGAGGAGGTCTCCCTCAAAACTTGACCTCCTCCGAATTAGTTATAAAAACCAAAAAAGTATTTTTGGGAAAGATTATGAAAAACACATAAAATAAAAACGGAGCACTATCATCATGCTACGCTTCTTCTCCATCATCATCCTCCCCTCCACTTTTCTGGGCATTGTGGGTGGTTGCGATCTCCTAAATTATAGACTGGCTTGGATTTTTCATGGCGTTGATCTTCGCTTTTGCGGCTTCTTTGTCCCATCTGTGCTTCACCATTTTCTCGGCATGCTTAGGTAATTGATCGTTACTGATAAATGTCATGGACTTGATCCGAGTGACTTGTGTTATATCTTTGGGAGTGAAATTGCCTTTGGCCTTAACTTTCTCCATGTATAGCCTAAAAGCTTTTATCATGTCCTGCATGTTCAGTCCACAAATCCCCAGTTGTCAATCATGGTTCGAATTAACCACTTTGTTGTCATTAACCAAGCTGAACTAAAGTTCCTTAAGCTCATAAACAGAAGTCCTAGCATCAGAAATTATAGACTTGAATGTGAGTACCCGCCACATTATAGTCTTCTTCAATACGAAGAGTTGGCACTCATTAGTTACCAACTTGATTGAATGTTCTGTCAAAAATTTGGTGGCTCCATACTCTTTTATCTTGGTGAGCATGGGCAAGACATCTTCCCATTTATGTTCTTCTTTTTCCCAAGGCAAAATCTGGTTCTGAATCTCTACAATGAGGCTCTGCATCTCGTCGCATAACTTCCTGGAGCTTGTGATATACTTTTCACCATCTTTAATCACTCCTTCAATCCATTTCTCCATAGCCCCCACGATGCTTTTGGCTCGTTGAACCTGACTCATTAGCTTTTTGTTCTCTGGTGACGTAGGGTCAAAGCTTTCTGAAGCATGGGATATGGGAAGTGCTCCGAAGTAGCTGATGCTATCAATGAATTAAGCAATAATTTTGATATGCCGCTTTAGCTCCCTTTTCTCCTGCCCATCTTTTTTTGACCTGGTGAGCATCTTCTTAGCCAATACTTATAAGAAGTGATTATCCAAATCCCTACTCATGTTCACAAGCTCCACTTTGGTGATCTCAAAGTCCTCTACATTTACCTCCTTATTCTCATCTTTGGGCTTGTAAGAAGCAATCTTGGCAACCCACTTTCCAGTCCCTTCATCATTATCCAATCTGGCAGTTGTTTTGAACTTCTTTTGTTTGGGACCCTTCTCCATGTACTTATCAACCATGTCCTGAATTGGGATGGTCACAGGAATGAAACTTTGTTTTTGCTTACTGAAGTGGTTAGCCACTTAGGAGTTGCACTTGAACTACCTGTTCCTTTGATTACCTTAGGGGGTGGCATCATGGCTACGGTGACCGCATGAGAATCCATGGTGTTGACAATGTCGCTGTCAAGATCCTCGACTTTGAACATCTGGGCATCAAGAATTTTTTCCTTTTCCTTTGTATCTTTGATCTGGTCCATTCTCTTTTGCACAACACTCTGTGACCTAGTATATCGAGGAGCAATAAAGTCCAGAACTAGATTGGGCTTGTGTTTGGTGTAAGATGGCTTCTTATCTTTACCTGCATGAATAGGAATAGAAGTGGGGTTAGAAAAATGTTTTGGGGAATGTAGAGCAGCCTCACTACCTCTTGTAGGACCAATCTTGTTGCCTAGTTTCATTGTTCTTCTCTTGTTAACCCATTCCGCAATTCTTTCCAAGACCATCTTTGTTTTAAGCTGTATGTCATCCTCTTCTTATACATCCCAATTAATGCAATACGTTTTAGGTTCAGCTAGGTCTAAGTATCTAGGTTCAAAATGCTCCAGATAATCCTCTTCAAGCCCACTTATGTCAAGTTTCACCTGCAGTGAAACTACCTATTCCAAAACCATTCTCATGTTTTCCCTTTTGAACACGTCAAGCTCATCATTGCAATCTTCCCAGAAGTCCTCCAGGTGTGAGATTGGAAGGTGTGGCATCAAACCAAGACTCTGTGAGAAGCCTTTATTGTCAAAGCCCTTTATTTCATGATATAGTGGAAAATTGTAGTTTTTCAAGTCAGCTCCAATGCTTAAAGCATCTAACATTGAACTACAAGATAAAATACCCAATTGAATAGGAAAGTGATCCTCCCATTTATCCCTGGGTTGAGCCTTCTTAATCACGATAGCCATCTACCTACAGATCTCAGTCGGAACAAAACAATTCGAACAAAAACAAGGAAGCCTAAAAGGCTCTTCCTCAAAACTGCCTACTCTTATGTAAGAAAAGTGAGGAAACTGAACAAAGAAACTACCATATTTATTCACTAATGCCTGTGCATCCTCAGACATCCTTTTGGTTTTCATGTTCTTTAACTCATAACATAAATCTCCCAAAAAGGCATTATGTACTCTCCTAAAGTCTTGCAAAGCATTATCCTTCTGTAACATAGGGTAAAAATCATACACAAAAACCTCTCCCTCAGCAAGCTACCTAGGTATACCCACTATCTCTTTAACACATGCCAAGCAATATATCAGATACGAGGACATGAAGAAATTCTGCTTGAACTATTTGGCCATGCTCAGTTGCTGCCTCATGGAATCGACAATCAACTCTGCCCAATCAAGGTACTGTTTTCCTTCCAGTTGCAGTTGTACATAGCAGTAAATCCAATCATCTAAACTGTAGGCATCAGCCGAACCTCTAACTCGGTGTAGTAGTAACATGACATCATGAATGTGGGTAAACATATGGTTCTTGTTGGGATACTTGGGTAATCTGGAGCCACCCCTTTGAGGAACCAATACTTCGCTACATTATTCTAGTGTCCAACTTTATCTATATTGAACTCAGTAATTGATTAGGCGGGAGAAAAGTTTGAGAACTGATAATCAGGTAATTTGAAAATGAAGGAGATAACTTCTCGGTTAATTGCGAGGAGGGTTTCACCATTATCTCTTTTGATGGTTTCAGAAATAGGATCATACCTCGCAATACACTCTCTAACTAGTTCTAGGCAAGGGATAGCAGGAGGAAAGGCTGCCGCTTCTATGAGACCACTACTCAGAATTTCTACACCAAATGAACCATCAATTCCTTTGAACACCCTTTCCTTTAAAACTTCCAGATTTTCTTCTTTCATGTCTGTATCACTGACTATGGGCTCTGTGCATGCAAGACTGAAAATATTCCCGAAAAGGTGTAATGTGGACTTCATAATTCATAAATAACAACCCTTATTTCCTCTAGCAAATCTTATTACGAGAGAGGAAAAGTAGGTAAAAATCAATGGAGAGGACAGGAAACAAACTCACCTTCATAGTTGAGACAAATCAGACGACTACCAGCAAACAAAACTTTTATCCAAAAACTCCGCAACAATGAAGAACAAGTTTTCATAAATTAATCACTTCATAACTTATAGCAAAAGAAGTGATACAAACTTATTTAGTGCATTAATTCCAATTGTCAACTCAAATGTGCTGAGCGTTGGGATTGGACATCACACGCGTGCATTGAATGCATGGCGGCATTTTTGGAGTAACCGTCAATTCCCAAAAATGATTACTTGCCTTGAAAACTCAACCAGTTGACGTCACCCGAGATATGGTTCATTCTTCATCACACTTTGCAATAAATGCACCATCATGTCTTTTAGCCCATGGGACCCACCTGATTTGAACACGCATGAACAATCTGAACTGACTTCATGATAGTTCAAGTAGTTCAAAGTGTACACTGAGCCAAGAAAATTCTCTTTGAAAAGACTAACTTTGTTAAGTGTTGCTAGTCTTTTGAACTACATTGAGCATGTTGAACACCACTGAACTGTTTGAACTAGGTTCAAAGGGTTCACGACCTAGAGAAAGAGGATATAACACACCATACGGGACCTTGAAAAAGAACCACTGCAAAATACTTTGAGTGAATGTTAGCATGAAAACCTTATAGACACCTTAGAACCTGCGGAACCTAAATGAACATTATGAACTCGCTTCAAAATGTTTCAATGAGTTCATGGGTTTCAAATAGACTATTAAAACTTGGCGTTATGAATTAAAAGACAACTTACAAATGGATTAAGGATTGAACCAAGGAAATTCTAGAAAGATAAGGACTTCAAATAAAATTTTGTAGGGTGACTTAGTCTTGCTATGGAGGATAAATGACAAGATAACATTGGCTTTGACTGGGGATTGTATTTTGTGAAAAATGCAAAGAACTCTAAATCTCTAGTTTGGCATAGCAAAAATAGAAAGGGGGCAAAGAGGACACACACCTAACAGACACAAAACAAACCACTAATCTACTATGTACAGGAACCCTTAACCACATATTTCACAGTTTGTAGAGCTTGAGGTCCTGCCCATTATAGGTATAGGGCATAACCATTCCATCCAAATAACTCAGTCTGAACACATTCGATCCCACTACTTCACGGATCTTGAACAAACCTTTCCACAATGAGTCAAATTTGCCATGGGAACCCTTTGGTTCTTTCCTCTTGTTCCATAATAGTACTTCATTTCCTTTAAGGAAACCTCTTGGCTGAGCTCTCATATCAAAGATCCTCTTCACCCTACTCTGATGCTCAGTAATTCTATCCACTAACAAATCTCTTTCCTCTTCCAACCTCATCAAATACATAACTCTCTTCTCCAGAGCATTTTGGAAAAAGGAATCCTCAATTATAGTTTCAAGCTTGGCTGCCGATAATTCCAGGGGTAAAGAAACTTTCGCACCAATCCCATACACTAGCTCAAAAGGTGCCATTCCAATGGCTCTTTTAGGGGTAATTCTATCTGCCCATAAGGCTTCATATACCTTTTTATGCCAGTTCCGGGCATTATCATCAACTAATTTCTTCATGATGGCTACTAGGTTCTTGTTGCTTAATTCTGCCAAACCATTACCTTGCGGAAAGTAATCAGAAGAGTGTGAAAGAGTGATTTGATGTTCATAGCAGAACATAGTCAATTCTTTAGAGGAGAAATATGATGCATTATCTGCAACAATCTTCTGAGGGACCCCAAAATGGACAAGGATGCAATGTTTGAGAAAATTACATACGACCTCTGAGTTCACCTTCTTAGTGGGAACAACCTCCACCCACTTAGTAAAATAATTTGTTGCTGTCAAAATATACATATGACCAACACTGGAATGAGGATTTATTAGGCCAATGAAATCAATACCCCATTGTTTGAAGGGTTCCTCTACTACCACAGGCCTTAAAGGTAGAGCAGCTAAATGTGGTTTCCTGGAAAAGAGTTGACATTTTTCACATCCCTTCACATAAGTATATGCATCACGAAACATATCGGGCCAATAAAAGCAATTTCTTAAAATCTTAAAAGCAGTAACAGAGGATGAGAAATGTCCACCGCAGGCTTCACCATGATAAATTTCCAGAAGCTTTCGCTGTTGAGGCTTATCTACACACCTCAAATAGGTACCATCCAAGCCTCTTTTGTATAGAACATCTTGCCAAATAACATACTTTGCTACTTTTAACTTGTGATTCCTTTGTTCTTTAGTTGACAGATGACTCGGACAACTGACATAGGTTAAATAATAGGCTACATCAGAAAACCATGTATCTTGCAACCCAATGAATAGAGTCAATGGTGGCTCTTTTTCTATCTCCATCTCATTTTCTGTTATTAATTTGCATAAGCCTTGTCCTTTAACTATCTTTGTAGGATGAATATCTAGATCATATTCCTGAATTTTGGTTACCCATGTCGCCCTTTTATTGAGTCCGACTTCTTGTTGAGTCAAAATACTTTTCACTACAGAATCTGGAACAAAAACATAGAATGGGAATGCAAAATGTAATACCAGAATTGTTTTACAGCTTTAACCACGATGAACACTTGTTTCTCTGAGAGTGAATACTTAAGCTCATGCTTCTTGAGAGGAACACTCATGAATGCTATAGGTGCTTCAATCCCAGATTCATCCACCTGTAATAATATTCCCGACATTGTATGTTCTGAGGCATAACAATATATGATAAAATCCTTTTTAAAATCTGGGTTAATAAGAGTTGGCACATTGGCAACTGAACTCTTGATCCTTTCAAAAGCTTCTTTGGCTTCGTCAGTCCATTTAAAAGGATACCTTTCACTCAACAAGCTAATGATATGTTTGGTAGTCTCTGCGAATTCGGGTACAAACCTTCATAGGAAGTTCACCTGGCTGAAAAACAACCTTACTCCAGTTTGATTTGAAGGTAAGCTGAGATGTTGAATTGAATTGACTCTATCAAGATCAATCTTGACACCTTCTTTCGAAATGATATGCCCCAATAATTTGCCCTCGGTTACATAGAAAACTGACTTCTTTGGATTCAAGGAGATACCATGTTCTCGGCAACGCTATAGAACTACCCTCAGATCTTTGAAATGATTCTTCCTATCTTTAGAAAACACAATCAAGTCATCTAGGTAAACAACAATAATTCTGTCACGAAAATCCCTAAAAGAAGAATCAATGGCCCTTTGAAAAGTGGCTCCAACATTAGTCAAACCAAATGGCATGCGATTATATGCAAACGTTCCCCATGGAGTGATGAATGTTGTCTTGTGTTGTTCATTCTTTGCGACACTAACTTGATTGTAACCAGAAAAACCGTCTACCATTGACATCATTTCCGACCCAGCTACTGTCTGCAAAATATGATCCATATTGGGTAAATCATAGTTATCTTTAAGACTTGCTTGGTTTAGATTGCGAAAATCTACACAAATTCAAATATCCCCATTCTTCTTCCTCACAAGAACTATATTGGCTACCCAAGTAGTGTTAGGTCTCGGGGACAACTGAGAGGGGGGGGGGAGTCAGTTGTCAAATGAATTCAAACCAACAACAACTTAACCAACTTAATGCTTAATACCAGTAAACCAGTTAAGTATGCCGGTAGACAGTTTTAATAGTTAATTGCTATACCGGTAAAGATTAGTGCATGAAACATAAACACAAAGTCATCCACAACACATAACACCAATATTTGTACATGGAAACCCTATAAGGGGAAAAAACATGGTGGGAAACCTTACCCACAATCAGATGATACTACTACAGATAGTAAGTGTACATAAATGGGGTCTGCACATGCAGAAAGGCCAACAGCCTAGAGCTCACTGCTTAATCACAAAATGGGAGTCACACTGACTATAATTGGATGGTTAAATCCAATAAGAATGTACTGCTCAAAATAACATCTTCATATGCTAGATTCAGTACCGGTGTAATGCTGATATGCTTTCACAAAAACCTAGCTTCACCTTCAAATGATGTCTGCGTGTGTAGCTCTGCTTAATCTCACATATACCTTCACACAATTCTTTTTCGCATTCCACACTTGATCTTACAAATAAGATCTTACATTTATACCATAACCTAAGACTAATTTTAGTAGGTCGGCTCTACAAGATATTACAATAAAAACATTTTACAAACAATACAATATTCGATGCAATAACCGATTGAACATGTCAGCTTAATGCATTTACAACAATAATTAATCATCTTCATAGCGTGCCATGCTGATCTAGAAAAGATAAACCCGTCGGTGTAACCCTGGATAACCTTGGACCTATTTGTCGGTAAAAGCAAATATGCAAATATGAATATACCAATGATTAATTTATTAAGACAAGATGTCCACACGATGTCTTCAATATTACCAAGTGTTTTCCATATCTTTCCAAGTGTTGGTGATCATTATATCTTGTCGGTGTACCATATACCAGTGACTGTGCAATAGTTACTTGCTTGCCGGTGAATGCTGCTGGATCTCCAAAGTGCTAGTGTTTTAGTAGGTGTTGTCATCAATGACAAAACCATACCAAAATACTAACAAGTAGAGTGATGAATTGGATATATAATTCTAGCTTTAAGCATTTTATCTACCTCCTTGAAAATTGCATCTGCCATCATGGGATTGAAATTTCTCAATTTTTGTCTGAAAGGAGAAACACTGGGCTTCAACAAAATTTGATGTTGAAACTGTCCATTCCTAAATTCCTTCAAGTCATCATAAGACCAAGTGAATATATCAATGTATTCTTTCAGTAGCCCATTAAGCGTTCATTTTTCCTAAGAAGAACAACATTTGCCAATTGTCATCATTTTAGGATTAGATTCATCACCAAGATTAATATTTTCACAACTTCCTTTTCCATCATCATCAGGAGCTTTCTTGCTAGTGAACACATCATTATGAGTGAAAAACCTCTCTAGAGTCACTAATCCTTTCAGAATTTTGTTCCCTTTCAGCTGAATGGAATTCTTATTAGAATTAATACCCAGATCTGGACAAAATTCCTTGCAACTATCTTCAGAACCTTCAAAATATGATTGGACAAATGAACATGTGCACTCTAGAAAGTCTTTAGTCCGAGCATCTGTATCAAATACTTGCCAATGATTCACATTGTCAGGGACACTAGGCCTATAAATCATTTCAATCCTATAAGAATCATCCTTAAAGTCTGGGTGTGGTAACAAGAGAGAAGCTGAAATGGCCAACGAATCTACCCTAGTGTTTTTCTCTCTTGGTATAACTTCAATTGAGAAAGCATTAAAAAACTCTATCTCATCCCAAACCCTGTTTCTATAATGTTTCAGTCTATCATTCTTAACTAAATAAACATTTCTTACTTCTTTAACAATCAGCTCTGCATCACCTTTTACCTTAAGCAATTTTATACCCTTATATTTGGCTTCATTCAAACCTAACAGTAATGCCTCATATTCCGCAGTGTTATTAGTTGTATTCTTGAAATCCAACTTGAAAGAAAAAGGAAAAATGTTACCATTAGGGGACAACAAAACTACCCCTGCTCCTGAGCCAGAGTTGGTGCAACTTCCATCAAATTCCATTTGCCACAGTGCGCCTTTCTCATCAATTGCTTCTTCCATTTCTTTTTTATCAGGTGCAAGAATGAGATAATTTCCAAATTCGCATTCTTGGAACAAAATATGGGCTTTGGGATTATCAGAAGGAAAGACTGTATATTTATTTTTTGGTTCGGGTTCAAGTTTGATCTTCTATTTTCCTAGTGGGATGATAACGTCTAACCAATCCATCTTAATTTCACCTCCAAGTTCTTTACAGAAAGTCCTACTTAAGAGCATCCCATAACTTGCAGGACTGTCAGCAACCAAAATGGTCAATTCTACCCTTTTATCAGGACATGCTGCCAGCACTGCCTGAGCATCCTTTAGCTGTCCAATGAGAGGGACCTGCTTCCCAACCATTGAATAATATCTCCCAAATGTCTTAGTAAGTGTTAAACCTAAAGATCTAGCAACAAATGATGGCATTATGTTATCTGATGCTCCTGAATCTATAATACAATTACTAAGCTTCTGACCATTCAGGAGGAGGGAGATATAAAAAGGTTCAGGCTTCAAAACTTCTGTGTCAAGCTTATCTTCAGCATTATGGAAGGCACAGGGAGTAGTTGAATCAGTGAAAGGACAAGAGGCGGATGTAGGTGTTTCAGTAGTAAACAAATCACTATCAATCACACATTTATGCACTGAGGACTCTGAGGTGGAATCTCCTTTTACATACTTGACTAGTTTGTCTAATTCCTTTAGGTTCAGTTTCAAATATTCAATAGTGGAAAGTTGAACAATTGAAGCCTTGCAAAATTCAATTATGTCAAAGGAGGGGGAAGGAGAATAATTATTTTTATTTTCAAAATTTCTTTGTAAAATCTTAACTTCAGGAGTCTTTGCATGAAAGGGGGAATCATTATTCACAGGACTCTTACCCTTGAAACTAGTTCCACGAGAAGCCGCAAAAGGAGCAGGTTGGGAGGTTCGTTGATTCCTTGTAAGGATTGCACATGCAGGATCTTCAAGAGTTACCAAAACATTACCACCTCTTTCTAAATCTGATTCATATTCAAGCTAGAATTATCCAAAGTCGCCAGGTA
The DNA here is from genome assembly GCF_030272615.1 of Cryptomeria japonica. Classification (NCBI taxonomy): domain Eukaryota; kingdom Viridiplantae; phylum Streptophyta; class Pinopsida; order Cupressales; family Cupressaceae; genus Cryptomeria; species Cryptomeria japonica. The sequence continues at coordinate 331,280,451 of NC_081409.1, forward strand.
CTTCTTGAATCTTATCCACTTTAGTAAACTCACCTAGTTCATCCTTTGTGCTTTCCATTTGAACATGCCTTATCATATCAGGACAAGGACTCCCATCATGATCTGTAGTAAGGTGAAAAGAGCACATAACACCTTTATCAGGAGGAACCTCTATTTGCAATCTTTGAGGGGAAGCATACAGTTGCAAAGTTTGCCCATAATTATACTAGTTTGGTTGTTTTCTACTTATATCTTGATAGGGTTGTGGGTAGGAAACCCCTATCTACCTCTTCAAAGCAATCATATTATTGACTAGTCTTTGAACAACTGGATCGGTCGAAGAGGTGGAAGCTTGAGATTGACCTTGAGGAATTTGCACATCTTTTCTCCACTTCTCGACTGTTATTAAATCATCTTCAAGCTCTATAGCCTGATTTTCTACAGTATCAAGATCGGCTGGCCTATTTCTTCTAAGATGGAAACCAACATCAGGAGGCATAGAGTTTATAAAGAAACATTGTTGATTATCAGCAGTTGGTCTTTTAGATTGGGGAATTTTATGAATAATCTTATTATACCTAGCTACATAGTCTCTCATTGGCTCATGAATCTCCTTCTTCATTTGTGTGAGCTGGGCCAAAAGTGAGTGCTCATCATCGACACTCTTGAACCGTTTCTCAAAAGCAGTTTTCATTGTTTGCCAATCAATTATAGATCCGGTCTGCAGATGACTAAACCAAACTGCTGCTCCCTCAGTAAGAGTTTGAGCAAAAAGCCTAACAGCCACATCTTCATGTTGTACTGCCAGTATCTCAGTAGCTACATTAAAAGAATTCAAGTGTTCTTCAACCGAGATTTTCCCATCCCCATTAAACTTAGGTAAAACATCCCTTGCCCCTTTTGGAAGTGGATTATGGGCTCTGAAAGCAAAAGGCCCGACTGCGGCACCCCATGGCTGGGCCATAATGAAAATAGGGTAAATAGTTACAAGAGGAGGGGATTGAATTCCATAAAGCATTAATGCTTGCCAGTGGCTAGAAGAGGAAGGTACCTTAGGAGTGGTTCTGGTAGGAGAAGAAGGTCTTCTTTTAGCGTTCCTCTTAGGAGTGAATTTTGTGGAAAATGATAACCCTTGTAATTCTTCAAAACAATTATCAACAAATCCCTCTCTCCTTTGTGATCTAGTGTAAGGACGAAAATCCTGTGTCGTCCCCTCTGAGGTCCTTAAATGACTCTTTCTACCACAACAATATTCTGAGTTATGGAAATTCTTTTTAATTGTTCACCCTTTGTTTTTTAAAAAATCTCTTTTCAAACAAAGAAAACCTATTGATGTTGTTGGTTACGAGTTCAATTCTAACATGCATGTAACATACTGATCTATTGAATGTTTGACATTCCCCAGCAGAGTTGCCAAAAATTTGTTAGCGAACAGATTTTTGCCTTTCTTCAAATTAAATTATTTCAAACTCTGTTGCCTTCTTTGAAAGACAAAATTTCAACTAAACAGTTGGGCAAGTGTGACATACACCACTTCCCTCTGAATTTTTGATAGGTACAACTCCCTCCATTAGTTATTCGGGGAATAATCTAATTAAATTAAATTGATATGCTTTTAACCTGAAAGCACATAAGGTTGCCTACTTCATTCTTGGATGAGAGGCTAAGGTTTTACAAATACTTCAGAGGACACTATTCTTCAAAACGCTTCTACATGAAAATCGGTAAGTGATCGAAACAAATTTCAGAAACACCGATTCAACACTTCATTAAAAATAGGTAAGAGAAATAAAATCTCTTTTCAAAACACAAATCTTTTAAAAACACACAGAAAGGAGTCCGGAATAATAACAACATTTTCCATCAGAAAGGTGATCATAGTCATTTAATTAGATTAATATTTGCAAAGAAATACTATCGCACAGATTCAAAACTCAAAGGTTTTTCTTCTCCAAAACACATATGATCTTTATATATATATTTCATGCAACAAAGACACAACAATACATGTATATGTTCTTTCCAATTTCAAATTTCAAAAAACTGATGACTTCCTTCCAACAAAAACAAAACTTCTAAAAACCCAAAATCTAAGTAAACTATTCTAACCCCTTTTCTATCTATCTTAATCTAATTTATAATAGTCTTTTTAGAACAAAGGAGGTCTCCCTCAAAACTTGACCTCCTCTGAATCAATTATAAAAACCAACAGAGTATTTTTGGGACAGATGTCCCGAAGTCATTTGCAAGATTATGAAAAACACATAAAATAAAAATGGAACACTATCATCATGCTACGCTTCTTCTCCATCATCATCCTCCCCTCCACTTTTCTGGGCATCGTGGGTGGTTGCGAGCTCCTGAATTATAGACTAGCTTGGATTTTTCATGGCATTGATCTTCGCTTTTGTGGCTTATTTGTCCCATCTGTGCTTCACCATTTTCTTGGAATGCTTAGGTAATTGATCATTACCAATAAATGTCATGGACTTGATCTGAGTGACTTGTGTTATATCTTCGGGAGTGAAATTGCCTTTGGCCTCAATTTTCTCCATGTATAGCCTAAAATCTTTTATCGTGTCCTGCGTGTTCAGTCCACAAATCCCCAGTTGCCAATCATGGTCCGGATTAACCACTTTGTTGTCATTAACCAAGCTGCACTAAAGGTCCTGAAGCTCATAAACAGAAGTCTTGGCATAAGAAATTATAGACTTGAATGTGAGTACCCACCACATTATAGTCTTCTTCAATACGAAGAGTTGGCACTCATTAGTTACCAACTTGATTGAATGTTCTGTCAAAAATTTGGTGGCTCCGTACTCTTCTATCTTGGTGAGCATGGGCAAGACATCTTCCCATTTATGTTCTTCTTTTTCCCAAGTCAAAATCTAGTTCTGAATCTTTGCAATGAGGCTCTGCATCTTGTCGCATAACTTCCTGGAGGTTGTTATATACTTTTCACCATCTTTAATCACTCCTTCAATCCATTTCTCCACATCCCCCGCGATGCGTTTGGCTCATTGAACCTGACTCATTGGATTTTTGTTCTCTAGTGAAGTAGGGTCAAATCTTTCTGAAGCAAAGGATATGGGAAGTGCTCCGAAGCAGCCGATGCTATCAATGAATTGAGAAAGAATTTTGATATGCCGCTTTAGCTCCCTTTTCTCCTGCCCATCTTTTTCTGACCAGGTGAGCATCTTCTTAGTTGATACTTGGAAGAAGTGATTATCCAAATCCCTACTCATGTTCTCGACCTCCACTTTGGTGATCTCAAAGTCCTCTGCATTTACCTCCTTATTCTCATCTTTGGGCTTGTAAGAAGCAATCTCGGCAACCCACTTTCCAGTCCCTTCATCATTATCCAATCTGGCAATTGTTTTGAACTTCTTTTGTTTGGGACCCTTTTCCATGTACTTAACCACCATGTCCTGAATTGGGATGCTCCATTTTTTTCTTATTGAAGTGGTTAGCCACTCAGGAGTTTCACTTGAACTAGATGTTCCTTCGATCACCTTAGGGGGTGGCATCATGGCTACGGTGACCGCATGAGAATAGATGGTGTTGACAATGTCGTTGTCAAGATCCTTGACTTTGAAAATCTGAGCATCCAGAATTTTGTCCTTTGTCTCTATATCTTTGATCTGGTCCATTCTATTCTGTGCAGCACTCCGTGACCTGGTATATCGAGGAGCAATAAAGTCCAGAGATGGATTGGGCTTGTGTTTGGTGTAAGATGGCTTCTTATCTTTACCTGCATGAACAGGCATAGAAGTGGGGTTAGAAAAACATTTTGGGGAACATAGAGCAACCTCACTACCTCTTGCAGGACCAATCTTGTTGCCTAGTTTCATTGTTCTTCTCTTGTTAACCCATTCCGTAGTTCTTTCCAAGACCCTCTTTGTTTTAAGTTGTATGTCATCCTCTTCTTCCACATCCCAATTAATGCAGGACATTTCAGGTTCAACTAGGTCTAAGTATCTAGGTTCAAAAAGCTCTAGATAATCCTCTTCAAGCCCACTTATGTCAAGTTTCACCTGTAGTGAAACTACCTGTTCCAAAACCATTCTCATGTTTGCCCTTTTGAACACTTCAAGCTCATCATTGCAATCTTCCCATAATTCCTCCAGGTATGAGATTGGAAGGTGCAGCATCAAACCAAGACTCCGTGAGAAGCCTTTATTGTCAAAGCCCTTTTTTTCATGATATAATGGAAAATTGAAGTTTTTCAAGTTGGCTCCAATTCTTAAAGCATCTGACATTGAACTACAGGATAAAATACCCAATTGAATAGGAAAATGATCCTCCCATTTATCCCTGGGTTGAGCCTTCTTAATCATGGTAGCCAACTTCCTACAGATCTCAGCCAGAACAAAATAATCCAAACAAAACCGAGGAAGCCTGAAAGGCTCTTCCTCGAAACCGCCTACTCTTATGTAAGAAAATGAGGAAACTGAACAAAGAAACTACCATACTTCTTCACTAATTCCTGTGCATCCTCAGACATCCTCTTGGTTTTCATGTTCTTTAACTCATAACACAAATCTCCCAGAAAGGCATAATGTACTCTCCTAAAGTCTTGCAAAGCATTATCCTTCTGTAACATAGGGTAAAAATCATACACAGAAACCTCTCCCTCAACGAGTTGCCTAGGTATACCCACTATCTCTTTAACACATGCCAAGCAATATATCAAATACGAGGACATGAAGAAATTCTGCTTGAACTATTTGGCCATGCTTAGTTGCTCCCTCATGGAATTAGCAATCAACTCTGCCCAATCAAGGTACTGCTTTCCTTCCAGTACCAGTTGTACATAGCAGTAAATCCAATCATTGAAATTGTAGGCCTCAGCCGAACTTCTAACTTAGTGTAGCAGTAACATGACATCATGAATGTGAGGAAGCATATGGTTCTTGCTGTGATACTTGGGTAGTCTAGAGCCACCCCTCTAAGGAACCTTCAACCAATACTTTGCTACATAATTCCGGTGTCCAGTTTTATCTGCATTGAACTCAGTAATTGATTGAGCAGGAGAAAAGTTTTAGAATTGATAATTAGGTAATTTGAAAATGGAGGAGATAACTTCCCTGTTAATTGTGAGGAGGGTTTCACCATTATCTCTTTTGATGGTTTCAGAAATAGGATCATACCTCGCAATACACTCTCTAACTAGTTCTGGGCAAGGGATAGCAGGAGGAAAGGTTGCCGCTTCTATGAGACCACTACTCATAATTTCTACACCAAATGAACCATCAATTCCTTTGAACACCCTTTCCTTTAAAACTTCCATATTTTCTCCTTTCAAGTCTATATCACTGAGTATGGGCTCTATGCATGCAAGACTGAAAATATTCTCGAAAAGGTGTAATATGGACTTCATAATTCATAAATAACAACCCTTATTTTCCCAAACAAATCTTATTACGAGAGAGGAAAAGTAGGTAAAAATCACTGGAGAGGATAGGAAACAAACTCACCTTCATAGCTGAGATGAATCAGATGACTACCAACAAACAAAACTTCTATCCAAAAACTCCACAGCAATGAAGAACAAATTTTTCAGAAATTAATCACTTCATACCTTATAGGAAAAGAAGTGATACGATCTTATTTAGTCCATTAATTCTAATTGTCAAGTCAAATGTTTTGAGCGTTGGGATTGGACATCACACATGTGCATTGAATGCATGACGGTGTTTTTGGAGTAACTGCCAATTCCCCAAAATGATTACTTGCCTTGAAAACTCAACCAGTTGACGTCACCCGAGATATTGTTCATTCTTCATCATACTTCGCAATAAATGCACCATCATGTCTTTTAGCCCATGTGACCCACCTGATTTGAACACGTATGAACAATCTGAACTGACTTCACGAGAGTTCAAGTAGTTCAAAGTGTACACTGCGCCAAGAAAATTCTCTTTGAAAAGATTAGCTCTGTTAAGTGACATTGGTCTTTTGAACCACATTGAACATGTTGAACACCACTGAACTGTTTGAAGTAGGTTCAAAGGGTTCACGGTCTGGAGAAAGGGGATATAACACACCATATGCTACCATGAAAAAGAACCGCTACAAAACACTTTGAGTGAATGTTAGCATGAAAACCTTTTAGACACCTTAGAACCTGTGGAATCTAAATGAACATTATGAACTTGCTTCAAAATGGTTCAATGAGTTCATGGGGTTCAAACAGACCATTAAAACTTGGTGTTATAGATTAAAAGACAACTTATAAACGGATTAAGGATTGAACCAAGGAAATTCTAGAAAGATAAGGACTTCAAATAAAATTTTGTAGGGTGACTTACTCTTGCTATGGAAGATAAATGACGAGATAACACTACTTAACTATTTTTGATAAGTCATGATAACCGGAAGCATTGAGATATGAAGAAGTTGTTTACTATTAATTTGTTGTAACAGACAACAGGTTTATCTTATGAGTTTTTATCTTGACAGAGTTATTATTCTAAGTTTACTTTGAGAGATTGATTGGTGAAGTTTAATATCAGTTTTTCTATCTACTGATTCACCCCCCCTGTTAGTAGTTGACTGAATACTTATTCTTTCATCATACCATCACTCAAGATGTGCTAGCATCGTTTGGATACGTGTTCACTTCTCAAAGATGCACATGCATCCTAGGGGCCAAGGCACAAGAAAGTAAAAAAAAAAAGAGAGATTATATTAGAAAGACAAAGGACAACATAGAGCTTAAAATTGGATGTTTATGTGATGTAGTTGACATTTTTGTAGGTCCTTCAAGAGGCTTGAGAGCATACAAGTGTTGATCTACTTTAAGTCCTATGCAGTTGTATAGGAGACATCACAATGGTGGAGTGCACATGTTTATATTGTGTAGGCGTCTAGTGGGGTTTTGGATGCTCGAGGTGCAATTCCATCATCCCATGCTAATGGACCGTATGGAGAGATGGGATGCAAATACCATGTATTTCCATCTCACCATAGGGGAGATAACCATTACATTAATGGATGCATATTATATTGTGCATTTTTCCATTCACAAAGTGAAGGTCTTGGTTGATGAGATCTAATTTTCATGGGACTTATGGGATAGATAACTTTTACTACATCAACCAAACCACCCCCTTTGTCACCATAAGACATATTTCTTGTGATGGCTAGAGAATGAGTCGACATCCCATTGGTCTGACCGATTATGATTGTCATTGTGGAACTAAGAGTGGTGATGAATGGGTGAGCCTACCACATATAGGCAGGCCTCATTTGGTATATCAAACCGATGGAGGAGAGAGGGATAAATAGTGTATTCTTGGGGTCAGATCATGCTAGCACACCTTTATCATGACCTTGTGCACTATGTCCATTATGAGTTTTATAACATTACTTCTTTCACAATACTATTGGTGTGGATATTGGAGCACATCACCTATATTAGGCCATTAGGGTTTCCTTGCTAGATAGACATAGAAAATCCCCAAGCACATGCTTATCCACTAGTGCATTAGGAATTGAGATTTGGAGACCTATTATTTCAGATGCTCATTATAGATCGCTTATGAATTGACATTGTGGTTTGGTAGCCATATTAGGGTATAGGGACATGGTCCACAAATTAACAACAACTTCCCCACATGCAACATGATAAATTCTAGTCGTTCATCATGTATATATCATCATCTCTTACTACTAGTGGCATTGCATGTGTTTGTTTGGCTAAGTCCAAACATTTATGACTACCATTTTGACATATATTCACTCATATAGGAGTGAAATGAGACCCCAAGATCAATCATGATCCACTTTCAATGATATTGAGTACAACAATAGTGGTAGTGATGAAAAGACCACCTAATCACCCTGGACATCGACGATGTCAATTCCATAGATAGGTTTGTGGGGTGGTGGAAGACTACACTTTTGGCACCCATCTTCCCACCAGATGCTCTCAAAGGAAGCATTGGTATTCAAATGTTTGACAGAGAAGGGGTACAATAGGGCACACACCAAGAGGCTAGTAGAGGAGAGGAGGTAGAGGCATATAGAAAACCTCGTCAACAAAGGAGAGTATAATCTCTTATGACAATGTCAGTTATCTTGATGGTGTCATAATCAGGACCTTGCATTATCATGCCTCCAACAAGGTCACCTCCATAAGATACACATATCACAGTGCCCTCAACTACACCACAAGATACACTAGGGGCTTTGAGTAACATGACCACCTCGATAGATCTTGATTGGTGGATTGATGATCCAAGTACAATTGTGATTTTGATTATGATTATGATATTTTGATTTTATATACATATATGCATGATTATGATGACATCTGATATAGATACTAATATCAATCTCTTCTTTGCGATTACAGTGCATGTATGATAGTGTCTTGGCTACATTAGCCAAGTACTAGTAGAGACTGTACTAGTTGTACAGATTTAGGATCTTGTTGTAGATGCTTGCTAGCCACAACATATGTTTGGGAGGTATGTGTAGTTGTTTGAGTTGATAGCACAAATTAGGATAACATATAAGGAGGCCTAATCTAATCTAGTTCAGAGGGAGGCCTAATAGAGCACAATGACAAGCCAAAGGGACCAGGGGTCCATCAACCTTAGGCTTGTTCTCCTTGACGAGACCAGGTCATGATGAAAGTAGAGAGTGTTGAGAAAGCACATGAAACCCTATAGAGACAAGTCTAGGGTGATAGGAGGCATGTTGAGGTTGTGCGGAGCAGTACCAATGGTGATCTTGACCATCTCTAATTATACCAGCTAATGGACAACCCAGCAGTGCCAAGGCACCAAGAGGAAACCTCTCAAGAGGAGCTAACGAATTAGGTAGATCGTATTACTATTGAGAGGGAGACTATAGAAGAGATGAGAGTGTTGTTGGAATCAAGGAACACTGAGAGGGGGGTGAATCAGTGTTCTACTTGTAAATAAAATTTCAAACTTATTCTTAGACCACCGAAAGAAAATGCAAGAAAGTAAAATGCAGGAACACAAGATAATCAACCACAAAATCATAACACTAGAATTTTTACGTGGAAACCCGAAAAGGGAAAAACCACGGTGGGATTGGAACCCACAATATTCATATCCTATGATCAGGAGTACATAAATATTACATAAGGGGAATGCACTTGCATTTAGGCACATTGCCTATAACCAAAGGTTCAATTACAATATGGAAGTCTCACCAACTTACAAATCTTTTACAATGATAACTACAATGATTTAACTCCAAAATAGCATCAAACAATGCTTGGATGAGTGTTGGTTAAGTGCAAAAATTCTGATTGTAACCACTCTGAAACTTTGCCCTATTCTGCTTCTCAGTTAGCCACCAGATCAAGAATACGCACGTGAAACTGTGCCAAATAGGTTTCTCAATCACCAAGTTCAATTATATCTCACCTCAAAAAGATCTCCTACATCGGTCATATATATCCACAATCACAAAATAAAACATTCATCAAGTTGGCCATCCATATTATGCAATGTAATGTGTAACCGGGTGTCGGCTTAGACTAGATCTCTAAAACATATGCGGATCAGCCAATGGTGTCAAAATGACTTCTACATGTTGGCCCTATCATCCTATGCATGAATCTAACCACCAAAATTACTGCAAAGATTCCAGACCAAAAGTACTCTACTTATCCAAAAATACCAGTGACAGATTACCGGACCACTCTCTCTACCAGTTACTAAAACCTGTAACTACCGGATAGGATTTCCATGAAGAGTTGTGTAGCATCGTAAATTGTACGCACTTGCTAGGGTGGTACAATTTCACACCTAGTTTAGCACCCGCCTTGGTGCATTTTTCATTTTGCATTGCATTTCCCCTTTAGCACTTAATTAATTAAATTAATTAGGTCTAAGGTTCTATTTTATCATCTCCTATATCATAAAGTTGGGCCCTTTTCATTAAAGTGTGCCCCTTTCATTTTATTCTTCCAATACATCATTTAATCAAAAACCCTAATTAGGTCCTATTTTGAACTTGGGGGCTTGATTTCGGGGGTCAAAACATCTCGAAATCAGCTGTAACTTCGGGATTCTCTCTAAAATCATCATATCCGACGGCCCTGAAAATTTGGTGAAAAGTTGTCGGGACCATGGCGCCCGACGTGCACATGGTCCCGGACATTTTTCCCGAAATTTTAGGAGCACGACCCAATCATAAAATAAAGCTTAACCCCAAGAAATTGGTGGGAGATTCAATCTCTAGGTCGGCCAAAAGTTGGAATTAAGACCTAGGGTTTCATATATAAGAGCTCTCTTTCTTCATTTGAAAGGATCCGAATTTTGGCTTTGAAGGACCTTCTATGCAGCGAAAGAGCAAATCTTTGAAGACTTCAATAACATTCAACATCCATCCATCAAGCATTCATCAATTTCATTCATTTAGGGCTTTGGAGACATTGAAGAACAATAGGAGATTACCGACTGAAGATTGACTTGTACTCCTCCCTTGAGGGTTGGGTATGATTTCATGTTGTTTTCATGTCTTTGCATAAGCTTCAATATATCCTTTATTCATGCTTTAGATCACTTTGCATCTTGATTTAGAGCATTTACATTATCATTTACAAGCAATTAGGGTTTACTTTCTAGGTTGCTCTAGTTTGCTTTCTTGCATTTAAGGACCTTGCACACACACTAGGTCTGCACACACAATACATTTTACAATACAACTTGGCTATTCATGGAGGTGGAAATCACCGAAGCAGGGGTTTGACTAAGGCAAAACCCTATATAGCCGCCCACCACACCTTTTCAGATATAAGTGCAGGTTTTGGAATTCAGACGACGCCGCAAGTTACAGATCCGGAAGAAGCAGACGGAGACCAAACTTCACACCAAATCTCAGAGCAAAAGACCAGGACAGGGGCGTGGGGCACCCTAGTCCCTGGGACAGGGGCGTTGGGTGCCCTGGTCCTTTTGACAGCAGTTTTCAGCATTTTTGACAACTTTGCAAAACAGCAGTTTCCGGAGCAGTTTTAGGGGCAGAATCAGGACAGTGGTGCCCGCGCCCCTGTCCCGAACATTTTCAGTTAGATTTAACTCCGGGTACGCATTTACATTCTTGTCTTGTCCTTGTATTTACAGCTTTCCATTGTTTAAGTTCAATTCTGCAATCTTGTTATTAGTTCATACTTGCACTTTGGGGTTAGGGATTGAACTTGCATCATTTCATCTTTCAATTGCAACAAAGGAATAGAAATCCTAATAGGTAGCCTGTGGCTCTCTCTTCCACAAGAAGAAGTAGCCAATTGTGTGATACCTCTAGGCTCTTTTGTATTCCACAAGTGTGTGGTTGAAAGTGAGATTAGGGCATGTTTGCTTAGTGTCACTTTTTCTCCCACACAAGTTGTCATCAATGACAACCCTAATCCATTATCCATGCATTAGAATCCACCAGATGAGTGTCAATTGCCAACAAGTGGAGCTAAGAGAACTCCATACATAGAGTGCTTCAACTTCTCAATCTCACTCAACACCAGTTAGGTAGCCTCGCCAGATCATGATCCTCTAGTAGCTCTGTGTATACAAAGCAAATCGTATCTATATCTGGAATGCACAACACTTCAATTAATTCATTAGATACATGGTTAGTAAATCAATCAACAATGAATAATAAGCCATCACAAAGCGACCTATTGCCTTCTAGTAGATGTGAGTTTAGTCTTGCTCTTAGATGTTTATATGCAATACCAGTGACTAGACAAAACCTAAATGAAGGATTTAATCTATATGAGTATGAAATTGAGCTAAATGAATGCACAATTAAGCTAGGTAAATGCAAGATATGCAAGATTAATGAATATTAGGCTAACATGATTAAGCTATGAATAAATATTAAGCTAAATGATTTAATAAAGATGCAATAACTAATATGCAAATATTCTCAATGTAAAATCTTAGTGAACCTAGAGAAAAAACAACATGATAACAATATATTCTCTAGGATCCTTGATTAGGAGATGAGAGCCTGAATTTATAGAAAATTTAGAAAGAAACCAACGACTGAGATCAAATGATGATGAGTGGTCAAGATTTTCCAAGAGGAAGCACAATCCAGGTGAATTGATTTGATTGGCTTCTTTTCTCAGTTTTAAAGGAAATTGAACTTAAATTAAGATAAAATTAGAAAAAACTGATTTATTCTCTATTTTATTCAATTTTGAGATTTAATGGTTTTAATTGCTTTTCTGAGATATTTTTAATTTTTAATTCTTTTTCCAAGATTATCTCCATTTGATTTCTTTTCTCAATTTTTTATTTTTTTCCACTTAATTCCTTTTTTTTATTATTTAATGGCAAATTGATTTATTTAATTAAATATACTAGGATATTTAATAAAATAAATAGGATAATTGTTTAAAAATGATTTACTTGAAATGATAAATTAATTAAGTATATTTATTTAATTAATTCAAAGTGATTAATTTGCCATGTGACATTGAAGATTTAAGAAATTAATTGTGTGCTCAAGATTAATTCATTGCCTTTGGTTAGGACCTTGGTGATGTTGTTGAGATTAGGGGGCCTATGGTTTAGATGACCATTTTTAGGGTATTACAATTGCCCCTCTTTGAATTAATGTGCGAGCAGTGCGTTGGTTCAAAGAATAGGTGTCAAATAGAAATCAGTTCTGAGCTTGATGGATCACAAACCAGATGAAGAGCAAGGTATTCAGTTTGTTTTGAAGTGATGAAACTGAACATATTTGATTAAAGCAATACCAATCCTGAACTTAATTGAACAAGAATCAACAAAGAGCGAGATACTGTTCTTGAACTTGATTGATCAAGGAACAAGCATCGATCTAGAACTTGATCGAACTAGATAGAGCGAGAGATGCAACTGATTCCAAACTTGATTGAACAGGAATCGATTGAGCAAAGCGATAACGCTGATTCTGAACTTGATTGAACAAGAATCTATTAGCAAGAGAAAATGTCTAGCTTGATTTGATGTGATGAAATTGAACATCTATTTGAAGATTGATTCATATAAGGACAAAGATTTATATGCCCCTAGAGATAGCTTTATTTGACATCGAATAATCTCAACTTGATATGGCGTGATTGAGTTAAGATGCCCCTAGTAATGAGGTTTAATTGATTTAAAAAGATTTTTTCTCGACTTTAGATGAAGTTTTGAAAAAATTTCTCGACTTTTGATGATGATCATCATTGAAAAGGTGTAATGAGTATGCCCCCTCGGGAGCAAAATCGAAAGATGGTGAGGGTTTAATGATTTTAGGCAATTTTTTAGCGATGATAATTATTTGAGCAGGAAGATTGATATTGAAGAGTAAAATCAGAGTTGATTTGAGAATTGAATTGAGATTTAGAATTGAGCACAAAAGTATTTGAAAATTGACTTGAGGAGGAAAGTGCTAAGTGGTCAATGTCATGAAATTTCAACTAGAGAATTGATGTCAGATTTCGATTTCGATCCCGAAAATGGACTCAGGACAACCGATTTAGTTTAGGGTACAAGTGTTATGTTTATCGGAGCAAGTTGAAAAATTACGGTAGGCTATATAAGGGGTTCATGTGTCACTTTCAATTCATTTTCACCTCTCAAAGTTTGAAATTTGAAAAACCCCCTGCAAAGAAAAATGGCCATTCCGATCCAGGAGCATTGATTTGAGCACCAGAGATGACATAATCAACCGTAGAACTATGACCCAGTGGTAAGTGTTTAATCTTAAGCCTTTGAATTTCTTAAATTTTGAATTTTTGTTGAATTTTTTTGCATTTTATTTTCAGTTTGAAGTTGTCTGCATCATTTTGTCGTGCAGGTTAACACCGTTTCTCGTACGACAAATTGGTCATCTTTTGTTTTGTCGTTTGAGCACATAATTTTTGTCATCTGGTTTGGTCCCATGACACATACAAGATTGTTCTTGGTTGACCATTGAATCATGTGATAAGTTATGTTTTATCATATGGGAATGTTTACTCGTGCAGAGTGTAATCTTTACTTGTACGAGTTTCTGCTTGTCTGTGGAAAGTCGTATAAAAAACAAGAAGCATTTTTTAGGGTCTAAACATCAATTTTTCATTTTTCATTTTGTATATTTGGATTTGCAAGCATGTTTAACATATTTTTAGCACAATTTGGATCACGTGCTGACAATTTGTATGTTTGATTTTGCAGATTCGGTTGTCAGATATCCTATTTCGGTGTGTATATTTGTCGATGATGGGGCTAGTCTGTGGGTTATCAGATGCAAAGAGAGCACATATTGATTTGTGTGGATTTCGATATCTTTTACAGATGCTTGATATCCACATGAATCACGAGATGTTGACTACGTTAGTAGAGCATTTTAATTTAGAGCATAACGCCTTCTATCTACTAGTTGGAGAGATGACAATTACACCAGAGGATGTATACATGATTATGAGGATTTCTTTTGTTGGAGACAAGGTTAATTATGATTCTACTCAGTGATCGACTATTTTAGCATTGAGACAGATATTCCATGATGAGACTATTCTTGAGCATGCCATCACGTGGGATGATTTGATGAGTAGACATGGTGAACAATACCCTTTAGCATGTGTTTTAGCAAGTATTATCGGTTGTTTTATTATGCTTGATAGAGGACATCAAGGTTTTCTTTGTGGTTGGGCCAGAATGCTTGAGAAGCTATTGACTCATCTTGAGAGATTAGGGTGGGGATCATGTTTGCTTGCCCATATGTATCATGAGATTATGTATCGGGAGGGTAAGAACATGGCAGGAGGTGTTCTAGTGCTACATATATGGGCATGGGAGACATCCTAGTATGTAGGCCTATAGTAAATGATTCTAGAGAGGTGCACTAGCTTATTGTTTATTGTTATTTAGGTTATGTTACTTAGCCCCATCTGGGAAAGATGAAATATTGGAGGAGGCAGTTGGATGATCTAATTGCCGTAATATGGAGACCATATAGGGGTCTAGAGTCGTGGGACGATTGGAGAGCTCAGAGGAAGGATATGTTCATGACTCAAACTCTCATTGGCAGATTGGTGTCTACCATTGAGCGATTTGTAGTATCTAGGGTTATGAGGTAGTATGGGAGACCATAGGGTATATCCCAGGAGTTCACAACTTATGCCTGATATGGAGAGGAGGAGAGACAAGGATGGGCATCGATACTATCATATGCATTGAGCATGCAGGAGTTAGTGGGTTTATAGTGATGGAGATGGGATTAATTAGAGGATGTAGCAGATGCGGGGTTATTTCCCTAGTATAGAGATTGGTTTCAGAGACATCCTTTTCCTTAGTTTACGGATCTTGGAGAGCATGCACCTCATATATAGGAGGTTGAGGATGAGGCACCAACATAGGCACAGGTACTAGGTTAGGTATAGGGACAAGGGTAGGTACAAGGACAAAGAGCGGATGTACCTAGGCAAGTAGGGGGTGATCCCGAGGCCAGTAGCAGCAGGATACCAATGGGAGCTAGACAACGATAGAGAGGGGAGGGTGGATCCCTAGGAGCTATTTGGGTTGAGGCTGGAGGTGCTAGGGAAACAGAGGGTGGAGGTGAGGAGGAGAGAGCAGCTCCTAGGTAGGCTAGGCAATGGAGAGATGAGCAGGGAGGCAGAGAGGGAGGTGAAGATGCTAGGAGAGAGAAGGGGGTACCAGACATAGTATGGTCCTTGAGATCGAGGTTGACAGGTTTGCAGTCACATTTGACAGTGGGGTAGATGCAGCTTGCAAAGTGAGACCAACATCTTGCAGAGGTCAGAGTAGAGCGTGATCAACATCTTGTCGAGGTGAGAGAAGAGCTTGATGCTCTTCAACGAGAGGTTTTACATCAGACAAGTTGGGCAACCTATTATGTCACAGCTAATAGCGTAGCGGTCCTAGTAGCACAATAGGTTGTTCTATATTCTCAGTATATGGCTTGATCTGAGGGAGCTAGGGCACCCAGACAAGATGCCAATCAGCAGACACCACCTCCTCCACCTGGTGATGAGGGAGAGATAGAGAGCTAGCTTTATTATATCTCCTAGATTTTGTTATATATCTCATTTTTGTAGCCTATACGATTCTTGCTCTGATGAGACATTGTATTTGACTGTTGATATCATTTGTACTCTGAGACATTGGGATTATGATGATATATACAAGATCTTGATTTGATTTCATCATACTTGTGTTGATTTATTATGAGATGTCTTTCTATATGCTTTATTCTATATGTATGCATATCTTTTCAGTATGGATGTATGTAATGGTGATGAATATGGATGTTCATTTTTTTGTTTCTTTTCATATGCAAATAAATGGTGAGGATGAGTAATTAGTAATGCAAATGTTTAGTTTTTTTCATGCAATAATACGAATGCAAATAAATATATGAAATGTATGGATCTATATAAGATGCTCATGTATGTAGCTTTAACATCTCAATACACAAGTACTCGATCAAAGAAACGATGATGAAAAAGAGACCACTTAGCTGAGAAATGATGATTGCTTCAGACTCTCATTCAAAAGATAAAGAGATCATTGTTATCATGTTGAAATCACTTTAAATGCATAAAATTTAGAATTAATGCAACCTAAACCTAGTCACTGGATTTGGTATGCTTAATTTTCATCACTGAGCTTTTTTCAAACACATCAAGAAAAATAGAGTTCTTTTATATGCAATATTAATTATCTTGTCTGTAATGACCCTTTTTTTGTTCATATTCTTGGACAGATTACATATGCATGTGGATTTCACATTAAAGAAATTCTATCAAAATAGACAAAGAAATGACTCCAACCTCCCTATAGCATACAAATAAGCAGAGTCAAGGTATGTGTGGTGATTTCACCTTGATGTGAAGGCACTTATCATAGACACCCATATGATTAGATGTTTCCATATCATCAGAATCATTCCTACAAGTAGAAAACAAAGAAAAGTATTATGTCCCCAATCCTTGCTCCTCTTAGTGAAGACAGACTTCCTCACATTACTCAAAGGAAATAATAATCGAAAACCAATGTAAAAGATAACACGCAAAGAAAATTTCATGCATATCTCAAACAGTTTAGTGATTGTTTTCAGTAGTCTTGTTTTGCTTGTGTACTCAGTGATAAAACTCTTCAGTAGTTAGGAGACATGTGATTGACTCAGAGTGGATGACTTGGTACTACTGATACAAAGATGACTTGGTCGATATTGCTTAGGACATGTAAATTGATCAGTCAATTTTCCTAAGACTAGGACATTGATCGGTTTCAAGCCATGAGGGTTCCAAAAGAACCAGGATGTCACAAAAGTGACTAAAAGGTATGTACAAGCTAAAGCGAAGATACAAGAAAGTGGGAGTGACAACTGAAATGCCAACTTTGCATTGATAGATGGAGCGCTTGAGTACAAAAGGCGCATTTTTACCAGGTTTTCACCTGCTTGGCAAATAATCTTTCTTTTTTTTCTTTTCTTTTTTTTCAGGATATTTTATGATTTTTTAGGACATTTTAGGATTTTTAGGATTTTTTCAGGATATTTTAGCTGTACTGGTTGCTGGAGTAGAGAATACTAAGTGAAGAATTTCTTCAATTGGATGGTGTTGATCGGTTTACAAAGTTGTTCTCCTTCCGATGTTGAGAGTTGATAGGCGCTAGAGCCAAAGACTACAGTAACGATGTAGGGACCCAACCAATTGGGTTCAAACTTCCCTTTGTTGTCTCAAAACGGTTGATTTTTAGGATTTTCTCTCAGAACAAGGTCACCAACCTGAAATTCTCTTTGTTGAACTTTCTTGTTATAACCTCTAAACATTCTCTTTTGATAGGCTCTCAGATGATCAAATGCCACTTGCTGACGTTCATCCAGCAACTCGAGTTCTTGCAATCTAGATATTCTGTAGTCTTCATGAGTGACAAGACCATGCAAAGAAACTCTCAAAGATGGTATTTCCATCTCAATAGGTAAGACTGCTTTAGACCCATACACCAAAGAAAAAGGTGTAGCCCCAGTAGGTGTTCTGATACTGGTTCTATAAGCCCATAGTGTAGGATTGAGCTGCAGATGCCAATCCTTTCTAGATTTGTTTATTGTTCTATGTAAGATAGTCAACAAATTTTTGTTAGATGCTTCAACTTTTCCATTACCTTGAGGGTAGTATATGGATGACTAGTGTTGTTTGATTTTGAATTTTTCCCAGAGCTCATCTGGATCTTTGTTTTTGAATTGCCCTCCATTGTCAGTCACAATGGAAGAAGGTATCCCATACCTATAGATGATATAGTTAAGGATGAATAGAGTTGCTTGTTTACTGGTTGCTTTGATTAGCAAAACCACTTCTACCCACTTAGTAAAGTACTCAGTGGCAGTTATAATAAACTTGTTCTCGTTAGATGATGCAGGTTATATTTGGCCAATAAGGTCAAACACCCATTGTTGAAAAGGCCAATGTGTTATGAAAGGTATGATATGATAGCTCGATGATGAATGGATAGAACTAAACCAGTACTAAGAGGGGGGGGGGGTGAATCAGTACAGACAAAAACACAATCTTAAACTGGTTTGTCAGCAAACATTGTGCATTGACAGATGAATAGTAACACCGGTCCTTAATCAGAGTACAACCGACAAAACCCAGAATAACTGAGACAAGCATAAATCGGTTGACACTTATCTTCTCATACAATCTAACACTTCATTTCCATTTCACCCTTGTGCATGAACATGTAATTTACCATCAAAGATATACATATAAACAACTAGATCAACATGATTCACTACTTGACAGAAAACAACATAGCATCACATGAAGAAGACATCACATATGACACACATATTTTTTCACGTGGAAACCCAACTAGGAAAAACCACAGTGGGGATGAATACCCACAAGCTTATTTTTGAACTCTTTAGAAGTCCGCTCTATTAGGAGCCTTGTCTGGTTAAAGACTGGTACAATAGGTTCTGTTAGGAACCGATCCTGTTAGGAATCACTCGGTTAAGGGATGGCTAGAATACCCGGTTAAGGGTTAAACCTTGTTAGAGGTTACCTTGTTAGAGGATTTCAAGAACTCAATGGTTTTGAGTCACCCTATTAAAGGATTTACAGCAAGCCAGTTAAAGCTACCCTATTAAGGGATTTCCCAACTATTGAGGTGGTTAGAGATCAACATGTATTACAATGATCTGGTAGCAGCACTCAATGCCAATGCAGATCCGCTTTAGCTCCTCTTCACCTTCTGCACTTACACTCTGTAGGTATCACTTCTTTCCTCTGGTCTGGCAAGAATCACGTATCTCTTCTCTTGGATACACACACACAACTTTTGCCAACAACCTCAGAAAGAAACACAACATCGACCTTATAGGAAAATAGATAGGTCGGTAGCATAAACCCTAAACCCTAAACCTGTTAGGTTAAGGAATTCAAATGGTTCAATCCCAACCATTGATCCCATTGCATTAAATGCAACAGTCTTAATCCAATCTCAAGACATTCTTCATCATTCATTTTCCACCAATTTAATGGTGGCTGATAACCCATCACATGTTATCACTGTTTACAGACTTCACATATTCCCGAGGTAGATAGGAACAATCTCCTTCATGCAAGATCCTTCATGCACACAAGGCTTACGTGGTACCACGATCTGTTCTTTGTTACCATGCTAACTCATCACACAAAGTCACTGGTTGAGCCACACAGGCTTGAAGCACTTCAACCAGAAACCCTAAAGTTGAGACTACCAACCTGTAGTTATACAAAGCTCTTCCATGTGCCAGTTCATCTTGAACAAACACACCGCTTCATTTTGGCACAAATGTCGGTTAACAGTGTTATATCGGTTCTCTTCTCTTCATCATATTGATGCTGGTTCACAGTGTTATACCGGTTCTCTTCTCTTCATCATATTGACATCAATGACAACACACAATGTCATTATGTCCTCATACCGGTTCACATAATGCCAACAATCTCCCCCTTTGGCATTGATGGCAATATACAAAGATATCTCTCTGCTTTACATCTTCTCGGCCAATTTCTGCAGATATCTTCTCTGCTTCACATCTTCTCCCCCTTTGACAACAATGCCAAAGTGGAGCCACAAGCTTCCCTGTTCCATTATGCTGCTCCCCCTGAGGAGTAGCATCCATCAACACATCAATTGAAAAAAAAATTGACTATGCAATACCTGACTGATGTGGAGCATATGCCTTTAGTTTACCTCCTGAAGGGGAAACACCGCTAATTCATCTCTTAAGTACATAAATGTAGCCTTTGGGAGAGGCATGGTGAATATGTTTGCTAACTGCTCCTTACTGGAAACATGTTCTAGTGTAATCTTTGTTCTGAACCTTTTACCTCAAGAAATGATACTTAAGCTCAAAGTGCTTGGTTCTAGAATGTAAAACCGGATTCTTGGAGATGTTAATTGCACTAGTATTGTCACAAAATATACTTACTGGTTTAGATACAAGAACTTTGAAGCCATTTAATATATGCTTGATCCAAATTGTCTGTGTGCAGTTCATGAAAGCTGCAACATACTCAACTTCTACTGTAGACTGAGAGATACAACTCTGCTTCTTACTCATCCATGAGACTAGTCTACCACCAAGAAAGAATGCACCATCGGTTGTGCTTTTCCGGTCATCTACATTACCTGCCCAATCAGCATCTGTGTATACTTTCAAGTTGAAATCCTTGCTATATGGATACCACAATCCATAATCAACAGTTCCCTTAAGATACCTAAGAATCCGCTTGACTGCAACAAAGTGGGATTCTCTTGGGCTTTTTGGGAACCTTTTAGTAATGCCAACTACATGTGCAATATCTGGTTTTCTATGCACTACATAATGCAACTTACCAATCATTGATCAATATTCTTTCTCATCAACCAATGTTGAGTCATCCTCTTTGGATAGTTTACAACCAGTCACCATCGGTGTACCAACCAGTTTGCTATCTTCCATGCCAAAGGTCTTCAACACCTCTTTGACATACTTGGACTGAGTGATAAAGATTCCATCTTTCATCTGCTGAATGTGCAGTCCAATGAAGAACTTAATCTCCCCTATGAGTGACATCTCAAACTCTTTCTTCATCTCATCTACAAACTCATGACTCAACTTGTCATCTCCACCAAAGATAATGTCATCAACAAATACCTCACAGATCAGGATTTGATCTCCTTTAGACTTCAAGTAGATATTGCTATCTTTGCTTGTTCTCTCAAATCCAATCTTTACAAGATGAGAATGCAGGCATTCATACCATGCTCTAGGTGCCTGCTTTAGATGATATAAGACTTTATGTAGCCTACATACCATGTCACTGTCTTTAGATAGGGAAAACCCATCTGGTTGCTCTATATACACCTCCTCTTCAAGTACACCATTTAGGAATGCAGATTTTACATCCATTTGATATACTTTGAAACCTTTAAAAGATGCATATGCAAGAAGCATACGAACTCCTTCCAATTTGGCTACAGGAGCAAAGGTTTCTCCATAGTCTTCTCCTTCTTCTTGGGCATATCCTTTGCACACAAGTTTGGCTTTGTTCCTAATCACTATGCCATCCTCATTCAGCTTATTTCTGAAAACCCATTTGGTACCAATGATATTTTTATGCTCCGGTCTAGGTACCAGAGACCATGTACCATTTTTCTCTATCTGGTCAAGTTCCTCTTCCATTGCCTTGATCTAGTCTTCATCTTTATGTGCCTCTTTGAATGATTTAGACTCAAATTCAGAGATCATGTATGAGTTTTCTCTGACCTTTCTTCTTGTAAGGATTCCTACATCCTTATCTCCTATGATCTGCTTAGGATCAAGATTCATGTTGACATACCAAGGAATGGTCTTGATAGATTCCTCTTGCTTTTCTTCTTCATCCTCATCTCCATCAGTATCAGCATCTACATCTGTCGATGTAGGAACACTATTACTAGTACTCGGTTGACTGACAACCGGTTCCCAGAAGGTTACAACCGGTTCATTTACCGATTTCTTACTGCCAGTTTCCTCAGTTTTCTCAGAGGTTTCATCAACTTTTACATTGATGCTTTCCATGATTCTCTGAGTCCTATTATTGAAACACTTGAGAGCTTTGCTCTTGGTGGAATACCCTAGGAATATTCCCTCATCACATTTCGCATCAAATTTTCTTTGGTGTTCGCTCCTCTTGATGTAACATTTGCTACCAAACACTCTAAAGTAGCTAACCATAGGTGTCTTACCAGTCTAATACTCATAAGGAGTTTTATCCTTACCTTTCTTGATGATTACCCAGTTCATTGTGTAGACTGCAGTGCTCACCGCTTCTCTCCAAAAGGTGTGGGCTACCTTTTCTTGAATCAACATAGTTCTAGCTGCTTCAACCACAGTCCGGTTATTCCTCTTTGCTAGGCCATTCTGCTATGGAGTCCGGGGGGCAGACAGTTGTCTCTTGATGCCATGTTCTTCACAGTACTTGTTGAATTCACCGGAAGTGAATTCCCCTCCTTGATTAGTTCTCAAGCACTTGATTCTTTTACCGCTTTCCTTCTCTACTAATTCTCTAAAAGCTTTGAACTTTACAAAAGATTTAGACTTATCTTTCAAGAATGTGACCCACATCATTCTTGAGCAGTCATCGGTGAGAATCATGAAGTACCTATCACCCTGCACACTCCTAGTTTTCATAGGACCACACAAATTAGTACGCACAAGATCAAACAAATTGTCAGCAGTGAAAGGTTTACCTTTAGAGGTTGAGGAAGACATTTTTCCCAATTGACACTCTCTGCACAGGGCATTATCCATTTTGCTTAGCACTAGCAACCCTCTAACTGCCTTGATCTTACTAGCCTTCACAATGTTATCAAAGTTTACATGGCAGAGTCTCCTATGCCATATCCAGCTATCATCAAATTTAGCCATAAGACATGTATTTATATTTGCATTCAGCTGAAATAGGTTACCTTTGGTCTGCATGTCGGTGGCCACCAATTCACCATTCTTTCCTTTGATTCTGCACACTCCATTCTTGAATTGCAGAGTGAGACCACTGTCGCTCAATTGGGCAACATTTAGAAGGTTGTGTTTGAGACCATCAACCCAATACACATTGTCAACACTACTCTTTCCATTTAGAGAGATGGACCCTCTTCCTTTGACCATGCATGGTGCATCTTTGCCAAAGAGAACCACACCACCATCATACTCTTCCAAGGATAGAAACTTGCTTCGGTCACCAGTCATAGGGTGAGAACATCCACTGTCAATGATCCACTCATTAGAATTATCAAACTAGGAGACAAGAGCCTTCTTGTCTGACACATCTTCCTTGACAACAACAAACACAATATCTTCATTTTCTTCATCTTCTGATTCTTCATTTGTGACACCTTCATCAACTGCCATAAAACAGTTTCTCTAGTTTTTTCCTTTGAATTTTCTTGAACCTTTCCGGTTTGTCCTTGTTGTCGCCATTAGGACAGTTTACATCAATATGTCCTATCCGGTTACAAGAAAAACATTTCAAAGGAAGCTTACCTCTATATTTGTCAGTTCCCTTAGGAAGTTTCCTAGTAAGAAGAGCTTCAAATTCCATCAGAATCTCCTCATCATTCATTTCTTTGCTCTATCTTGGTTCACCACTAGTGCTAGCTTCTTTTCCTTTTTTGGATGGTACAATAGAAGCTTTAAAATCTGATTCAATCTTTTGAACACTACCATCAAAACTATTTAGCTCATAGGCTGTCAACTTTGCAATGATGGAGTCTAGGGATACCTTAGTCTTGTCTATTGATCTCAGCTCCTGAATAGCAGCAACCCTTATTGCATAGACCGGTAATAAGGATCTCAGGACTTTTCTTACCACAGTGGAATCTTCCATTTTACCACCTGCACTCTTGATATCTCCAACAATGGTTTTGATTCTTATTCCAAACTGTTGAATGGTCTCACCTTCAACCATCCGCATGTCTTCAAACTTCCCTCTAAGGCTTTCTTCCTTAGTTTATTTTACATGCTCATCACTGCCATAGATATTTTCAAGAGTATCCCATACCTCTTTGGGATTTACCTTGTCTTGGACATCAATAAACTCAATTTTAGATAAACTACTAATTAGGGCTTCCATGACTTGCCCATTCTCCTCCATCTCTCTCTTTTGGTCATCAGTGAGAGTATCGGTAGGAGCAATATAGGCATTCTCAACATACCTCCTGTGTTGAGCAACCATGCTTCTGATGTATATCTTCATTCTATCTTTCCATATACTGAAGTTTTCTCTGTTAAACTTTGGACCTTCCCTCTTCATCATTAGACTGGGATCTTTACCTCAAGTAATTAGGCTTATAACACAGAGGACCTGGAGGATGCTCTGATACCAATTGATAACTCAATGATGAACGGATAGTACCAAACCAGTACTGAGAGGGGGGGGGGGTGAATCAGTACAAACAAAAACACAATCTTAAACCGGTTTGTGAGGAGACACTGTGCATTGACAGACAAACAGTAACATCCGTCCTTAATCAAAGTACAACCGGCAAAACCCAGAATAACTGAGACAAGCATAAACCGGTTGACACTTATCTTCTCATATAATCTAACACTTCATTTCCATTTCACCCTAGTGCATGAACAGGTAATCTGCCATCAAAGATATACATATAAACAACTAGATCAACATGATTCACCGCTTGATAGAAAACAACATAGCATCACATGAAGAAGACATCACATATGACACACATATTTTTTCACATGGAAACCCAACTGGGAAAAACCACGGTGGTGATGAATACCCACAATTTTTTTTTTGAACTCTTTAGAAGTCCGCTCTGTTAGGAGCCTTGTCCGATTAAAGATTGATATAATAGGTTCTGTTAGGAACTGATCCTGTTAGGGATCACCTAGTTAAGGGATGGCTAGAATACTCGGTTAAGGGTTAAACCCTGTTAGAGGTTACCTTGTTAGAGGATTTCAAGAGCTCGATGGTTTTGAGTCACCCTGTTAAAGGATTTACAGCAAGCCGGTTAAAGGTACTCTGTTAAGGGATTTCCCAACTATTGAGGTGGTTAGAGATCAACAGTTATTACAATGAGTTGGTAGTAGCACTCAATGCCAATGTAGATCCGCTTTAGCTCTTCTTCACCTTCTGCACTTACACTCTGTAGGTATCACTTCTTTCCTCTAGTCTGGCAAGAATTACGTATGTCTTCTCTTGGATACACACACACAACTTTTGCCAACAACCTCAGAAAGAAACACAACATCGACCTTATAGGAAAATAGATAGGTTGGTACCATAAACCCTAAACCCTAAACTTGTTAGGTTAAGGAATTCAAACATTTTAATCCTTATTGTTGAGCCCATTGCATTAAATGCAACAGTCTTGATCCAATCTCAAGACATTCTCCATTGTTCGTTTTCCATAGATTTCATGGCGGCTGATAATCCATTACACGTTATCACCGTTTACAGACTTCGCATATTCTTGAGGTAGATAGGAACAATCTCCTTCATGCAAGATCCTTCACGCACACAAGGCTTACATGGCACCATTATCTGTTCTTCATTACCATGCTAACTCATCACACAAAGTCACCGGTTGAGCCACATAGGCTTGAAGCACTTCAACCGGAAACCTTGAAGTTGAGACTACTAGCCGATAGTTATACAAAGCTTCCATGTGGCAGTTCCCATAACCATATGCCGGTTCACCTTGAACAAACACACCGCTTCATTTTGGCATAAATGTCGGTTCACAGTGTTATATCAGTTCTCTTCTCTTCATCATATTGATGTCGGTTCATAGTGTTATACCAGTTCTCTTCTCTTCATCATATTGACATCAATGACAACACACAATGTCATTATGTCCTCATATCGGTTCACATAAGGCCAACATGATATCCCTTGCTGGAGCATGTATGAGATTCCCATGTAGTTGATACTTCTCACAAGTTTTAGCAGATTTTATAGCATCTTTCTCCATATCTGGCCAGTAGTAGCTAGCCCTTAGCAGTTTTCGAGCTAAAGTTAGACCTTTTGAATGATATCCACAAATACCTTCATGGACTTCAAATAACGCGCATTGGGACTCTTCAGTTTCTAGACACCTGAGAAAAGTACTATCCAAACCTTGCCTAAATAGGTCATTAGCGATGATGACATACCATGAAGCATTTCAGATTAGGTTCCTTTTCTCATTACGGGTAAGATTAGCATGGATAATTTGGTCATGCAAGTAAGAGTAAATGTGGCTATAGCGAGATGAGTCATGTCCAATAATAGAACAGACCATCTGGGACTTAAGAGAATCATAGGCAGGATAATGTAACTCTTCCACCAGGAATTCAAAGCAAAATTTAGATTCTCCTAGTTGTAGTATGGACTCCAAGGTAGCCATAGGATCTTCTGCTCTATTTGCTAATCTGGGAATCTACTGAAACGATACAAAGGTAAAGTATTTCTTGAGATCATCATCCATTCTCTTATAGGGCATTGGTTTCTCATCTCTAGTCTGATATATATCATTGATTTGGTGGATGATTAGTTAAGAGTATCCATATATGTGTAATTCAACAACCTTCCATTCGATAGCCAGCTTGATCCCATTTACCAAAGCTTCATATTCTGCAATTTTGTTTGTGCAGGGAAAGAGAATCTTGTAAGCCTTTGGGATTTAATATTTTGAGGAGTGATAAAAATTATTCCAACACCAGAACCATGTGGAGTGAAAGACCCATCAAAGAACATTCTCAATGATCATTGAGTAAGGTGCATGATGGATTCATCTAGAAATTCTATGTGCAAAGGTTGATTTCTTCATGTGGAGCATCAACAAGTTGATCTGCAATGACCTTTCCTTTGATGGCTTTGTGTTCTACATATTCAATCTCAAATTTTGTAAGAACCATGACCCATTTATATAATCTTCCTATAAGTGTTGCTTTGCTGAGAAGGTATTTGAGTGGATCAATCTTGGCCACCTGCTTGATAGAATGTGCTAACATGTAGTGTCTTAATTTTTGTGATGCAAAGATTAATGCTAAACAAGATTTTACTATTATAGTATAGTTCATCTCATAGGACACCAAGGTCCTACTGATATAATATATATCTCTTTCCTTTTTATTCTCATCCCGTTGTTCCAGAAGTGCCCCCATTGATGTATCTGTAGCTGATATGTATAGAATCAATGGTTTACCTTGAATTGGTGGCATCAATATAGGTGGTTTTGAAAGATAGTCCTTGATTTGTTTTAGCTGTTGTTCACAATCTTCATCCCAATTGTATTTGACTCCTTTTCATAATGCCTTTGTGAATGGTTGAGCCTTATCTGCTAGCTAAGAAATAAAGTGTCTTATTGATTAGAGGCATCCTTGCAAACTTCTCATTTGACTGATATTCTTTGGAGGTGGCATTTCCATGATAGCATTAACCTTTTCTGGATCCACTTTAGTTCCTTTCGCTGAAACAATATATCCTAGGAGCTTACCAGATGTAACTCCAAATGCACATTTCTTAGGATTTAATCTGAGTTTGAATTTTTCCATTCTATCTAATATCGGACCTAGTTCTGATAGATGTGTTGATATTTTCATGGACTTAACTAGAGTGTCATCGACATAATCCTCCATGTTTTTGTGCATCATTTCATGAAAAATAGTTGTTATGGCTCTTTGATAAGTAGCACCTGCGTTGTTTAAACCAAAGGGCATTACATTCCAACAGAAGGTTCCCCATGCACAGGTGAATGTTATTTTCTCTTGATCCTTAGGTGCAATTTTGATCTGATTGTATCTTGAAAAACCATCCATTAAAGAGTACATTTCATAGCCAGCAGTCATGTCTATGATCATGTCTATATTGGGTAGTGGAAAATCATCCTTTGGACAAGCTTTGTTTAAATATTTGAAATTAGTGCAAACACAAATTGATTTGTCAGGTTTAGAAATAGGTACAATATTAGATATCCATTCGACATAATTGATTGCTTTGATAAATCCAACTTTTAGCAATTTTTCTAGCTTAGCTTTAACAAGTAATGCAATGCGGGGATGCTTTTTTCGGAGTTTTTGCTTAATAGGTTTAACTCTAGGAGTGATAGAGAGATGATGCATGATAAGCTCAAGATTTAGACCCGACATATCAGCATATGTCCATGCAAAATTGATCTTCTTTTTCATGAAGAAATCAACAATTCTTTTAGTTCTTCGGCTGACAAGGATTGAGCTACATGTATGGTGTGATGAGCTTATTTTGTTCTAATATTTACTGGCTATGTAGGTTCAAATAGCACCGATGATTGCTCTTGAAAGTGATCAGGCAAAATGTCAAGTATCTCACATTCAGGTGCCTCAGATTGGTTTTCACCGTTAGGTAGGTCCTTTGTTTTTACTATTTTGATTCTAACACCGCCACAATGTGGTTTTCACCATCAGATCTCTTATTTTTATTTTTTGGTTTTTTTGCAACTAAGATACTTGACACTTGTTGTTATCATGTTCCCACTTTGTTCACTAGTGGAAGATCCCATTGGTTCAACTGCATTAAGATATCAAGCTAATGTATAGTCATTGGCAAAAGTAGGTATACTCAAAGGTTGGACTTGAAGAGTACAGTCAATTAGTTCAAGATGTACCAAGGATAAATTTTTAACAGGTTCAAGGGAGTTCATAGTATTATCATCATAACTTCGGACCGATAAGTTAAGTTCCAGAAGACTACCTTGCGTAAGTGTCTCGAGACCAGGAAGAGTTACAACATGATTATCGAAGTGTGCATTAATATTTAGGGGACCTAACCCAATAGACCTACCACTATCACCGTCCTCTACTTTAGACTAGACTACATATCGTGGTTTGATAGTAACAGGGTCAGCAGGCAAAATCTCGACATTCATGACGGAGTAGTCACAGTTTGATGTTGAATAGGTATTGTCATAAATAGAGCTTATGTCAGAGTGATCAAAGTCATAAGATGAATTTTTTGACTCTTCTTCAAGTGATTTAGTAAAAGTATGTATAGTATCAATATCTACATCTTTGATGCTACAAGTTCCTTCGTGATTTGGTTCATTGATCACTTGTATTTGACATACCTGTTGACATAATCTTGATGGCTCTATTAGTCTTTGTCGTCTTTTCCATTCAGCTTCTTCTAGACTAATGATTGCTCCTACTTCTATAGCCTCTAATTCTTCTTTTGTAGTTCCATACCTAATTTGTTCTATCGCAATCTAGAGGGGGATATAGTAGGTGAAGAATTTATTTGTGCTCTTTCTTCTTTTAGCTGTTGTTCATAGTCTTCTTGTCTTTTTTGTCTAATTTCTTCTATTTCCTTTTGCAACTTTAAGCATATTATCTCTTGTACTTTATCTATGATATCACCAGATTCTTCAAGAGTTTCTATAGTAGATGTATCTAGGAGATGATCTTGACCCCATTCATACTCATTCAAGTCAGTTTCTGAATCATCTATTCGTATTCTACCTGTATATGTGACCAGAATGTTGAGTGGTACAAACAACTCTTTAATTCCTTTGATTCCTTCTCTCATGTCTTCTAGGATTTATACTCCTTGTAGTGTTATTGTTGATACAATTGGAACTTGATTACCAGTTGCTTCTTCTCTCTTGATTGCCAATTCTTCTTGTTCATTTTCATACTCTTCCTGAGTTTGCTAAGTATTGATTTCCTGTGATGTTAAAGGTAGTATCTTTTTCCTCCACTTAGACTAATGATGAGAAGTATGTTTATGATTTGATGACTTTCTTAGATTGTATCCAAGTCTAGCTTTATCATTTATAGACTTAGTTTGTAGCTGGATAGGTTCAACAATACCTTCTTGATGCTTTCCTAGAGGACCGGTACCTGAATATCCCATGCGGTGAATCATCTTATAGCCTGGACCATATTGTGCCAGGTAAATATCACAATGTCATATTTCTTTGTTCTTACTATCTTCTTTGAAAAGCCATTTGAGAACAACATCTTCTTCTATTTCATTTGCAAGGGAAGTAGAGGACTGTACAAAGATACCATCATAAATGACATTTGGAGTTGAAGTTTGTGGCTTCATAACCTCTGATGTCTTTCCTAATTGTCTTGGTGGTGGAGGAAGAGACATTAGTGAAAGTATGGGTTCTATTTTGTATCCATCCATGCCAATATCTGTGATTTTCAATTTATTTTCTAAATCTTCCATCAAAATTGCTAAACTTTTAGTTGTAGAGGCTGCTCTGTTATGAGGAACAAAAGTATCAGTACTCTAGGTTAATGCATTATAGGTATAGCTTGTATCAATAGGAATACTGACTTCAATTCTGTTATAAGGAAATTTCAAGAACTGATGATATGTAGATGGTACTGCTTTCATTTCCTGAATCCATGGCCTACCCAGTAAGATGTTGTATGAAAGAGGAAGGTCAAGCACCTGAAAAATAACATCTCTTTCCATAGGTCCTACCCTGATCACTAATAGCACCAGACCTTTAGAGGTTCTCTCTTCTTCATCATAAGCTTTGATTATTATTTTATTTGTTGGATCAATGACATTTTCAGAACAACCCAGTTGTGTCAGTAGATTTTAAGTACAAAAATTCAACCCAGTGCCTCCATCTATCAAAACACATTTGACTAGGTGTTTGTGGATCATAGCTTCAAGGTGTAATGGCTGGTTATGTGGGTGATTCAATGGGGTGTCATCTTCTTTAGAGAAAGTGAGGTAATGAGGCAAAGTCAAGTGACCCACCATAGATTGAAACGGATCTACATCTGAATGTTTAGGGACATTAGTAGTGAGTAAAGCTTTGTCTAGGATCTCTCTATGAGTAGAAGAGATCTTAAGCAGTTCAAAAAAGGAGATTTGAGCATTAGTTCTTTTCAGTTGTTCGACAATGCTATAATCAGGAGAGGATGATAAAGCCAGCTGCTTAGATTTAGTCACGATTGTATGTGGTTGTTTGTTTGAAGAAGTCAGTAGGTTTGATGTTGTTTGAGTAGGAGTTGAGGAACTAGCTCCTTGGAGAGTAACCTTCTTTTGAGCGCGGGTCATGACATTTTCATTTTGTGATTTATTTTGTTTATCTTTGATTATGATCATATTGTAATACTCAGATTGGAAAGATTCAATCATGTTGATCACATTGTCGTTGTTAGTGTAGGTGTAATTGACTTTAGCACCTCCCTTGGATTTTGAGGAATCGCCTTGTTCATAAGCAGGTAAGGGATCTTTAAAAGCTTTGTGATCAGAATTAGTTGTGTTATTTCCAACAACAATTTTGCCAGCATCGATGAGGTCTTGGATGTCATGTTTGAGCTTCATGCATTTGTTTGTTGTATGACCCTTATTTCAATGATATTCATGGTCTTTGTTTTCTCTCCACCATTTGGGTTTAGCTTCTGGATCATATGGTATAGAGTTCTCTGGCAATGTTATCAGATCATTTGCCAATAAAGTCTTAAAAGCTGATTCATATGATTCTTCCAGAGGATTGAAATCGTGTTTAGGTTTTGAAAGCCAAGGTTTCTCTTTAAACCACTCTTGATTTTTTTGGAGGATTTTCTGTTGCAGTTTTAGTTGCTTTGAGTGCTTGTGTGCCGCTAGCTAGATTAAATATCATGGGTTTTAACTTTCTTTAACAATGTCTACCACTCCATCATTAATGATGTTTATGTTGTTATCTTTGCTGTATTTCCAGTATTTGTCCTTTTCTTTGGAACTATAACCTTGTTGTGTTTCTTTCCAAAGTGATATATCTCCTTTCTTTATAAACACATCTTCCACTATAAGGGCACTATCTACCATTTTATTGAATGAAGGGTACACTTGCATTTGGATACTGTATTTCAATTCAAGGATCATGTTATTGACAAAGATATCCATTTTCTCAGAATCTGGAATAGGCCATGAATATCTAGAGAACGTCTTTCTCCAATGTTGAAGAAAAGTGAGAAAAGGCTCTCTTGTTTTCTGTTTGGTATTGCAAAGCTCAATCATAGTGACTGGATGACGAATGTTATAGAAGTATTTTTGGAGAAACAATTCGATTAATTCCTCAAAAGTTTTAATTCCCATAGGTAGGCTCGAAAACCATTCCATAGCTTGTCCTCCTAAACTCCTTAGGAAAAAGGCGTATGAGATATGTTTGTTTGTGCATGAAATCCATACATAAAGCACAAAATTCTCTGACATGATCTTGAGGATCTATATTTCCATCATATTTGTCAAACTTAGGAATCTCCACTCTTGAAGGAAATAGAGGCATGTGAAGGTTTTTGTCAAATGGAAATGGGCATATCGTGTCTAGAGAATATTGCTTTGATGATTTATCCTTGTTTTTCATTTAAGTGATTTCAGTCTGTAACACTTGCAATTGTTTGTTTACCAACGCTAAAGGTGTATCTTCCTCTTTAGTGATAAGGGTTTCAATGTTATAATCAATAGGAATTTTAGCACCTTGCTTTGCTAGCTCTAGAAAATAATCTTCTTTTTCTCTAGCTATGATAATCTTCATCATTTTTTGGAAATGTTTATCCTTTAGACAACTATTTATAACAACTTCTATAGGTTCAGAGGCTTCAAAATCGCTTGATGAGGAATCACTGTCAATAGCACGAGTGCTGAGGTTGTCATAATTATCGTGTTTAGTAGCTTGTCTTTCTTGCCTTTCTCCAGACATGGTGGGAGATAGGGGCTGATCAAAAAATGGTAAATTTGATGGTGAAGGTTTATTAGAGACGGGGTCATCTACAAAGAATGAATTATCTTTTGAAAAGGATGGTGCTTTACCTTTGTCATCTTTCTTGTGAGAACTTCTGGTTTGAATAGGCATTTATGACTGATATGACCGAGAGCTAGATGTGATGCAGAAGTCAAGATCAAATTGAAGCTAGTTGTTCGTTTAACATAGTGATTGAGAGAAGTAACTAAGATTCAGTTTGGTTTTAGGAAAGATCTATCCTATATAAGATGTGATTTAAGAAAATTCGTTTGATTTGAGAGAAGTGACTAGGACTCAGTTTGGTTTCAGGAATGATTTATCCTATGTAAGACATGGTCTAAGCGACTCAAGTTTGATAAGTAGTTAATTGAATTAGCTGAAAGATGATCGACAAAATCATGCAACACAATGACAGGGGTACACTATCAAGATTGTTTATGCTCATAATTATGATGATCATTTTTATGCTCGCTGTAGGCTGATTTAGGCAAGTGTGACTGTTATGGACTGACAAAATCAGATGTTCGTACGACAAAGTTTTTTAGACCCAGAAAACAATTTAATAGCTCCCAGATGATAGAGACAGTTTCTCACATGAGTTGCTGCCTAACCTCGCACGACATTTTAATAGCCTTCAGACGATAATATATTAAGTATGATAGTTATTCATACGACAATATGATAAGGTCCAGACGACAATTCTGCAGACTCGTACGACAATTTTAACAGAGCCAGATGATAAACTGATAGGATCAATGAACACTTGTACGATAATACGTATGTAGCTAGATGACAATTCAACAGACTCGTATGACATAGGACTGGACATAGACGAGATTCTGACACAGATAGAGTTTTAATGACTGAGAAAGACCAGTTTTTGATAAGGACTAAGTTTTTGATGACTGACAAAGACCAGTTTTGGACACAGACATAGTTTTGATCACTGAGTTGTTGATGTTGTTGATTTGTTTTCTCCAGTTTTAGTATTTTAGTTTCAATTTTAGGGCTAAAAATACAGTAAACATGCAATATGTATAATGACTTCAAGAACAACACATTAACCCTACAGAAGTTGGCTTAGAGAAGAAAACCCTTGCTTGCAGACTTACGTACACACCCAATAGCTAATCAGATTACAGTTGCTAAGCCTCATGCAATGGATTCTCAATGCTGTATTAGCCAATTCCAAATGCTAATGGGGGCACGGTATGGTAAGTGTCTTGGGAGAGTTACCATCTCTCTTGCACAAAGATTGTCCCCCTTTCGGAGGTGAATCGGGTAGCCTCTATCTTATAGTTCTTAGTCAGGAATTTCATTCGAAATTACCCCTTGAAGTCATGCAAGCATGATTGAGGCCTATAGCTCAACAAGGTACCGAAACAAGTTGTAGTCATGTAAATGTGATTGAGACTGTGAGGCCCTACAAAATGCCTGATATGAGAGATCTGAAAGAGAAAACTCAAATAATCCCGTCCTCTGAGACTTTAATCACCAGAGGCCTATTTATTATAGTGAGTTGGAATGCTCAGGTTCAGATGGTACTCAGTTGGGTCATTTTCACAGGGTGATTACTTTTTCCCACTGTGACAGGTCCGCTAAAGGTACACAAATCTCAAATTTAGAAAAAGCTTCGAGGGTCTAGATTTCTGATTGTCTGTGTAGACAAGAGCATACTCTCCTACCTCTTAGATTTTTCTGAAAACACAAAAGACAAATTTGTTCATTAACCAGATAGCAATTTAAGTGCCTAAAAAATGAATTTAAAGAATACATGATGTTTGGTCGATTCTCTTTAGGCAACCTACAAGAACAACGCATTAGTAGTCATTTTGCTTTTGATTCTTTGACAGGCGTATGTTTGATTGATAAATTCTTTGACAAGCATTCTCCAGAAAACTAGTTAGGCTGTGAAAATCTCAGGCAGACAGAAGACAGACCAGGGTTAGCGTTAGCATTAGTAAAATCCAAATTTCATTCACGAAAAACCCTGAAAAGTATACAATTTTTTTGAAACGAGAAAACAAAAATTCGTACGACAATATATACCTTTCCGTATGAGTATCCCCTCAGACCCGGATGACATAACACAGATTCAGATATCCAGAGCACAAACTCGTACGAGTATTCTTGCCGAACCAAATGATAAAATACATGACTCAAAAGAATTTCGTACGATGAAGGATAAATACTCGTATGACCTTTCGCAGAGGCTATATGGACGAGACCTGAAAAATTAAAAAAATGATTTTGAGGCCGAAGGATTGAATTCTGAGCCCCACAGTGGATGCCAAAAATGTGTGTGTGAAAACTGGACCGTATTTGTATCTAGAATACACAACACTTCAATTTAGTCATTAGATGCATGGTTAGTAAATCAATCAACAATGAATAATAAACTGTCACAAAGCGACCTATTGCCTTCTATAAGATGCGAGTTTAGCCTTGCTCTTAGATATTTATATGCAATACCAGTGACTAGACAACAACAAAATGAAGGATTTAATCTATATGAGTATGAAATTGAGCTAAATGAATGCAAGATTAAGCTAGATAAATGCAAGATATGCAAGATTAATGAATATTAGGCTAACATGATTAAGCTATGAATACATATTAAGCTAAATGATTTAATAAAGATGGAATGACTAGTATGTAAATATTCTCAATATAAAATCTTAGTGAACCTAGAGCAAAAACAACATGATAACAATATATTCTCCAAGATCCTTGATTAGGAGATGAGAGCCTGAATTTATAGAAAATTCAGAAAGAAACCAACAACTAAGATCAAATAATGATGAGTGGTCAAGATTTTCCAAGAGGAAGCATAATCCAGGTGAATTGATGTGATTGGCTGCTTTTCTTAATTTTAAAGGAAATTGAACTAAAATTAAGATAAAATCAGAAAAAACTGATTTATTCTCTATTTTATTCAATTTTGAGATTTAATCGTTTTAATTGCTTTTCTGAGATATTTTCAAATTTTTATTCTTTTTCCAAGATTATCTCCATTTGATTTCTTTTCTCAAATTTTAATTCTTTTTTCCAATTAGTTCTTTTTTTATTATTTAATGGCAAATTGATTTATTTAATTAAATATACTAGGATATTTAATAAAATAAATAGGATAATTGTTTAAAAATGATTTACTTGAAATGATCAATTAATTAAATATATT
Source organism: Cryptomeria japonica (assembly GCF_030272615.1). NCBI lineage: Eukaryota > Viridiplantae > Streptophyta > Pinopsida > Cupressales > Cupressaceae > Cryptomeria > Cryptomeria japonica. The sequence goes on from NC_081409.1 coordinate 331,316,319, forward strand.
TATTTAATTAATTCAGAGTGATTAATTTGCCATGTGACATTGATGATTTAAGAAATTAATTGTGTGCTCAAGATTAATTTAATTGCCTTTGGTTAGGACCTTGGTGATGTTGTCGAGATTAGGGGGCCTATGGTTTAGATGACCATTTTTAGGGTATTACAGTACCAAGGAATTCAAACATTCATGCACAAGGAGAATAATGATTGTATAGAGAGACATTTTTTATGTATAGAATTATTTTTTGATATAGACACATTAAGTTAGACTTGATGTATAACATTCTTTTGATGTATATAGCCAAATATGTATATGTCAACATCACATATTTTTACATAGTGATGTGACACATGTATATTGAGACTCTTACACACACACACACACATATATGAGGCTTTGATTCAACAATGACTTGTGTTCTTGATATTCTTTTGATTTCATGTATGTTAAAGGTGTTTTATGGTGTATGGTTAGATTAGATGCGATCGTTGGCAAGAAATTGACCCATTGAGGCCCTTACCCCTCATCAAGTCATAACCTTAAAGTAGAATACTCAAGGAAGATAAAGAATTGGACAAGAATAATATAAGGTTTTATGGTGGTGATATAGAATGGATGCTCACAATGTTTTCCTTCAAAATAAGAGAAATTAATGTATAACAATTCCAAATCTAGTTAGTGCCAAGATTTGTTTCTGTCACTCGTAGCTCATGGATCCTTGTAATAAAAATTCATGTTGACACTGTATCCAATAATTTCAAAGTGATCAATTTCCCCTGCGGAACCGTCACTGAATTGGCTTTTTGGTGCTTCTAAATAATTTTTTGTGGCTTCATCTACCGTTATAACAGCCTCGGGAATTAAAACTGCTTGTTTATAGTGGAAATATTGCGAAGCGCCTCTCTTCGGCTGCGACACCACCACTCACCGTCTGCCCCTTCTCCTCCCTCGAGCTTGGGAACCGCCATGGAAGGACTTTTTGGCTAAGTTGAGAGCTCTCTTTTGACTGGGATACAAGACCCCAAGGCTGAATCAACAAGTGATGGTACAGTGGCGAAACACTAGAAACCCTTGAAACCGCCATGGGACTGGAATACAAGTGATAGAATAGTGAAAAAACCCTAGGAACCGACATGGGAGGACCTTTGGGGCTGAGTTAGACCAGTCTCTCTAACTGGGATAGAAGTTGGATCAAGAAGTGATGCAGCAGTGGTGAAACCCTTGAAACCCTAAGAATAGTGAGTGATAAATGAAGAGGGGTAGCCGAACAGGTTACAAACGGCACGATCAGTGGTCTTCTTCTTAGGTAATCTCCATGGACAAAAGAGCCTATCGATCTGTATAGAGAGCTGTAGAAAGGTAACCTATAATTTCATCCTTGTTGACAGAATGGCCAAGTGTGGCAGGTGTCTTCCCATGTATAGAATCGAGACATATTCTAGGTTTGCTCTTTAAAACATAAGGTAGTTGACAATTTGCACATTGCCGTCACCAAAAGTTTCATGTCAAATCAGCATAATACAGTGATCGAACATGGCTGATAGAGGACATTTGGGTTCATGGGTGGATGTGGGCTGGGAAGACCCACCTCATGTTCCGCAGTGGGTCTACACGAAAGGCAGATGGAACGACATGGCAATACAGGTAAACCGGAACAAAAATAACAAGGTTTTTCAGCTAGCTTCAAAATACTTATAAGGCTTCTTTGGGAATAGACGCAGTGTGGCATGGAGGTAGAATAACAATGGAAGGAGATTCACTCAAGGGCGTTTTAATAATGGTGCGAATCATGGGAATTCTGAGAAGCAATTCAAGGGATTTTCAAGGAAATGGTCTTTGGATCTGGGCAATCAACGAACGTTTGCTAGGGTTGTTGGCTTGGCAAATAAGGAGACTGCGGCTAGGGTTTCTGTTTCTTCACAGCAGGTGGGAAATAAGGTAAATGTGAACCTCAAGGAAGCTAGTCCGGAAAAGGTAAGTAAGATTCCATCTAGTCCTATTCTGCCCGAGGTTTCTTCATCACAGGTTTGGGCTCCTATCCCTTGTATCAATCTTTTAGGTTCTTATGTCGATAAGAAAGTGAATTGTTTGCATACGAATGCTATTTCTGGGGAAATTTGGGGTGATCAAGTTAGTTTGTTAAAGCTTTATCATAAATTGCAGAAATGATGGGGGGATATGCATTATTTTCAATTATTGTTTGCAAATGCTTTTATTATTGTCTTTGATTCTCCTTCTTTCAAAAATGAGGTATTAAGAACTTCGCATCATTGGTTTGGAAAACATTGAATTTCAATTGCAGCTTGGAAACCTTTTTTGTTCCTTCTTGGTCTAGTTTGAAACTTATTCCTTTCTGGTTTGGTTTACCTAAAATTCCTTTTGAATTTATGGATCTAGATGTTCTTGAGAAAATTGGAAATACTATTGGAACTTTTTTAACATCTAAAATGGATGTTGTGGAGGGGGAGGTTCTGGTAAAAGTTTGTTTTCTTATTAACCCTAACAATGTTTGCCCCCGTACTTGTAATATCAAGTCTCACGATGGTATTTGGCACCAATCAATTGAGAAATTAGATAAGGAGTTTCTTAAGTCTCCTTTACTTTTGGATGCTCCTTTACTTATGGATTCTAAGAAAAACCAGCAGGTTGTTGACTTTGTCCCTAAATCCCTTAATAAAGATAGTTTGTCGGCGGGACCTTCGATTGAAGGATGTGGAAATGTCTCTTCGCATAAATTGGTAGAAACAGGTCACATTAATCTTGAAAATAATCCATTGTGTCGTAGTTCTAGGAAACCAAATGATCACACTTCGAGTTTGGTCTCACTTTCGTCTTTACTGAAGACATTTTCTAATAATGGGGGTACAGTGGATGGTAATCCCCTGATGAATGAAGTAGATCACCCATTGATGATAGATTGCCCTAAGATGCCAAATAATCACACAAAGGGTAAGGATGACAATTTGTCTTCATGCACTCAAAAGGAGGTTTTGGATTCTTCAAAGAATGTGAATTTAGATAAAACTGTAGTGGTTGATATAGAAACTATTAAGCAGGTACCTGCCATAGGTTTTCCTAATGATGCTTCTTTAGTTCAGGAAATTAAGAATTTGGTGTCTAATAATTCCCCTCTGAATATTGAAATTAATATGGCTAATGAATCTTCCTTAGGGAATAGTAATCCATCAGAGGTTGTCCCTATTATTATGCCAGATGAGAATCTGGTTCAGCAAGTACATGATATTTTTAACAATCATGCACATCAAATGGATGAGGGTATTACTGATAGAGTTGTTTGTTCAATTGAGAATGATTTGGAGGGTATAAACTCGACCCTTCCAATTTCTGCATCTGCTAATCCTTTTGCATTTTTGGCTACAATAGAGTTGGGTTTTGAAGATAATCCATTTATCCTGGCTTCTCCAAAGTCTTGCAAGAGTTTACCAATTGTCCAAACAACTCCATTTTTTTCACCACCAGTGGTTTCTCCTAGGAGAGGTAGGCCTCCAAATAATCTTAAGACTCAAATGGAAATTGAAGCTAGAATTCAAAAGACTTTGTCCCTTTCTCCTGCTGGTGGGTAAGGGAGGCATTCGGTCTCTCTTGGTAGGCCTAAGAAAACATGCCTAACTCCTGTAAGTGTAAAAAGAAAGAGGAGTAAAAGATTCATGACTAGTCCACCTGTGACAAGATCAAGGGCTGTGAAACGTAATTTGCAAGGTTGCTTTGGGGAAAGCAAAAACTCTCCAATTTTTGGGAAGAGGGGAGCTTCGGCCTCCCATCGAGGACAATGAGAATTATTTCTTGGAATGTTAGGGGCTTAAATACCCCTAACAAGAGACAATTAATTAAGTCCCAAATTGACTTAATTAAGTGTGATATTTTTATGTTGCAAGAAACAAAGTTGTCAAAGGAGTCTGCTGATTTGGTTTTTTCATCTTGGAGAAGGTGGAATTTTCTTTCTTCTCCAACTTGTGGTGCTTCAGGAGGTTTGGCACTGATTTGGAATAATTATAATATTAAGGTACAGTTAGTGGCATCTGCTACAAATTGGATGTTGGCTTTAGTTATAAGCAAGATTTCGAAGGTTAAATTCTAGCTTTTTAACATTTATGCTCTGTCAAGAATTCAGGGGAAGAGTAAGTTATGGGGTGAGTTAAAGAGGATTTCTTCTCCCTTAAAACATGGTTCCTTTATTATCTTCGGGGGTGATTTTAATGCTATCACTGATTTAGATGAGAAAAGAGGAGGTGTTTTCCCTAATAAATGGATTATGGATGACTTTGGGGATTTCATTTCTCATATGAGCCTTTTTGATTGTAAGTCTCAGAATGGGGTTTTCACATGGATAAACATGAGAAGGGATTTTTCTCAGATTGCTGAGAGATTAGATCGGTTTTTGTTATCTGAGAATTGGATTGATTCAGATTTTGAATTCTTTTCCTCTATTCTACTGATCTCAGGTTCTGATCATTTTCCAATTTCTCTTTCAGTTATTGAGGATAGGGCTTCTTTTAAGTCTCCATTTAAATTTGAGCCCATGTGGTTTAGGGATTCTTCCTTTTTACCTCTACTTATGAAATGGTGGAATTTTGCTCCTTTTTGTTTTGGGTCCCGTATGTTTTAGATTGCTAAGAAGTTAAGTTATTTGAAATTGAATATTAGGGAATGGAATATCTCACATTTTAAAAACATTTTTTCAGGAGAAACAAAGGATTCAAGATACAATTGAGTGTTTTAATACTCATGTGCTTCAACATGGTATGGAGCCACAAGTTTTTGATGAGTTGAAGTCACTAAAATTAGAGCTTGAGGAGGTGTTAGCTAGAGAGGAAATCTATTGGAGACAGAAATCTAGAGAGTTATGGCTTTTAGATGGTGACAGGAACACAAAATTTTTTCATTCTTTAACTAAGATTAAAAGATGTAAGAATAGGATATCTTGTATTTAGTGTCAGAATGGGAATTTATTGACAAAGCTAGAGGACATTGCTTCAGAGGCAGTTAGGTTTTTTAAGTCATTATTATCTTCGGAAAATGGAAATCTCAGCAATGATATTATATCTAATATTCCTCCTTTAGTATCTTTGGAAGACAATAAGATGTTGATGTCTCCCTTTTCCTTAGAAGAAGTTAAGAGTGTTGTCTTTGCCATGAATCCGAATAAAGCCCCAGGACAAGATGGTTTTACTCCTTTATTTTTTTAGAAATGTTGGGATTTTGTGGGAAATGATGTTTTATTGGCTCTTGAGGAATCTAGGAGAAATAGGTCCATTTTAAAAGAACTTAATACTACAATGATTGCAATTATTCCTAAAAAAGAGGATACTAAGACTTTTGCTGACTTTCGCCCCATTACTTTATGTAACACTTTGTATAAGATATTTACAAAGGCAATTTCCCTTAGGTTGGCAAAAATTCTACCTAGGATCATTTCATTGGAGCAAGGTGGTTTTGTTCCTAGAAGGGAGACGACAGAGGGTGCAATTGTAGCACATGAGGTGTTGCATTCTATTTCCACCCAAAGAACCTCAGCCATGATACTTAAGCTAGACATGATGAAGGCTTATGATAGAGTAGAGTGGGGCGCTTTATGTGTTGTTCTTAAGAAGTTAGGTTTTTCCAAGGCCTGGGTCAAATGGATTCATGCATGTATTTCTTCTGTAAGATTCTCAGTTTTAATTAATGGTTCTCCTTGTGGTTTTTTCACTTCCTCTAGGGGTTTGAGACAGGGAGATCCCCTTTCTCCCTTTTTGTTTAATCTCCTAGCTGAAACCTTTAGTTGGGCTATTAGGGCTGCTAAAGTGGGGGGGATTTGGAAAGGTATAAGGATTCAGAAAATTCCCCAAAGTATTTCTCATTGTCTCTTTGTAGATGATACTCTATTATTTGGACATGCTTCGTTAGTTGAGGCAAAAGTGATTACAGAAATAATACAAAATTATGCATCATTTTCTGGTCAGAAAGTGAATGGTGATAAATCAAATATTTTTTTCCTTAATACATCACAACTGGTTCAGCATAGGTTGCAATCCTTTTGGGGATTTGAGACTGGAAATCTTCCATGTACTTACCTTGGGGTTCCTTTCTTTGTTAAATAGGATAAGATTGGTTTTTGGGATAAGATTATTTCGGTCATTTCTAAAAGAATTCTCTCATGGAATCATAGATGGTTAACTTTGGCGGGTAAAATTGTTCTCATCAAGTGTGTTTTGAATGTTGTTCCCATATATCTCATGTCTGTTTTGAAGTCTCCAAAAGTAGCCATTGTTAGTTTATAGGATACTCTTAGAGATTTTCTTTGGAACAATAATAAAGATTGCAAGAAGAAACTCCCTTTAGTTGCATGGGATAAGGTATGTTTGCCTAAGGAACCTGGGGGAACAGGAATTCAGAGTCTAGAGAATCAAAATTTAGCCTTAGGTGCTAAGTTGGTTTGGAAATTATATGACAAGCCTAGCTCCTTATGGGCACAGATTATGTTTGCCAAATATTTAAATAATGGACCGAGAGAGTACATTTTTAAAGTCTCAAATTTGCCTTCGGGTTCTGCTATTTGGAATTTCCTTTGTAAATGTAGATCAGTTATTTTGCCTCATCTCTCATAGATTGTTCATAATGGTAGAAAGATCAGATTCTGGGATGAAGTATGGAATGGACACACACCTTTGGTGAATATTAGGGATTGGTCTCCTCTGATCACTGTTCTTTCCTCTCTTTGGGGTGTTTTGTAGCAGATTATTTTGAAATTGTGACTAGTGGACCCCTTAAGCTAGCTAGATGGAAGTCGATTGATTTCTTAGATATTGGTCAAAGCATGAAATTAGATTTTGAAAATATTTTGGGGGATAGAATTGTATTTCTTTCTGATTCTGAGGATGAACTTATTTGGACAAAGAATATTTCTGGTAAGTACACTGTTAAAGATGGTTACAACTCTCTTATGGTTGCTAAAGATTTATCTTCTTGGCCTTATAAGTTATTTTGGCATTCGGCTTGTCTTCCCAAAGCTGGAGCCTTTGCTTGGTTGGCAGTTCAGGATACAGTCCTTACAGGTATGAGACAAGATAGGCTTGGTATTACTGCTATTTTCCCTTGTGTCCTTTGTAACAAAAATTTGGAATCTTCTTCACACCTGTTCCTACATTGTGATTATGCTTATGAATGTTGGCAGTGGTTGTTTGAGAAGTTAAATATATCCTTTGTTATTGGTAAGGATCTCATTTCCCATTTTAGATCTTGGCCCTTTATGTTTGCCTCATCTTTTTATGCATGCCTTTGGATCATATCTCCATCTATTGTGATTTGGAATGTTTGGCTAGAGACAAACAATAGGATATTTAAAACAACAAGGTCTCCTGTGTCTGAGGTTCTATTAAAAATTGAGTCTTCAATCAAGGAGGTTGCTTTGTCATTTATTTATAAGAATTTGGAAAATCTTACTTCTTTTTCGCACTGGGATAGTAGAGTTACTAGAGTTTGGAAGCTGCTGTCAGTTTTACCCTCTCATGGTTGAATTTTAAAAAAGAATGATGCAATAGGTAAGAGATGCTCTGCTAGATGGAAACCTCCTCTACAGGGGCACTTTAAACTGAATTTTGATGGGGCCTCTCATGGTAACCCTGGACCAGCTGGGGTAGGCATGGTAATTTATGATCGCAATGCAAATTTTATTCGAGCTAAGTGTCATGCTATTGGTTTTAAAACTAACAATTATGCAGAATTTCATGCTTTGTCTTTTGGATTGGATATGGCAATCTCTTGGGGAATTAGGGACTTAATAATTGAAGGTGATTCTATGGTGATTATTCAATGTGTTATGAAAAAGAAATGAAATTATTGGAATTTGCAGTATATACTTGATCCCATTTTACAAAAATTAGAATTGTTTGCATCTTTCTTGGTATCCCATTGTTACAAAGAAGTTAATAAGATTGCAGATTATTTGGCAAATTTAGCCATTGATAGCAATGCTAATCGGCGAGAGGTGGGTTTTGAGGAAATTCCTTCTAGGGTATGGGAAGGTTTGCAGCAATAGTCATATGATTTTCTTGAGTAGTGTCGATGTAAAATTTTATGATGATAATTATTCACGCTTTCCCCTTTCATTTCAATTATTCATGTGCGTTGTCTAGAGAAGTGTTCGAGGTCATGGTATTTGATATAATAGTGTTTTTCCAAAGGTTTTTTGATGCTTTCTTTTTTGGCAGGAAGGTTTTTGGCTCATGGGATTTGGCATAGGGCTTTGGAAAATTTTGTCTTCTTCCATTGATAGCAGCTATGGAGTCTACATTTGAAAATTATCCGATGGGTTTTTTTTTTGGCAAATTGTCATATGGGCTCTATGCAAAACTGATATTATATGTGTTGTGACCGCATTTTGTATGTGGTTTTGGGCAGGGTGTATAAATTGATCCGTTAGATACTATAGGTTTGTTTTATGAGCTGTGACCAGAGGTTTTCTTCCCAGGGTTCTTTCCTCTGGTATGCTCTTTGAATCTTGTGTAAAAAATAAAAAATATTAATAAAAAAGTTTAGTGGAATAATCCACTTTTATTGAAAAAAAAAAATTCCAAATCTAGTTAGACAATATGATTCAAGAGTACAAAGGTATTATGCGCTATAAAAGGCTTATCATTGTCCTAGGGCTAGCCATTGAATCAAATGCACATTATTGAAACAATTTAAGAATATAGAATACAAAGCATCAAATTTGACAATGAGAGCAATGACAATGAGTACTAAGATCAACTATTGTTTTTTTCAAATACAACATGACGATGAAAATCCATAGAGCTTCTCACGACCACAAGGAGGAAAAACACCAAATCAAAGATACTTAACCATCATTAGGTAGTAAAAATCATTTTGATAAAGGCTACAATAGTCCTAGCATGAATATAGATATTAGTAATAAGAAATAAAAGTGGTCTATCTTTTAGTGTTTGGACAATGATGGAGGTTCTCCTTAGAGGCACCAAAGTCATCATGCCATAGTGAAAAGGATTCATTACCAATCCCCAAAGCAGCAGAGATGAAAGGTTGTGAGAAAAAAAATCTTCTGCATTGCTGGTAAAACAAAAAAGCATCATAATGGATGAATACAATAGATTTTTAAGAGATACATTCTATTAGGATGCATCCATAGTAAAAGAAGGTTTCAAGAGAGAAAAGTCAAGGATACACATAGGTCCACAAAGGATGAATCCTCTACCAAAGCACAATGTTTGGCACCCCAAAAGAAAGAAAAGATTAATCAACCAAGACAAGGACCATACATTAAGCAGAGAGAAACCACCATATGATTGAAAGATGTGGATTTGTCACAATCAATAGGTAATATATGAAAGAAGGACACACACAGTGCCAAGGTAATTTTTTAATAGAAAAATAATGATAGAGGTTCAAAACACAATGAATAGTCGAACATACGGTAGCTAAGAACAATTAGGTAGTATGAAGAGGATATTGATGGGGTGAAGTGTGAATCTAAAGAGAAATACAACCCAAAAGAGAACACAAAAGAAGACCTTTGAATTGATCAATAAAGATAGAGATATTCATGAGATTCTTGAGTGATCCAAAGACAAACATCAATCCATAGTTAATGCCAGTAAATAGTGATCATACAATGAAAAGATAGAAGACCCCAAGATCACTATCAAACCAAGAAACTATAGAGCAGCTACAACACTATCAATGGTCCAACATCATGGTAGCATGTAGATACAATTTGGAAGAATCATCAAAGCAATCTACAATGACGATATCAGTCAACAAGTTAAGACAATAAAAGAAAATTGTACGATAGAAATTCAAGAAAGAAATACTGTCATTTTTTATAGGACACAACCCAAGTACATTTAAAAGCAGGAATAAGTTAGATCGAAGATAGCCAAAGATGTCATCAAAGGATGAATATGCTAGTAAGCTCCATGAAAGGTCTAAGATATAGAATAATCATAGTGTAATAGGAGCCAATACTGCCATAATCTTTGAAGGTCATAAATCATTCATACACATAGAGTAATATATAGTCACAAAAGAGCTATCATAGTTCAAAACAACAACTCATGAGGATGGGAACAATGCAAGCAGAGGTAAATTTGAATCCTGGAAATGGAGGGAACAACGAGGTTGGGTCCTCTAGTTCTGCTGCCTCTGCAGCTCAAGGACAAGCGATGGATGATGAGGATGGGAGACCGGATGGGGACCCATGACAACGTGACCCTCCTCCTGACTGTAAAAAGATGATAGATTCTCCAAAATCAGGTCCCAAGGTGGTGAAAGTTGACTCAAAAAATACTATAGAGGTGAAGGCCCTCAAACCCTGGAGTAGTATTTTTGCAAATAAACCGACTGGAAAATCGTCCTTTCCCTTTGTGGAAGACATCTTTGATAGAAAAATGGGTAAACTAGCTATTGTTGTTCCAGATTTGGTTATTGATCACAACATCTCTTTAATAGCCTTCTCTCTGGTGGGGAAGTTTGTTGGACCACAACCCAATATTGAAGATGTTAGGTCTTTTGTTAAGAGAAAATGGAGGATGAAAGGTTAGGTTGATGTTTCAGCCCTGTCAAGAGGTTTTTTTGTTTTCTCCTTTTCTTGTGGGGAAGATATGGAAGCAACATTAAGTGGTGGTCCTTGGATGTTTGGTAAATCTTCCCTATCTATGAGAAAATGGTCTCCTAATATGGAACTCAACGATTCTTTCTTTGAATCTACTCCGGTCTGGGTAAGGTTGCCTGGCTTGCTACTTGAATTCTAGGTTGAGGATGTTTTCTCAGGACTAGCAAACTCCTTTGGGGAGCTTGTTGCGATAGATCCAATGACTGCAGCTCGAAAGGGGTTGGTTTATGCGCGCATTTATGTCAATATTTCACAGAAAATGGATCTTCCTAGCTCTATTGATATAAGTTCCAAACTTGGATTATGGGAACATACTATAGAGTTTGAGTCCCTCCCCTTTGTGTGCTTTTCTTGTAAGAAAGTTGGTCACTGGGCTAAGGCTTGCCCTAGTAACCCTAAAAAACCTATGAAGGTTAACAATCCCCATAAACAGGTATGGAAAGAAAAGAATAATAATAAGGAAGTTAGTAAATTAGAAGGAGGAAGTGGAATTCCTGGTAACATACAAGACTTATCAGAAGGAGATAGAAATGCTAACCTCTTAAGGCTCCCCCTTTGAAGGAAGATAAAAAGAATGAAATCAGTGAGTTTGAGATCAAAACAGTCAATACCTTTGAGGCCCTACAGGCTCAGGAGGAAGAGATTGCAATCATTGAAGAGATTCTTGAAGAACGTGAGATTGAGGATGCAACTGAAACTCAACATGAGGCCCTTCAAGTTTCAGCAATAAAAAGAGATGAAGAGTGCCCAAATGATTTTGAAGAACATGAAGTTAACCTTGGAAGGAAGAACAAGTTTGGATCACCTAAGGTTAATCTAAATGCATTATTCCAGAATATTGGAGTTGATACACCCACTTCATCCCATAAAAGAGGAGAACTATGGAATAACATGCAAGATGATCCCAAAGATGAGCATGAGGAAGAAATATCAAGGAATGGAAAAAAGAAAAATAAGAAGGCAAGATGCCCTAATGGGGTGAAGACTGGGACCAGATCCAAGGCTGATATTGGTCTATCCAAATCTCCACATGGACGTAAAACCATGAAATGGCATAGGGACAAGGAGAGTAAGCAAAACATAGCTGATGGAAGGCAACGAACTATACAGGAATCTTGCCCACGTGTTTCCAAATGAAGGTAATCTCATGGAACATTAGAGGCCTAAATGGTCTCAATAAACAAGATATATTACGAAATCTCACTCGAGACCATAAGCTGGATATTATCCTGGTGCAGGAAACCAAAATGAGTAAGGAGAAAGTTAAGAATTTAAACGTCTTTAAAAATGGAGGGGTCCGTGGTAGTAGCTCGAATGGGGCATCTGGTGGGGTGGCTATTTTTTGGAACAAGAAAACTATTTTAGGAGAACTGATTGATGAAGATGGTAACATTATATCTATGAAAGTTAAAAGCATCTTTGGAGGAAAGCAATGGGTGGTCACAAATATCTACACCCCTAATTCCAAAGCTGCTAGGAGTAAATTTTGGGATAAGATCCAACAGAAAAGAAGATCTTTCACTAAGAACAGTTGGTTGTTGATGGGAGATTTCAATACTCCTTTGCAAGGAACTGAAAAATCTGGAGGAACTCAAGCCCAACTGGATAGCAAATCTGATTTGATGGACCTCATCAATGTCAATGCTATTATTGATATGGATCTTACTGGAGCTTCTTACGCCCGGTCTAACCGCAGGGATGGAGAAGACCTCATTCAGGTAAGACTTGATAGATCCCTTATTACTAATGATTGGATTATTTCTCATAGATGCTCCCTGTCAGTTGTCAATAGAATTGGTTCAGATCATTATCCCATTGCCTTTGTTGCTGAGTCCATTAAGAGTAAATAGTGCTTCCCTTTCCGGTTTGAGAAAATGTGGATCTCTCACCCCTCTCTTGAAAAATCCATTGCCAACTGGTGGAATATTGATGTGAATGGAACAACCATGTATAAAGTTGCCAAAAAACTTAGAAACATCAAAGATAACATTAAGATATGGAACAAGAAGGTCTTTGGTGATATTTTTGACTAAAAAAAAAGCTAAAGGAGGAATTAGATCAGATCCAAAACTCAATATAGAAAGATGGCTATAAAAAGTATCCAAAAGCTAAGGAAGATGATATATTGGTCAAACTTCACAACATTATTTCAAGGGAGGAAATCTATTGGAGGTAGAGATCTAGGGCTATTTGGCTGGAGGCTGGGGACAGAAACACTAAATTTTTTCACATGACTTGCATGAAACATAAAGCTGCGAATAGGATTTCTAGATTAATTGTTGAGGACAAAATTCTTCTTAATGAGGATGATATTAGGGATGAAGCTGTTAGTTTCTTTTCTCAGCTCCTCACTGGTAGCAAGGAGATTGATTATGCCCAATAATAGGATCTGGTTGACATCATCCCCAAGATTATTAATCCTAATCAAAATAAGGCCCTTTCTGCTATCCCCTCTGCTAGGGAAATTAGAAAAGTTGTCTTGTCCTTTCAAGGGGATAAGGCTCTAGGACCTGATGGCTTCCCCATGTTCTTCTTCCAGGAATTTTGGCATATTGTGGGAAAAGACACGGTCAATGCGGTAAAAGAATTTTTTGGTTCAATAAGAATCCTTAAGGAAATCAACTCCACTTTTATTGCCTTAATTCCTAAGGTGGTTGGGGCGGATTCCATGGGAAATTTTAGGCCAATAAGTCTATGTAACTCCTTTTATAAGATCATATCTAAAGTTTTGACTTCCAGACTTTTGGTTGTCCTCCCCTTCATCATCTCTGAGGAGCAAAAAGGATTTGTCCCTGGCAGGCAGATTTTGGAGTCTATCATTCTTGTGTATGAGAATATTCACTCCCTCAATGCTACCAATAAAGAAGGATTTTTGATAAAGTTGGATCTGGCGAAAGCTTATGATAGAGTGGATTGGCAAGATCTTTTCAGAATTATGGAGGCTTTTGGATTTGATGAGAAGATAATCAAAATTACCAGAGAGTTGATCTCTGCCCCAATGTTTTCAATTCTCATTAATGGATCTCCTTCTAAATTCTTTAAATCATCTAGGGGGCTCAGACAAGGAGATCCCATATCTCCTATCCTTTTCACCATCTTGGTGGAGAGCATGAGCAGACTGATCCAAAAAATGAAAGTGAATAAAATTATCAAGGGTCTTCAACCTTCCTCTGCTAATGTTTTTTGTTCTCACCAACAGTTTGTTGATGACACTATCTTAATGGGATACTCTTCTGTTGGGGAGGTTGTTTCCTTTGAAGGTGCTCTTAATTCTTACTCTTTGGCTACTGGCCATCAAGTCAATTGGGACAAGTCTACTATATACTTCATGAATACTCCTATCATAAGACAACAAAGAATTGCTAAAATTATTGGGTGCAAGGTGGAAATGCTCCCCTCCACTTATCTGGGTCTCCCTTTGGGATTAGTTCCCCCAAATTCCTTCTGGAATATGTTAATTGACAAACTCAACAAAAAACTTGCTGGCTGGAAAGGATCCATTTTATCTCAGGCTGGAAAGTTGCAGCTTCTTCAAGCTACTCTCTAGAATCTCCTTGTCTATGCTCTCAGTCTATTTGCCATCCCGGCTAAATTTGTTGATGCCTTAGAAAGGATTCAGAAGAGATTTCTTTGGTCAGGGGTTGAAGAAAAAAAGATATTATCCTTGGTTTCTTGGGACAAAGTGTGTAAGCCAAAGAGCAAAGGAGGTCTTGGTATTAAAGCTCTCAAAAATTCAATAAAGCCCTTCTTGCTAAACAAATATGGAGAACTTATGACATTAAGAAAGATTGGAACCAGATTTGGTTTGATAAATATATTCATGATCAGCCTCTCCAGGATCTCCTCAATTTCGAAGATATCCATGTTGGGTATTTCATTTGGAATAGTATTATTAAATCCATAAAAGTGGCCAAAGCTGGAGCTGGATGGGTCCTTGGAAAAGGTGACAAAATTAGGTTATGGGAGGATACTTGGATGAAAAATGAACCTCTCTTTAATCAAGACTGCATTCAATTTATTGAGGAATGTAAAAGGAGGTTTGGGTCTATGGTGTGTAACAACTGGCAGGAGAACAGATGGGTTAGGCTTGATGTTATGCATGCTGGGTTTTCCCTACTTCAGCAGGAGTTGCTGTCCTTTTCTATTAACAAAGTTTATGATGATGTTTTCCTCTGGAAGAGTAATCCAAGGGGTAACTTTACGGTTGCCTCAACCTATAAAAACACTTTTTCCCAGATCAGCAACCCTATATGGGGTAAAGTTTGGAATAGAATTCTTATCCCTAAAGTCAACATGTTCCTTTGGCTTGCTACTCACAATAGGATCCTTACTATTGATAATTTGGTCTGAAGAGGTTTTATGTTCCCTAATAGGTGTGTGCTATGCTAGAAAGAGGAAGAATCGATTGATCATCTGTTTATCTATTGCTCCTTCACTTGGGAAATCTGGAGTAAGTTTTGGGTGAATTGGAAAGTTGATTGGGTTGTGCACAAGAGTCTCAAGCAAATTATTTGGAAATGGACCTTTCCCACCAAATTTCCTCTTATCAAGAACCTTTGGTCCCCGATCCTTCCCATGACTTGCTGGGGAATTTGGAAAGAGAGAAATAACAAAATATTTAGGGAAGCTAAGTGCACTTCTCAGGTGGTCTTTGAAAAAGTATGCATGGCTATAAAAGAAAACATAAATGTTCCTCACAGGAACAATAAACAATGGTTTTTTATTGATATGAATGAAATTGAAAAATGCATCCTTACTGAATGGAACTTAATCCATAAAGTTTGCAGATCTGACAATAAGACAAGGAGAGATAATATTGTTTGGAGATTTCCTGATCATGAATGAATTAAGGTGAATTTTGATGGGGCTGCTAAAGGCAACCCTGGGAAGTCTGGTGGGGGAGGAGTCATCATAAATGCTTAAGGTGTCTATATTTCTGCTATTGCTTCTCCTTTTGGGGTCCAAAATAATCATGTGGCTGAAGCTCAAGCTATGCTGAAAAGCCTCTAGCTTTCTCAGGGATTCAAATTTTTTAAAAAATGGTTGGAAGGGGACTCCCTCAACATCATTCAGGCTCTTAAAGGTACTAGTTCCTCATCTTGGAATATTACTAATTTGATTGAAAGTGCTAAAAAGTTATTAAATGACTATGTTAGTATTCTCATAACTCACACTCTAAGGGAAGGCAATAAGGTTGCAGACCTTTTAGCTAATGAAGGGGTCACTTTAGAGGTGGAGGTTAAATATATCAGAGAGGCCCAATGCAAAAGGGATGTTAGGGAGCAATTATTATTTGATCGCATCAATGAGTCAAGTTAAAATCATGATTACCTTTTGGGGTCTGGAAATCAAAGATAGAGTTTGGGGGCAAATGAAATGTCAGTTAATGATTGCTATTAAGCATTGCTTTTATGATCATATGTGTTATGGGGATTATAATAATAAGTGTTGGATATGTGCTGCCATTATTATTTTCTTTAAAATCATGAATGGGACTTTGTTTTGTTACCCCAGAATTTTGCTCAAGAATCTGTGGTTAAATCTAGGTCTGCAAATTGTGAGATACACCATAGGGGACTTTGACTTGTTGTTCAATATGGAAGGTAACTTAAACCAGAATGAGCCCTTTGGTTGCGAGAACTGGAAGAGTGAGCAGAAAGTGTGGAGGAGGCTTCATAGATATGGATTCACTGATTATATGGAAAAACTGCATGGTAGCAGAAAATCAGTGTCTCAAGGCTTTGCTAGGGGTTGGAACAACAACAGAGTCACTTTGTTTGGGGAGACCTAGAAGATTGATGAGGATTTGGTTGCGGAGGTCACGAGACTGCAGAAGGAGGACACAGAATTCTATAGAGACCCGAAGTTTGCTGCTGAAGCGATTAAAAACTTCCCAAAAACTGAGGATGAGAAGGCTTGGCTTGCCAAGAAAGACAACATCTCTTACTACCTCCCCTAGTAGGTAAAGTCTTTTTGGCAGAAAGTGTTAAGGGTTTTGATGGAATTCCTTACTATTGATGGTAGATTTACTAAAGTCTACAATTATCATTTTGCAATTCTCAATCATTTCCGCCATGGCGTTAAGATTTCTCTGCCCTTTTATTTAGCTTCTTCTCTGAATGAAAGCTTGGCTGAACACGCTAGAAAGCCCAAATCTTACCCCATAGCCCATCAGGAGCTTATTTTGCTCATTTACGAACACTTGAAGGAAAAGCTAGGGTTAGCAAGGATGATTACCTGGTAACTAATGCTCATGTTTTTGAGAGTTGTAATGATTTTGAGTCTGATGATGACCTATCTAATGCCCCTACCCATAAAAAAGGGAGAGATGACATTGATAATGTGGACACAGAGGTGAATGATGATTTGGAGGAGGAAAAGGGGAAGGAGGTTAAGACTGAAATGGAGAGTGAGAAGGAAGAGAATGCTAGAGAAGAGGAGGAAGGGAAAAAATATGCCAATTCTGAAAACCCTGATTCTAACCCTATAGGTTTGGATAGCAGGAATGTCACCCCGAACTCTATGGAGGAAGACAACCCTAAATCTGTGAGCATTGAGAAGGGTAGGGATTCGGTGAATACTATTTTGAATACTACCTGAAATTGCACACTGGAGTCTTTCAATCTCCAAAAGTGGGTTATTGACAACATAACAAGCATTTAGAGCAAACAAAGAGACCTGGAAAATAAGATACACAATTTGATTAAGGAAAAAAATTCAGGGAAAAAGAGTGAGGAGGTGGAAACCAGTGAAGCTGAGGAGGAAATTGGGATGCAGGAATGATCGAAAAAAGACCTGATAGAAGGGGATTTGAAACATTTGGAGGATGTTATTAGAATTGTAAAAGAAAAGACTGAGGTGGATAACGATAACATCATCAATCAGGTTGCTCAAACTGAGAAGGCATTGAAAAGCTTCATGAACCACAGTCTTGAGGTCTTGAGAGTTTCTTCTCAAAACACGAATGCCTTGGTGGACCACTTAGAGAGGAAAAATCAGAACAAGGATTTGGCAATCATTGAAGATATACAGACCTCCAGCTCTACTCATCAAATCTCCAAGCGAAGGACTAGGCATACCACCACTGATATGGAGACAAAAATGAAAGAAATTCAGTTGAAATAGGAGAACAATAATCTCAGAGAAGCCGCTAAGGCCATGATGCTGTTGGTTTAGAATGTTGAGGAGTCTATAAAAGTTTTCATTTGACTTGTAATGCTGGGTTTTGGACGCCAATTTCTCGCTGGCTCTTTGTTGTCCTTTTGTCCTAGCTGTTGGTTTTTGTGCTAGTTTTTTGTAGTTGTTTTGTCTTGGTCTTATCTTCTCTTGTTTCTTTCTTGTTCATCTATCCTAATGTAAGCGGGTTTCGGGTCTTGAGCATAAAACTCAGACCAAACCATGAAAGTCTCACACAAAGGCTACTACAAAAGATTAGGACACTAATCAAGCCTCAAATAGAGTGGATGAAGTTACTATGGAGGAGAATAATAACAATCACAATGAAATTTTGAGTACCATGACAGTGAGATCAAGAAAGATCGAGTACAGTCCCATGAGGCAACATCTACATGTTTCCAGCTCTCCAAGAAGCAGTGAATTCACAAGTCACAGGCTATATACAATACAATGAGCTTGAAGGAATTCTTGAGGATGACTATATGTTTTATTATATATCTAAATGACAAATGAAGGCAAAGAGACAATCATAAAGGAAAACTTCAAGGATAGGATAACATTGACATATATACATACATACATACATACACACACACGTATATATATACATATATACATACATACATACATATATATATGTATATACACATACATACACATACATATATATACATACATACACATACATATATATGTATATGTATGTATATATATGTATACATATATACATATACATATATATGTATATGTATGTATATATATTTATACATACATATATATATGTGTGTATATATATGTATGTATGTATACATATATATACATACATATATATATATGTATATGTATGTATATATGTATATATGTATGTATACATACATGTAACATATATACATACACACATATATATGTATATACATATGTATATGTATGTGTATGTATGTATACATGTATATATATATATGTATATACATATGTATATATATGTGTATGTATGTATATGTATGTATGTATATATACATATTGTAGTCACATAAATCTGTCCATTTTAATTAAATGAATATTTCGTATTTATTTGATTAAAAATCCACTAGCCATCAGTTAATTAAATAAATATTTAATTAATTCATCACCAAACATTCTTCTATTAATTAAATAAATTATTCAATTTATTTTAATTAATTCATTAAACCAAATTCCAATCAATTAAATAAATAAAATCTATTTATTTAATTAAAAATCCCCCTTTTCCTCTTTTAAATAAATTAAATAAAACATTTATTTAAATCATTATCTCCACCCCACTTGCATTTTCCTACAAATGCAACTTGCACACATTTATTGGAATAAATGAATTTTTATTTTAATAAAATCCTATTTTCCCTCACCCACCAAATCCACTTGCAAAATCTAATCCCCTTCTAGATTCTTATAACCCCTTCCTAATTAACCTAATCCATCCCCTAAATATTGTCACATTCCTAAGCAAAATGGAGTTACTTCTCAAATGGCCCAAAGTCTTGGATAACCATTGAAGGTTTTCAACCTTCAACCACCAAAAACCCCAAAGTCTTTAAAAACCATTAAAGGCTTCCAACTTTCAACCACTTAATCCCCAAAGTCTTCAATAACCATTAATGGTTAACTCAAACCCTTCCCCATGGTTAAAACATTTGTTTTGACTCAACCTCTACCCAACCCAAGGGTCTCATTAGGTCATTAATGCTTTGACCATGATTATCTCTTAATCATTTGCACAAAGATTTATCCTTGGATTAACTCCTAATCCAGTGGGTAATCCTAACTTAGACTTGACCCTTAGCCTTTAGATAACCATGAGGTCTTCTCAGGCCTTTAATGCCTCCAACCTCTTCTCTCAACCCAATCCTGTGTTGACACTTGTCACTATTTTATTGGTGCCAATTGTGCACATGGATCCCCAACTTTCAAGCTTGACCCTTGATTAAACCTTTCAATCCTGGCCATCCATTGCTCCATTTTTCCTATAAATAGAGCCCATTCCTTCATAATCCAGATCCTGAAAACTTGTGTGCATCTGAGCTATAGACATTTTAGAGAGCATTTTAGCATAAACAATCTAATCTTTTGTCTTTTGGTTAAAATATATCATTTTAGCATTAACATTAGCTTTTTATTTCACATTTAGAGCTATATTACAATCTCAATCCTCCATAAGCATCCATAGTGCAAAAAGCTGCTGAGAGCTACACTATTTTGGAACTTGGAGAGGAGAGGAACAAGGGAGAAAGGAGCTAATCTCATGCTAAGAGACAGTTGGAGATGTCTCATTGTCTTACTTCTTTAGTTAGATTCATTAGCATGTGTTTTTAGTGTCTCCTTTGGAATGCCTTCATGTTTTAGTTTTTGATTGACTAACTCTAACGTTTTGTGTGTTTTGTGTTGATTGATCTTAAGCTAACATTGTGTCATTTAGGAGGGCGTCACATATATATGTATGTGTATGTATATATGTTACATATATGTATACATGTATACATACATATACATATACATATAGACATACATATATATGTATACATACATATACATATATATATGTATATATACATACATACATGTATATATGCATATATATGTATATATGTATGTATATATATTTATACATGCATGTGTGTGTATGTATATATATGTATATACATACATACATATATATATATATATACATGTTGTATATGGTGAAAATGGATAACAATAATAACAATATTGAAAGGCTAAATGAATTCAACCACAAAACCCTAGCCTAACAATCAACAAAGATCCACCATAACATATGAAGATTACCTAAGACAATGCAAATCACATGAAATCACAAGGATTATACCATCACATGTCCAATAGGGTTTTGATCTCCATTCTTCCTATCTCCATTGATCTTGTTTGATATATTTGCTCTCAAATTTTATGTGCACAAGAGCTCAACAAAGAATGGAATGTGGTTGCAAGTAGGATCGTAGTGTAGTCAAGTCCTCCAAATTGTCGATTAGGGTTTGATAATGAAGAAGGCATCTCCTTATATAGAAGACACTATATGAAATGGAGGGATAAGATTGAGAGGTGTAAAAGGAGGTCGGCTAAGATTAGAGGGTAGGTAGAAGAAATAATAAAATAATGAAAGGGGTAGGTAGTGTATGAATTAAGAGATGAGTGACATGTGTCATGGGTAGAAAAGGTTAATGAATTAATTAAATAAATAAAGATTTATTTAATTAATAGAAGAAGTGGGATCAATTAAATAAATAAGATATTTATTTAATTTAGGAAAAGGATAATTTAAATAAATAAATGTATTTATTTAAATGAGAAATAAGGCTAGAAGAGGATAAATGAATTAATTAAATAAATAAGGATTTATTTAATTAATAGAAGAATTAGGCTTAGATAATTAAATAAATAAAATATTTATTTAATTAGACATGACAATTTTGGGTGTCTACATTTTGCCCCTCTTTGAGACAATGTGGCTTGTCGCATTGTTTCAAAGAAGATAAGATGAACTGATACAAAGTTTCCCCAGAATGGGAATGATATGCTCCCTCGAGAGATTGGATGAAAATGTCTGAAAAGATTGCAGACAATCTCTCGATAAGAAAGAAAGGATAGAATGAACTAGCCGGATAAAGTGACAGAGTCACGGGATAATGAAGACTGACTCGGGAAACGAAGGCGAGGGCTAGGGGTAGTTTATAAGATAGACCAAGGGGGAAAATACATCCTCATTGTCATCCACGCATCCACAAGAGCATATTGCAGAGCGAAAATAGAGCAGGAGCAGTCAGCAGCGATGGCTTTCACTCATAGATTCGACCGCGTTCGCCGATTCTAGAGGCCAGCAGAGGCAGGAGAGCCGGTAAGTACCACCAAACCTCCTTGTACTTTCACGCATTCAATTTTGTCATTAATGCATGTCGAATAGGGTAATAAATGCACTTAGACTGGGGTCCAAAAAGTGTCAAAAAAATGTCTAGGCACGTCTGCGTTGGTGCCAGGCACGTCTGTGTCCACCAGGCGCCTCTGTGTTTGCGCCAGGCACGTCTGTGTGTGGACCCGCGTCTGTGTTAAATGCGGCCGCATCTGTGCTGTTCAGGCGCGTCTGTGCCAAGAAGGCACGTCTATGTCAGATAGGCGCGTCTATGCAGAGCATAGGCACGTCTGTGTCCGACAGGCGCGTCTGTGTCAGACAGGCGCGTCTGTGCAGTCTTTAAAAGCGTTTGTGTCATGTAAGCGCGTTTGCGTTTAAAAAGTATGAATTTGCATTTTCTAGGTCAAATCGGCAATTCTGTGATGAACATACGCTGTCGATTGGATAAGCTGCTGAGAGGATACACTCAAGCAGGTCCTCTAGGAAGACTAAGATAGATCAAGGCACTTTGTGATGAACAGTGAGTACCAAGATAGAGTACTTTGTGATGAACAGGGAGTACTGAAATATGAGCAGCACTTTGTGATGAACAGGGAGTGCAAATGTGAGTAACACTTTGTGATGAACAGGGAGTGTCACACACGTAGTACTTTGTGATGAACAGGGAGTACCACTAGGATAAATAGCAACACTTTGTGATGAACAGTGAGTGTCACTAGGGTAGATAGCCATATGCATTTAGATAGCAAGTAGCATTTTGTGATAAACAACGAATGCCACTATAACTGACATGATTGAGTTGTTTGACTGCAGGAGTACTTGCCGATGTTAGAGTCACGGGAAAGATTCCCGTCGACGCAGAGGTTACGACCTGAGTTGTCATTTCAGGATAGAGCTGCCATCGAGGAGATGGGTTTGAGACATGTGCTATATGTGCCCGAGTTTTGGGCAAACATGGGTTTGCTGACTGCGCTAGCTAAGAGATGGCACTCTGAGACGTACACATTCCATTTGCCGATGGGTGAGATGACAGTCACCCTTGAGGATGCATACAGGATTCTGCGGGTGTCGATCGATGGGGAGCTGATCCCATATGATCAAGATGGTGATAGAGAGGCATTGAGATGAGTGTTTCAGGACCTTGGATTGGAGATGAGGGCAGGACACGTGGCCTGGGATACCATGACAGCCACAGGTTTAGCATTGCCGGCGGTGATCAGAGGAGCTATCAGTGGTTTCTTGTGTCCAGATAGGGCAATACGGGGATTGGCTGTGGGCTGGGGGGAGCATTGGAGATGCTGATGACACAGCATACCAGATATGCCTGGGGACCGTGTGTGTTGACACACTTGTACTATGAGCTGCATCAGTTTGTGTATCATGGATCAGTTGGATTGGGCTGCGGGGTGACACTATTGCAGGTTTGGGCTTATGAGCATCTGCCAGTGACGAGGCCGATACATTTCAGAGGCCGGGGACATGGACGCAGTTTTGTGCACCTGTATGATATGATCACCTCACAGCCATGGATTGGCAGGTTGGAGCATTGGCGGCGAGTGGTTGATGACATTGATGAGGTCATATGGCGACCTTATCTGGGCTGCAAGCAGTGGGAGGATGATGCAGTGGAGCTGCCCTACACATTTTAGAGCAGGTACCTGATTGGGCGGATGCCCTATGTGCTGGAGAGGCAGCTGGTGGATAGGATTGGCCGACAGTTTGGCCGGATTCAGAGGATGCCCCAGGGATCAGGCATGTATGCCCGCACAGTCAGAGATCAGGCACAGTTTGGGCCGCTACTGTCGTATGATCAGGCAGTGACTCAGCTGGTGGAGATGATACCTCTTCCTTGGGACATGTGGCCTGAGATTGAGGATGCCAGGATGGATGCACAGTATACAGCGTATTGGGCAGAGCATCCATTCCCACAATTGACAGATCCAGGGGAGCTATTGGATGGAGATGGAGGTGGGGATGATGATGATGATGGTGGAGGTGATGGGGGTAGAGGCCGACGGCAGCGAAGGGGAGTAGTTATGGAGAGGCAAGTTGCACCTTGGAGGGAGGGTGGGGAGGAGAGACTGGCTCAGGTGGTGAGGGGTCGCGATGGATTGCCCTTACAGGTACCAGTAGCACAGGGTCCCAGGCAGGTACAGAGACAGGGACAGGTACAGGGATAGGTGCCAGCACAGGCACAGGAGCAGGGACGGAGACAGGTACAGGCACAGAGGCATGTACAAAGACAGGTACCCATACAGGCACCAGTACAGGTACAGGTACAGGTACAGGGGCAAGCACCCACAGAGGGAGAGCCACAGGCAGAGGCAGAGGGGGCTGACCCAGAGGAGGATGAGCTGATTGAGCTCAGGGAGATCTGCCAGGGCTAGGCAGATGAGATATAGGAGCTGGAGAGGGAGAAGGATCGGCTCAGGATGAGGGTCAGAGATACTGAGCAGGAGAGAGATCAGGCCATCCAACGCTATACCGAGGCTAAGACATCACTGAGGGCAGGGAGACAGGCGGTGGAGGACACAGGGGCAGGATATGCATATGTCTTACGGGCCGGAGAGGAGATAGGGTACTGGAGGGACCTCTACTACGGTGCAGTGCCAGCAGATCAGCGGGCGAGGAGCTTCCATAGACCGTCGCGTACAGCGACAACTACGGGAGGGAGTCGGAGGAGGCAGGCATCTAGTGGTGGGGTCATGGGTCCTCCACCACCACCAGATAGAGGGGGCAGGCGAGATGATCCTGGGGCGGGTCCTTCAAGGGCTCAGATTCCATCGAGGCCAGGCGGCTCCGAGGGAGGGAGTTCATCATAGCCTTAGAGGGCTCCCATTGTATCGGTGTTGTACCATTCTTTTGTATTGTAGACACCTGTGGGTGATTGTAGCCATATGTATTTTTGACATCATTGTATCATGACACTTTATATATATATATATATATGAGATGATTCATCTTTGCGGCAGCCATATGCATGTGTACCTATGTGATGAGATGTTCTTATGTGATGCTTATGATATGGATGCAAATATGTATGTAATGCAATATTTTTGTTCTTTTATGTTTTAAAATGTTATGCCAATGCAAATGTAAATGTATGTAATGCATATGAATATGATAATGCAAATGTAAATTGTGCTAACAGGTGTTGTGTGCAGGATGTGATGCAGTTGTGATATCTATATGTATGTATGAAATGCTTATATGTGGTAATGCAGGTGCAGCTACATGAAATGCGAATATTTTTGGCGTGTCATTATACTCAGTCATGTGATAGCAGGCTATGCGGACTTGAGAAGGACGATGGAAGTCAATCAAGAAAGGGGGATGAAAGATAGAAGATATGAAAGTGAAAGAGCTTCTTGTGCGCTATCATCATTGAGCTTTATTATGGCAAGTAGGTTATGACAATCGAGGCATATGTTTGACCCAGAAAGTCATTGTACCTGTTTGCATGGAGATAAGACAGTCACAAACAAAAAATGCCCCAGTTCATACTAGACTCACAGTGTCCTCATATCCTTGGACAAGTCATAGCATTACTAAGAGACAATCCACAGACAACAAATACAAATAGGTGACGATACCCCATCCTCGCCTTTCTAGTCAAAGACATCCTAGAGATAGAATCTCTAGTCAAAGACATCCCGGAAAAGCTAAAAGACATGTCACCAAAAAATATGAAATCAAAAGAAAACCAAGACTCGACACCAACATCCACTGTAGTCCTCAAGTTTAGTGTCTCTTGTCACTTGTATAAGTCTTATTTGATTGTGGTCACAATGTTTACTTTCACAGAAAGGATAGATAGCACCGAACCATATGTTGTCTGAGTCTGTTGAAAGATTTGATTTGTTGAAGCCCATTGTTGCTGCTGTGTCTCATCTGAAACTGACTGAATCCATGAAACTGATACTTTATTGCGGATCTGTGATGCAAATGTTGCTTTATTGCGGATTGTGCGCGAATAGACTGAAGGAAGCTGGAAGAAACTGTACTCCTCGAAACCTGTGATGTTCTTAGTTCCACACCCATTACTAGACGTAGGATTTGCCTTAGCCACAGATAGGATCTGATTTATTATGGATGGACAGGGAGGAAAAGGAATGGTTTATTATGAATGGTGAACCAATCTTAGGTAGATCAATAACAAGCCATGATGGGAATGGGTAAGTTTATTATGAATGAATAGGTTGTGAGTGTGTGCAAAGTGAAATGATGAAAGAGAATCCTGAAGGAGGGAGGAGCAATGTCTCTACGCATGGCGCTGGTGACCCAGTTTTCACCATGGTACTTGCCCAGGGCACCACCGAAGTGGTTTTCACTGTTGGACGAAATTATTTCTTTTTACTTTTTTCGGTTTTTTCAATG
Organism: Cryptomeria japonica; assembly: GCF_030272615.1. Lineage (NCBI taxonomy): Eukaryota > Viridiplantae > Streptophyta > Pinopsida > Cupressales > Cupressaceae > Cryptomeria > Cryptomeria japonica. The sequence continues at coordinate 331,342,397 of NC_081409.1, forward strand.
TTTTTTGTGTCACAAGGCGCCTGTTTGACAGGTTTTCACCAAGTAACGATTTTTTTTTGTTTTATAATTTTTTTGTATTTTTGAATTTTTTTGATTTTTTTGTATTTTTTTGAATTAGGATAATCCGAAGAGCTATGTGTAGAACTTGTGAAGGTGCATGTTGTTGATAGGATCCTCCAAAGGTTCACCTTCTGTAGTTGAGAGCTGATATGCCCCAGAGCCATATACTGCTGTGATGATGTAAGGACCAAGCCAGTTTGGTTCGAACTTGCCCTTCTTCTCTCTGTCTTGCTGATTCTTGGGGTTTTCTCTGAGAACCAAGTCACCTACCTCAAATGTGCGAGGCTTGACCTTGTGATTGTAGCTACGACTCATTCGTTGTTGGTAAGCCTTGAGATGATTAAAAGCAGTTTGTCTCCGTTCATCCAGCAGTTCTAGTTCTTGTAAGCGAGAGACTCTGTAATCTTCATCAGTGATGATGTTTTGCAAAGAGACCCGTAAAGAGGGTAACTCGACCTCAATAGGCAAGATGGCTTCAGAACCATATACTAGTGAATAGGTGTAGCTCCTGTAGGTGTACGGACGCTTGTGTGGTAGGCCCAAATTGCGGGATTAAGTTGGATATGCCAATTACGGCCAACATCATCGACTGTCTTTTTGAGGATTTTAAGGATTGTTTTGTTAGACGCCTCAGCTTGGCCATTGCCTTGGGGGTAATATGGTGTGGAGAAATGATGAGAGATATGGAAGCGGTCACAGAGTTCGCGAACATCCTGATTTTTGAAGGGACGCCCGTTATCAGTGATAATGGAAACAAGAATACCATATCAGCAAATGATATAGTTAAGGATGAATGTAGCAATCTGTTTTCTAGTAACTTGTGTGAGAGGCACGGCTTCAATCCATTTTGTAAAATACTCTATGGCAGTGATAATGAATTTATGACCATTGGAAGAAGGAGGGTGAATCTTGCCTATGAGATCGAGTCCCCACTGACAAAAGGGCCAAAGAGATGCAAGTGGTTGAAGTTCTTCTGCTGGCACATGTATGAGATCTCCATGAATTTGACATTGCTTACATTTCTTGACAAACTGATATGAGTCTTTCTCCATATTGGGCCAGTAATATCCAGTCCTGATAAGTTTCTTGGCCAAGGTAGGACCACTAGCATGTGGACCACATATCCCTTCATGCACTTCCCGTAACGCAATCTGAGCTTCGTCGCTTTCTAAACATCTAAAAAGAGTACCATCTAGACCTCGCCAGTATAGGATATCAGCTAAAATGACATATCGAGAGGATTGGTGAATGAAAGTGCGACGTTGGTTATTTGATAGATCAGGAGGTAAAGTATTGTCTCGTAGGTATGTGAAAATGGAACCATATAACTGGGAGTCGGGACCGACAACACATATCATCTCAGTAGGGATTATCTCATATGAAGGGACCAAAAGGTTATCCACCAAGAACTCATAGTGGGTCTCATTTGGAGGTAAATCAATCAATGAAGCAATTGTAGCCATGGCATCTGCGGCTCGATTCTGCTCTCTTGGTATCTGCTCAAAATCTATCTTTGTGAAGTGTTGTTTCAAATCATCCACCATTTGCTTGTAAGACAGTAATTTTTCATCTTTTGTTTGGTAATCATCAGTTGCTTGACGGATGACAAGTTGGGAATCCCCCAAAACACGAAGTTCCTGGATCTTCCACTGAACTGCAATTCGTAATCCTGTTGTTAATGCCTCATATTTCGCTATATTGTTAGTGCAAGGAAATGATAAGCGGTATGATTTTGGTATAGAATCCCCTTGAGGAGTTATAAAGAGGATGCCACCTCCTGCCCCATGCTGTGTGTATGAGCCATCGAAGTACAGTTGCCATGGCTTTGCATGTGACACTGTTAAAATGGATTCATTTGGAAATTCTGAACTTAGAGGAACATCATCTATCATGGGAGCATCTGCTAATTGATCTGTGATGGCTTGTCCTTTTATTGCTTTTTTGTCCACATACTCGATGTCGAATTCACTCAGTATCATTACCCATTTGGCCAGTCGCCTAGTAAGTGTTGCCTTATTGAGAAGGTATTTCAACGGATCTATCCTTGCAACCAACTTAGTCTTATGAGTGAGCATGTAATGTCGTAATTTCTGTGAAGCGAAGACCACGGCGAGACATGCACGCTCGATTGGTGTGTAGTTTAGCTCGTATCCCACCAATGTGCGACTGATATAATATACTGCTTTTTCCTTGCCTTCAGCGATTTGTTGTGCTAAGAGTGCCCCCAGTGCTATTGGAGTAGCTGAAATCTATAATAATAGTGGTTGATCTGGAACTGGTGGCATCAGAATAGGCGGATTCAAGAGATAATCTTTGAGCGTCTGGAAAGCCTATTGACAGTTGTCATCCCATTTGAATTTGATGTTTTTATGTAGCAGGTGCTGAAAAGGATTACACTTATCTGCCATTTGTGCTATGAATCTTCGTATGGACTAGAGTCTGCCTTGTAAGGATCGAAGTTGACTGATATTTCTTGGTGGTTGCATTTCCAAGATAGCTTTGACTTTTGCTGGATCCGCTTCAATTCCTCTTTTGGATACAATGAATCCTAGGAGCTTCCCGGAGGTTACTCCAAAGACACATTTCTTAGGGTTTAATCTTACTTTGTATTTTTCCAACCGATCAAAGGCAACTGAAAGTATGTCCAAATGTGTATTTCTATCTATTGATTTGACCAGGAGGTCGTCAACATAATCTTCCACAGTTACATGCATGAGATCATGAAAGATAGTAGTCATAGCTCTTTGATATGTAGCACCTGCATTCTTTAACCCGAAAGGCATGACATTCCAGCAGAAAGTTCCCCACAGACAAGTAAATGCTATTTTATGTTGATCCTCGGGTGCAATTCTTATCTGATTATAGCCAGAGAATCCATCCATTAATGATAGCATTTCATGACCTGCTGTGAGATCAACAATCAAGTCAATGTTTGGTAATGGGAAGTCATCCTTTGGACAAGCTTTGTTGATGTCTCTGAAATCTGTGCAAATTCTGATGCTGCGATCTAGTTTACTGATAGGTACCAAGTTAGAGATCCATTCAGGATAATCAATTGGACGTATGAATCCGACATCGAGTAATTTCTCAAGCTCTGCTTTGACTAGTAATGCCACTTGTGGATACATTTTTCTCAATTTCTGTTTTACTGGTTTTGCCCCCGGTTTGACTGTCAGATGATGCATTACCAAATCCAGATCCAATCTAGGCATATCAGCGTATGACCAGGCGAAGTTGATTTGTCGCTTTTTGAAGAAACTTATGAATTTTGACCTTTCAGACTCTGTCAGTGATTGAGCTAGGAATATGTTGTGTGGAACCTCTTCTGTACCAATGTTTGTTTTGATAGTCTCCTCTACCAACATGGATTATTTTTCCTCATATGATGCTGGGAGAATGTCGAGCCTTCCATCTTCGGGTGCCTCAGAGAGGTTTTCACCCTCAGATACGTCCTTTCTTTTTACTTTTTTGGGGTCAGATAGCGCCACAATGTAGTTTTCGCCATAAGACCCTTGATTTGTTCTTATTTTCACATTTTTGCGACTGGAAGGTCCGACACCCTCACCAAAATATGCCACGCTATTAAGTTCTATGGTGTATCCCGCTTTGTGGTCTCGAGGGGGAAGATCATCTCGTATGCCTAGATAATCAATAAAAGCTTCATCGTTTTGGAATGTATCCAACTGTGCAGGTCCTTCATTATCCCAGTCAATGAGTTGGTGATGAACAAGGGGAAGACCGTTAATGTCTTCGAAGTTAGTGGGGCTAAGAGTGAAGATGTGGTTATATTTGGGTATGTCAAGGTAATTATCGAGGTCATCGATGGCTATCTCCTCATCAGTCTCGATCGCGAACAAATCCAAATTATCATCACTAGTAGCGCATTCCGGAATAGGTGTTCTCATCCTATGTGATTTCAACCTAGAACCTTGAGACAAGGACTGTGTAGACTCCTCATGGGTTATTTCTTGACCAACTCTGAATTTGTTATAAAACTCCTCCTCTTCTGTGGGTTCACCTGGCTCTCTGAATGTCTCGGTGAGCTCATAGTCACTGGAGGATTTGTCTGAACCCCATTCCCATTCGTTGGAGTCTGTGGAATAGCGATCCTCTTGTTGAATTTTGGCAATTTTGATTTGTGATGCCTCTTTTGTCCTTTTAGTGTGGATCTTGGAAGTCAGAAAACCAAGTCCCTTCGAGTGCTCCCTTTTTACAGTCAATTCAGGTTGTAAGGGCTCCATAACGCCTTCTTTTCGTAACCCAAGAGGGCTTTTTCCATCATACCCGAATTTTTGTAGAATCTTGAAGCCTTTGCCATATTTCTCACAGGGTATATTGATCTGATCTTGTGTGTCATCTTCAATGTCTTTGTAGAGCATTTTATATAAACCTTCCTCTTCTAGTTCGCCCCATCTTTGAAAGGTAGTAGGGTCCCATTTGAGCGTCATGATGGATGTTTGCTTGTTAGGATGAGGCCTTCCATATTCTTTTGGAGAGCTCATGACTTGTCAGAAATACATGGTCTGATTTAAAGTGTATTCTCCCATGCCTTTGTCCTGAAATCTGCCTTTAAGTTCACCCTATTTTGATGTTGAAGGTTTCAATGACTCAGGGTCAATGTATGCCGAAGAAGGAACAACTTCACAATTACTGGGAATGATGATCTCAGTATGTGATCTCAAGTTATTGCAATATATGAACGGATTAGGATCGCCATTAACTGTTACCTCAACTCCATTGTGAGGAAACTTAATGCATTGGTGATATGTCGATGGGACTGCCCTCATTTCATGAATCCAAGGACGTCCTAGCAATATATTATAAGTGAGATCTAAATCCAGGACTTGGCAAACCACATCCTTTGTAACTGGCCCAATTCTTAGAGGTAAGGTGACCGTGCCCTTGGATGAGCGTTCTTCATCATCATATGCCTTGATAGTGATTTGATTTTTTGAATTCACAGCTTTATCGGAATATCCCAATTGTTTAATGGTGCTTAATGTACAAATGTTTAGACCAGCTCCTCCATCTATCATGACTTGCTTTATTCGATGTTTGTGTATAAAGGCTTCAATATGTAATGGTGCATTATGTGGCTGACTTACAGAGGCGTCATCAGCTTCCATGAATGTAAGGGAGTGTGGAATGGAAAGGTATCCCACCATGGCTTGAAACTGGTCCACGTTCAGATCAATAGGAATGGCGGTGTCTCTCAAGATTTTGTTAAGAATAGCTTTATGAGCGGGGGATATGCATAAGAGCTCAAGGATGGAGATGAGCGTGGGTGTCTTCCCTAACTGTTCTACAAGGTCATACTTAGGTTTGGTAGATGAAGAAGCGGTGTTTTTAGTTGAAGCACCTGGCAAAGTAATTTTACCTCGACGAGTTGTAACATGACATTCAGAGGTAGGTTCGGAAGAAGATCCAACACCTCTTAGGACAATCTTGGGTCACTGAGGAGGATTCTCAAGGTTTTTGTTCTTGATGGTAATAGTAGAGATATGATTGTCCATCGAGATATGATTGATAGTTGAATCATAGTTGTAAGGTGCTCTAGTATAGTTGGCTTGATCATCTGTGACTTTAGCTTTTCCCTTGTCGTGCTTTGGGAATGGTTCCTTAAACATCTCATGTTCTTGATTAGACGAATGTCCCTCAATCTCAATGTCACCTCTATCAATGAGATCTTGTACGATGTTCTTCAGTCGATGACAATTTCGTGTCTTATGTCCCTTGCTTTTATGAAATTCACAATACTCATCATCATTCCACCAATTTGGTTTAACCTTTGGTTCATATGGAGGAAAATCTGGAACTGTGATCACCTTGTTTGCCACCAGCTTTTTGAAGACCGACTCAAGTGGTTCTCCCAAAGGAGTGTACTTCCTTCGTGACCTGGAAGTTGTTTGAGTATTCACCCGATTGTTTGTAGAACTTGATCCTGAAAAGATGAATTTGGGTCGCACCGTGTTGGCATCAACAACACCATCATTGACTGTGTTCTTGTTTTTATTCCAAATCTTGGCTTGTCTTTTCCTTTAAAGTCATCTTTGTTTTCCTTGAATATCTTAATGACTCCTTGTTCAATTAGGACCTTTTCTGTTGCTAAGCCTTTTTCAATGACGTCCTTGAAGGTGGACAAACAAGCTTTCCTTAGATCATAGACAATGTCTTTGTTAACATTTTGGGTGAACATTTCTACCATTTGTTTTTGTGGAATTTCGCAAGAGCATCTGCTGGCTAGATTTCTCCATCTTTGTAAAAATGATGCAAAAGATTCTCCCTCTTTTTTCTTGGTGTTGCACAAAGTAGTGACTGATATGTCTGTCTCTATGTTATAGGAGAAATGTTGAATAAATGCCTCTGCTAAGTCACCCCATGACTTAATACTAGGTGGGAGTTGGGAGAACCATTCCATAGCTTGATCGCCTAAGCTTTGTGGGAATAATCTCATCAAATATGTCTCTTCTGAAGCTACTTCAATGCAAGCTGTGAAAAATTGTCTTATGTGTGCCTTAGGATCCCCTTTTCCTCTATACTTGTCAAATTTAGGCGTCACAAAGTGTGTAGGAAAAGGAGGCATTGGAATGCTCTTGTCAAATGGATAAGGGCATATGTCTCTCATTGTGTAAGTTGGCTTTGGTGTATTTATGTCCTCCATTTTCTTTTGTAAGTCCCTGATTTGTTGCTCCAAACCGCTCTTAGGTGGAGATCGACTTCTTGGACCATATCCTATGTTTGAGGTACCCATTGGAGGAGGTACATGTTGCATATATGGATGATATTGATCATACACATGTTCATATGGAGGAGGTCTATAGTGATGCTGCGTATATGGACCACTTGGTATAGTTTCATGTTGAGGAACACCATATCGATTTTGTGCATGTATACCATACTTTACAGGCATGTCATGTTCTATTGTATTGCCCCCAAATTTGACACGGGGTTTCCTTGTGTCCAAATTTTGAGCATGCCTTTGAATATCCCATTGCTTTGGTGGTTGATCCTTAGCATTGATATGTGATTGAGCATATTTTTCTCTGTAAGATTTCCATAACGGTCTGCGAAGGTGAGTATCATATGTTTGACCATGTGTATGTGGGACCTCTGGTTTTTGAAGCAAAGCTGATGGTGATTCAGGTACCATGTGTGGTCCTCTATTTCCTCCACTATTAGGTCTCCTTTGATGCATGTTGGAGTGAGGTTGTTGAAAAGGTCTATGTTCCATTATTTGAGACATGTCAAAATCATGAGGTATCTTGGCTCCACTTTGTGCCATCATGTGTAAGAAGTATTGTCTATCCCTCATTATTTCCTCAACCAATCGATTGAAATGGGGATTCATAATGGATTCTTCCACATCTGCTGAATGTACTGAAAAATTGTCCATATTGTCATCATGTGTAGCATTGTTGTTTGTAGTGTCCATGTTCTCAACATTTGGATTGTTTCTATAGACATCCATGTGCGGCAATGTAGTGTGATCAGTATTGAAAAATAAATCATTGTCATACTCATAAGAACTCATGTTTGCGGACTCTTGAGCTTCTTTAGTTTCTCTCCTAGATTTTTGAAGACGGGTTTCAACCATGAACTAGGTATTGACCAAGATGTGTGAGACTAGATGAAAATGGAAAGAGTATGGAAGACCAAGAGTTGGATGAAATGTAAATGAGTCTGAAGTGTACTTGCAAT